>NC_058135.1:14975888-15017524 GCF_016433145.1 Gracilinanus agilis | reverse complement strand
CTCTCTCTCTCTCTCTCTCTCTCTCTCTCTCTCTTTCTCTCTCTCTCTCTCTATTCTCTCTCTCTCTTCTCTCTCTCTCTCCCTTTTCTCTCTCTCCCTCTCTCTCCTTTCTTTTTCCTCGCTCTCTCCTTTCTCTCTCTCTACCTCTCTCTCTCTCCTTTCTTCTTCTTCTCTCTCTCTCTCCTTTCTTCCTCTCCTCTCCTCTCTCTCTCTCTCTCTACCTCTCTCTCTCTCTCTCAGCTCCTGGGCCTATTAAGGGGCAGGGGTTTGCGCCCAAAATATTACATTAAAATGCTCTTTTATGTTTAGCAGCTCCATGGAAATTCACCAGAGATGGTCCTGGAGCCTGGTTGTCTCCCCAACATCTTACTAAATTCAGTTCCAGGAGTGGAAAGGGAGAGGGTCTGCCAGCTCTGGGCTATCTGATCCTCTTCAGAGCCCCTTTACAAACTCCAAGTAACCACAAGTTTGTGTCCAGGGAAAGAGCCAAAAGAGGAAGGAGACTGGGATGGCAACTAGAATTAACCCCTGTTCTGCCAACCTACTTAATATCAATCAGTATTTCAATGCTTTACCAGTAAGGGGTGAGGGACTGGATTGAGCATTGTTCCGACATTGAACATCAGTCATGTCTGACTCTTTCATGACCCATTTTGGGGTTTTCTTGGCAGAGTACTGAAGTAGTTTGCCATTTCCTTCTCCAGCTCATTTTACAGATAAGGAAACTGAGCTGAATAGGGTGAAGCGACTTGTCTAGAGTCACAGTAAGTATCTGAGACCAGACTTGAACACAGGAAGATGAGTTTTCCTGAATCTAGGCCCAGCACTCTATACCACCTAGCTGCCCATCAATAGTGTACTTTAGTCAAATCATAATCCCATCTTATGTCAAATAAGTGATAAATTGCTATATCCTCCGGGCACTTTAGCCGGGAAAATAATCAATCATACCATCTTCATCTTAGGCTTCTGGTTCTATATATCAAGCATAGACTAGGAATTCCTAACCTAGGATTCATGATCTTGGATTTTAAAAATATCTTGATAACTGTATTTCAGTACAAGCAATTTCCTTTGTCATCCTATGTAGAGTATTTTATGCATTTAAAGACATTCTGAGAAGAGATCTATACATTCCACCAAACAGCGTGGCCAAGGAATCTAGTGCACACACACACTAAAGGGGAAAAGCCCTTCTTTAGATTGTGAAGAGTCTTTGACGAACTGGAGTGACATTCTTCAGGAAGCATATTTGGATTGGCTAAGGAAACCTGGTCACTCCCTAGGAGTTGTCTCTAAAAAAACAAGCTCTTTTAGAACCAAAGTTATTTCATAAATCTAAGCAAGCTGGAGCAAAGCAAGTGAGTTCCAGCAAAACCACTGGGAAGAACCAAAAAAGGTGGGGGATAGAGAGTTCCTTCTTTTCCATTCCTTGGGGCTAGAGGAGGAATTTTCAAGCTTCCAAGAGTCAGGGAGTGAGGAGATACTTCCCATATTCCCATCTGTATCATTCCCAGCTTAGCAGTGTCAATTGCCAAAGATGAGTTGGACATGGACTCCAATGGTTTGTTTGGAACACAAGGACATGAATAGGAATGATAAGATCACAGGTTTAGAACTAAAAAGGACCATAAAGGTCATTGAGTTCTCCCCTCCTTGCTTGATGTAAGAGGAAATCGAGGCTCCTCATTGAAAGTACTGACTCAAGGTTATACAGGAAGTAAGTGGCAAAGCTGGGATTTGAACCCAGATCCTCAGACTCCAAATTCAATGTTCTTTCCACTACATCCCATTGTTTCACTAAGCCTGGAAAGAGATACAGGCCTCATGAAGAGTGCTAAGCATCAACTCTAAAGTGATGAAATATCTGATCCTGGGGCCTGTAAACTAGCAGACATGAAGGCAAAGGCCAAAAGAGGAATCCTACAAATGTTTGGAGCAAAGCCATCCTCAGCCCAGTAAGTTTCATGCCTCCTTGGAGAACTCTTCAGGAGCCCTCCCAGAGAGAATCTTCCTATGGATGTGTATTTGTCAAAATAACATCATAGTCATATCTCGTCTCTTGATTAGGGCTCATATTTATAGTAATAACTGGGGAGCTAGACTAGAATGGAAACATCTAGCTTTCATTGGATTGCTAGACCTAGCCTTTTAGGAACTCTGAATGCTCTGTTTAGTTCACTTATTTTGTAAATGTAGCCCAATATGGTCATGCTTGTATTCCCTCTGCAATCTCCCTAAAGGCCCTTCATTAGCTTTCCTATTGTCTAGACCATCTCTTAGCTGCAAGATTTCAAGGAGTTAAGTTGGGCAGGGACAGAGGTGAAACTCCCAGGAAGAGCAAACCTCATCATGCTCTTCCATTCTGGGCATGACTAGCTGATCTGGTTCCCTCCAGCTTAAAATTTTATAGGTATCCCAGCATGACTTCATCTCATTTGTCAGCCCATCATTCCAGCCTGCTGAAGACTGTCATCCACCCAACAATCAATAAATAAATGTTTTAAAAGAGCCACTATGGTTTAGATACTAAGCTAAGCCCTGGTGGTACAAAGAAAGGTCAAAATAGTCTCTACCCTCAAAGAGTTCTCATTCTAATTGGAGAGACAACATACAAATATGTGTGCATATACATGTATAGTATAGTATATGTATAGTAAAAATGGGAAATAATCTTGGAGTGTAAGGCTCCAGGAAAAGTCCTCTGCAGAGGGTAAGGTCTGAGCTGAATCATAAAAGTAGAGGGGAGGAAGTAAAAAAATTCTGTTCGTGAGGGATAGCCAATATAAAGATAGAGTCAGGAAACAGAGTGTCTTATTCAAGGAAGAGTAAGGAGGCTAGTGTTATTGGATCATAGAAGGAAAGGAAAGTATAAGAACATGAAAACAATAACATAACAAGATTTAACAGAGGTCCATCAATGACCACTCCTCTGCTCCATTTATTCAATCAGTCTTCAGTCTGCAGGTGGCCCATCTCTTCCACAAAGGTATCTCGAGTGGCCCTGTCAAATGTTTCACTCTTGTGGCCAAGAAGATTATTAACAGTGAGAAACGAGAATGTATATAGTACTCTCCCTTAGATCCCCAAGCTGAGAGTTAGAAGGTCCTAATTTTATTCATTCTTCCACTATTCAGTCTCTATAAGTTTCAGAGAACATTCTGATTGAATTGGTAGAGGGAATTTCTTCACATGGGTGTTTCTTATACCTTCTGTTATGAATATCTTCTCTGTTGGTTTATCTGCTTATACATAAGTTCTATAATCAAGTTTCCTTCCAACCGAGATCTTTGGCAATTTCAGTCTTTTTTTCCTCTTCTTTCCTCCTCTGTCACTCAATTTCTGACTCCTTCCCTTTTTAATGACATTTCCCTATAAACCTCAAAGTTGTCTCAGCCTCCTTTCGGACTAGACTATATTTCACCTGTGGCCTCAACCCCAAGTAACTTTTGGGAAGACAAACAATTCTCACTGGCATCCTACCTAGTTCTCTCTCTTCCTTATTTTCTTCCTGAGTACTATTTGAGCACAGAGTTCTGCCACTGCTCAGTCTAAGCAAAATAAGCTTCTGCTTTTTGGTTTTCCACTGCACAGAGAGGAAGGAGGATGTGGATATAGTGCCTGGTAAAGGAAAGAGTGCTGATTGAATGTTTTAGGGTATAGAGATTGACCTTTTTATTAAGTTTTTAACTTATTTGAGTTCTTGGCGTCATAGATCATAGAGATAATTAAAATTGTTTTATCTCTTGTATATAATTCCTATTTTGGAGAGGTTTGAGAGGCTATAAGGATCACAATACATTTCCTGATCTTCCATCTTATTAGACAAATCGGATATCCTTATACCAATGAAATCACTGGTCTGCTCCCTACATCCTATCCTAACTTCTATTGCCACCTATGAGACAATGTCAGTTGCTCTGCTGCCCTGACTTTAATTTCTTCTTTTGCATAATGAGAGGGCTAAACTCAACAGCCTCTTCCCTCTAATATCCAATGATTCATTTAAGTTTAATTACCTAGATATAGACAGGTAAGGTATCTTGTCTTCAACTCAGAATAGGCAGTAAATATTAGTGATTCACCTAGTGGCTGCCAACCATTGATAATTAGGAGAATTATAACTTGTCCTAAGCAGGTCCTTCTACAGCTAAAGTTGAAGCAGAGCCAAGAATCTTCCCTACAAGGCCCAACCCTGTGTATACTCTTAAAGTTGGCAGGGAGAGTAGTAGTGTCCCACCACTCCCAGATTTATCACTTTTAGAATCTTCCCAGAGGCCTCCCACTCTGGGAATCTTCCCATTCTCCCTTGCCTTGTAGAACTGGTCCATTCTTGTCTCTATCCGTCAGCATTTTTCCATCTATTCAAAGAATAACAGCTTGGATTGATGAAACAAAGAAAATAAAGAAAAGAGCTGCAATGAAACAGGAGAAGATATGCAGGAGGAATCTTAGATGAGTAGAATGGTGTGGGAACCACCATGGTAAATTTAGTATATCACTTTTACTATGCAGAAAAAAAACAGGGGACCTATGAGTTCACTTCCAATCTTCTTTGCTCTTCTTTGTATACTGAAATATTTTACCAAAAAGGATGACACTCTCTTTGCAAATCTTTGAGAGTTGCCTAGAGAATTGAGAAGCTAAGTGATTTAACTAGTCACACAGGCAGGACACGTCAAAGACATGGTTTTTGTTGTTGTTGTTGTTGTTGTTGTTGTTTTAAACTCTTACTTTCAGTCTTGGAATCAATACTGTGTATAGGTTCCAAGGCCAGAAGAGTGGTAAGGGCTAGATAATGGGGGTCAAGTGACTTGCCCAGGGTCACACAGCTGGGAAGTGTCTGAGGTCAGATTTGAACCTAGGACCTCCCATTTCTAGGCCTGGCTCTCAATCCACTGAGCTACCCAGCTGCCCCTCAAAGTATAGTAGGTAAATAAACACTGGGGGTTATTAGAGGGAGAAGGAAATGAAGGAGGAATGAAGGGTTAAACTGAGTTCACTGCCTTACCCACAATAACACACTGGGAAATCTCACCCACCCCCACAAACACAAGATTTGGGGAATGAGTGGTGACAGTTGAGACCAACTGTCCTCCAGACCAACTCTGCCAGGGATTCCTATTAAACTATAGTGGGCCCTCTGGGTTGTGGAGAAGGAACGAAAGGAAGTTACAAAACACAATTTAATAATGAGTTTAAGGGTAAGAGATATAGGGAGAGGTCACACTAACACTAGGTATTTAAGGACAGATTCCAGGGACTGGAAAGATGGGTCAAAATCTACTCTGTACTTAACATAGGCTGTCAGGTCCAGCATGGCTGGCTAGAAAGGGAAATGGATGTCTCACAACTGGGCCCTCCTCAACTCCAGCAATGATCAAAGGTTTTCCAGGAACACGGGTCCACAGCAAATTAATCTACAAATAGATGAAGACAGGGAGCTGAACCAGCTTGAAGGTCCAGATCAATGCTCAAACCTGAACTTCCTCACAAGATAGATGACTTTTTGTATAAGTGACATAATCCACTTTCCTGGGCTCTTCACTGGAGACAGTTAAATAAGCATCTAACTGCTCTCAGCCATATCAGAGTCTCTCAGGAAAGACTTCCTTCCTTCTCACTATTCCATGACTGGAACACTCCAGCCTTGCCTGACAAGCCTGGCTACTATCAACACTAACTGTCTAAAATCTTTGTTTATAAATTTGCCTATAACAAAAGACATGTTTTGAACCCAGATCTTCCTGGCCAGCTCTCTAACTAGGCTACTTTTTGATATTTACATAATAAATATGTAGGATATATGTGATTGGTAGCCATCTAATATGCATCTAGCTGGCTCATATGTAGCATGGCTAGATGTCTGGTGTGTGTTCTTATACACTTAATCTCCCAGGAAGACTATAATTTCTGCCTTTGAGGAGAGTGAGAGGAGGAACATGTCTGCACCACTAGCCGGACAGGGGAGGGACAAGAACAATCCAAGACCATGGAGGCTGGGCAGTCTCTCCGGCACTTTCATATCTCCAGAATGGTATTGGGCTAGAATAGTATCAAACTATAACCTATCAGAAAATCTGGTCTATAGCCTAGCAGTACAATAGAGATGCAGAATAAAAGCTACCTTCTCTGATCACTCTCTAGGGGACCATAATATTTAGCTTCTTCCCTCTTACCAAGTCCTGGTTATACAAAAGACATTCATGAATAGCTAATAAACCTCTTTATCAAAGCAAACAATTAACAGAAAACAGAAAAGTTAAGCAAATTAGAATAAAACAAACAAGCAAAATACACAAGAGTAAATTATGCCTTTGGGAGTGAGGTAATATCTTAGCCCAACCAAGGGATTTTCTGCTCCTAGCAGTCTCCAGGGTTGCAGGCACTTGTGAATCAAGGAATGTATTGGGTGACAGCTTCCCCATCTGTCTTGGGCTCTGGGAAGCTCTCCAGATCTCTAAGGGTACAGATAAAATGGATTAAAGATAGTGATAACCCATTAAAGCAGGTCATCCAGGGCAGCCATCTCTTTGTTTCTTATCAGGCTGGATTCCTCTATCAGGATATCTCCTCCCCTCACTTCAGCTTCCTTTTTATGTGTTGTTGTCCCTATTAGAATGTAGACTCCTTTCTTTTCCTTATATTTATATTCACAGTGCTTATCACAGTACCTGGCACATAGTAATTGCCTGATAAATGTTTGGGGACTAAACAAAATAGCCCCTACCATTAAGGCAAGGTATTCCACTAAGTAAGTAGAGGAAGAGGAGGTACATCATTTTGGAGACCAGTCATTTTGTTGTTATCAAGAATGCAAAACAAAGTCACAAATGGGGGGGGGGGGGAGAGACAATAATGCAGGAACTGAGAATGCCTCCCTCTCCTCCTTTCAGTCTTGCCCCTATTTGATTTACCCAGAAACCAGGGATATTAGGGCAGCTGAAAAGAAGCAAACCAACCCAGCCCCAAAGTGACCCATTGCATTATTGATAAATGGGATCCCTGGGATGTTTTGGAGAAATGCAGATAAATAACCAGGGTATGACAGCGAAATACCCTGGAGTATTTTCTAAGGAACTTTTTCTAATTTTCTAAGTAATTGTCTAAGTCCAAGTCAGATAGATTGAAGTGAGGGGGCCAGGGCAAACAAGTTTCCAGAATCATCTTATTTGGATGGTCTCCACAGGCTTCTGTATCTGGTTGTGTGCTGCTAATACCCCTGGGCTAAAGCATCACAGTGATAGCAGATCATATTTGGTTTTGTCTTTCCCCTACCACAAAGTTTCCATCTCCGGTACTTCAGAGGTATTTAAGAGATGCTAAATGAACTGAATTAAATGGCGGATAGCCTGAGCCCTCCCTCTGGAGAGAAGGTGCCCTAGCAAGTGAGAGCTGAGAACAGTGCACAGTTGAAGAGACTGCATAACTGACGAGCAGCAGATGGCAGCAGAGAGCAAGCCAGTGGAGCTGTCCAGCATGCCAGTCGAAGACATCACGTGGGGATACCGGCTTCTCTGCCACTGGAGAGGCATGAGATCCCTCAGGAATTCCCTACTGGTGCCCCCTCCCCCACTGGACATGCAGGGGAGCACCCTAAGGTGGTGTTTTTCAGTCATTCAGTCTGATGCTTCATGAACCCATTTGGGATTTTCTTGGCAAAGATCCTGGAGAGGTTTGCTATTTCCTTCTCTGGATTATTTGACAAATGAAGAAACTGAGGCAAAGTGGGTGCCTTTGGTCTTGCTCAAGGTCACACAACTAATATGTATTTGAAGCTGGATTTGAACTCTGGTCTTTCTACCTCCAGGCCCAGTGCTCTGTCCACTGAGATACCTAAATGTCCCACTCTAATGTGTACAGGGCACCTATTTCTTGTCATTTGTCTTGCAACACTATTTAATTAAATATGTGCTAAGCTAATGTGTCTTCCGGCAGTGCTGCATATCAAAAGGCCTAGAATGTAGTTGCTGTGGTAGAAGAGACTGTGACCTTTGTCCTTAGATTTGCTTTGTCTTTCTACCAGTCTCTACTCACAGATATACATGAGAGAATGGAAGAGCCTTGGGGAAAAACTGGGGAACTGAAAACCCTAGATCTGTTTGTAGTTATTGGGAAAATAACCATTACCTGACATGGTGTAACTTTCAAAGACTGGTCAAAGAGAATACTCACCATAAATCTCTGTCTCTGACAGAGAGGCAGGAGTTCCCGGGCCAAAATAATCCAAAGGAGTCCAAGGAAAAGACTAAGACTTTAGGGGTCATCAGCGAGGAAGCCTCAGCATAGAACCTGACACCTGGGGTTGAGCATTTCCTGCTGTGGAGATGAGAGTCTTCAGGAGCCTTTATGCAGATTTTCCTTATCTTATCCATATTTCCCGATTAGCTTTTTGCCATCCTCACCTATATTTGGAACCTTTGCATTGATGTCACTGAGCATTAAAGTATATATTGATTTAATCACATTGAGCTATTGTTTGTGTTTCTCTATATCTTTTGTTTTCTACAACAATGACTTTCATTATAACATTTTTCCTAATATGTATCAAACACTCAGTAGTGCAGGATGACCAAAAGTCCCATGAAACAATGGTTTTTCTTGCATTGGAATACCCAATTTAAAATAAACTCCACAAACTCCTTTATTTGTCTTTTCAAAAGGACATGTTAGCCATCCTTGCATTCAGCTTCAGTTTCCGTCTTCTCATTTCATTATAATGAGAATGTCATGATTGACATAATTCCGTTTCCTCTTAGAATATAACTTTGGGATCACTGGTCAAAGCTCTCGCGTTTAGAGTAAGAACAACTTTAAAACTTAATGATGGTAGGTTTATCCCTCACTGCCATCAGGAGAACAGGATGCATTTTGGAACAACCAAATTGTTGGTTGCATTACTAGTTCTAACATGGCAGCCAGCAGGTGGTGGGTGAAGGAGTTAGAAGAAATCACAAATACGGAATGAAAAAGTTCCATAGCATCCAAGGTTGATGAAGCTAATTTATTGACTTGGCAAGGGCTAATCATTCTTGATGATCCTCCATATGATAAAACTTTCAGAATAAAAATCAATTTCCCAGAAGAATATCCATTTAAACCACCTAAGAGCAAATTTAAGATAAAGATTTACCACCCTAACATTGATTTTTTTAAAAAAGCAGATCTGCCTGCCAGTAATTAGTGTTGAAAATTGAAAGCAGACATCAAAACTGGCCCACTTATCTCATAGAGTCAGTTAACAGCCCCCAGCCTGAGTATCTGAGCACCAATTTCAGGCTGACTGAGCTGAAAAATACTCTGAAATCTGAAAAGAATGTTGAAGAGATTATACTACAAAATGTTGGGGAAAGTGACCAGACCACTAAAACCTCTAATAATTAATTCTAACGGATAACCAGAGACCCAGAGTAGTGTATTCCTAACATTCCACAAAGCAGGATTCTTTGGGAAACTGACAGATGTCACCACTTGGTGATAACTGGTAACATGTAGACAAATTCCACAGGTTTCATAAACAAAAGTGGTCTACATGAACTTTTCATGAAAGGATTCAACATTTAAGATGAAGTGTTCCTTCAAAGAATTAGTTCTCAAGTGGCCAACCTCCTTACTGGTTGGGGTGAGCCTCTCTGTACCTAAGAAAAGAGAATCTTTCTTGTAGTATCTTCTACCATTTCCCATGACCTTCAAAGGCCAACCTCATCTGCCATGGAGCTCTTTGATTTCTTTTTTTTATTCTCAGTGTCTAGAATTCATCGAGGGCAGCTCTCTTGCCATCTCTCTGATCATCTTGGGTATCAGCCAATAGTCATTGGTCACTTTTGTTATGTACTTCCCCAAAGTCCAAAAATTGTTCACTTTGGTAGAGAACTCAGGAACCAAACAGGAGTGGAGCTGTTCTGCCTTCTTTCAATCTCCCTTTATTGTCTTTCATCCACTTCAAGCAGAGTCTCTTCTCTGATAAGTCTCTATCCCTAATCTCATCATATAGCTCTTAAAAATATATCTTTTTTTGTTGTCCTTAGCTTTCCTCCAGATTTAGCTATCCCTCTTCTTACAGAATCATCCCCTGCATTCTGTGTTTACCCTTCATTAGCTGCCTTTGGTTCTATATTCTGGACATGTCTTTTTATTTTTCTTTTATTTAACCCTTACCTTCCATCTTAGAGTCAGTACTGTGTATTGGCTCTAAGGCAAAAGAGCAGTAAGCGCTAGACAGTGGGGGTTAAGTGACTTGTCCAGAGTCACACAACTAGGAAGCGTCTGAGGCCAGATTTTTAACCCAGGATCTCCTGTTTCTAGGCTTGGCTTTCAATCCACTTAGCTACCTCGCTGCTCCTTTGTACAAATCATTATTATCCACATTTTGGCAGAAGATGAGCCCAAGATTCAGAAAACAAAAATGATTTGTCCAAGGTCCCTAGACTGGCAATGACTGGCTCAGGCTTTTAATCCAGAGCTCATTCCCTGGTGCATTGATTATGAGACTTGTCAGCCCTTCTCAGTGTTGTCTAATAAGGCAGATCCCAACCCTATGGGCATATCCAGACATTTTCAAGATCTTCACTTCACCTCCAAGTGGCTCCTAGCGAGAAGGGATACAGCAGAGAAGTGTTGTCTGTAATCCCACTGGATCTGAGATGTACCTGCTCAAGGCAAGGCTACCTCTAGCTGCCTCCAGTTTCACATACACACTGGGAACATTTTTATATGTCCCAGAACTCAGGCACAATTGAGATACCCCATGAGAGTTCTTCCCTGGCATTTATTCTCTGTCATTGATGGCTTCCTTCAAAGAGGTTGACCTGCAGAAGTTAAATGCAGCCCAATGGATTAGAATTATCACTGGATTTGAATCATAGCTCTCCAACTTTCTGTGTGACCTTGAACAAGTCCTTTCCTGCCCTGGGCCTCCCTCAGCTTCCTCCTTGGTAAAATGAAAGGGTTGACTTAGAGGACTTTTGCGGTCTGTAATTCTATTGATCCCCTGAACGATGATGCTTTTATTGCTAACAATTGATTTTTCCTTCCTATGTCCATGAAATGGAACTAAATCCATGCATTTGTGGAAGGTGGAAGCAGGGAGAAGGCAGCAGTCATTTTTGTGTCTCGCATTTCATTTGCCTCCTTGCTGAGGCATTGTTTGTGATGTTGCTGTCCAGGAAAACAGCTCTGAAAGACTAATTATAAGAGAATCTTTAGAGATCACTTAGATCCTTAGCTCTTTTGTAGGTCCCCAAAATGGGCCTAGGAATATCATTCTTTTGGATGACTAGGAAGAAAAAAAGGAGATTAATAAGAAAATGTAAATAATTAGACTGCAGATGACTTGGATAGAATTGAACTAAATTAACTAGGATGCCTTTAACAATCATAATTAGAGATATTAAAAAAGTTAATATCAACAAAGCTTTGGTATCCATTATCTTGGTTCACCCTCTCCCTCCCAAAACCTCTGAGAGGCAGCTGTTATCATTCCCATTTTAGAGATAAGTGAATTGAGACTCAGAGTAGTTAAGTGACTTATTAAGCATATATTAAGCACCTACAGTGTGCCAAGCACAGTGCCTTAGAACAGTGATGGGCAAACTTTTTAAAGAGGGGGTCAAAGGAAAGGAAATGGTCCTCTGTCAGTCTGTTTCTAAGGCAACTCTTTGGAAGTTTCATTGTATTGTATCCTACTCAGTGTATTTGTCAGATTAGGAATAATGTCACCCGGCAGGATAGAACATTTCAGGGGGCCGCATCTGGCCCACAGGCCCTAGTTTGCCCATCACTGCCTTAGAACAGTAGTAGAGATAAAGGCAGAAGACGATGCCTGACCTCAAGCAGCTCGCAGTCTAATGGGGAGACAACTATGTGCACACAACTCTGTACAACAAGCTATAGATAGAATATATTGGATATAATCAATGGAATGAAGAGGGACTGAGAAGGAATTAAGAAGGCTTTTTGTAGAAGGCGGGAGTTTAAAGGAAGCCTGAGCCATCAGTGGAGGAGAGGGAGCATTGCAGGCATGGGGGACAGCCAGAGAGAATGCCCAGAACCAAGAGATGAAGTGTCTTATTCTCGTAACAACCAGGAAGCCATGGTCATTGGATGGAAGAGTATCTGGGAAGTAAACAAGGCATAAGAAAACTGGAAAAGTAGGCGAGGAGTAGATTATGAAGGACTTTGAATGCCAAATGGAGCATTTCATATTTGATCCTGAAGGTGATGGGGAGCTACAGGGGTTTATTGAGTAAGAGAGTAACATGGTCAAACCTGTGCTTAGGAAACCCCCTTTGGTGGCTAAATGGAGAATGGATTGGTGTGGGAAGGCAAGACAGGCAGACCCACCACCCGCTTTTGTGACAGTCCAGACGTGGGATGATGAGGGCCTGTACCAGGGTAGCCGCTTTGCCAGAGGGAAGGATTCAAAAGATGTTACAAAAGTGGAAACTATAGGATTTGGCCCCTGCTTGTATATGGGAGTTGGTAAGAGATAATGAGGGGTCAAGGATGATGCCTAGATTGGGAGCCAAGGTGACTGGGGAAGATGGTGGCGTCCTTGACCAAAATACGGAAAATAGGAGGTAGGGAGGGAAAATAATGAGTTCAGTTTTGGACATGTTAAAATCAAAATGTCTATTAGATGTCTGAAAGGCTTTTGGAGATGCAAAAGTGAAAGTTGGCAGAGAGGCTGGGGCAGGACAGGTAGACTTGAGAATCATCTGCCTAGAGATGATAATGATACATTTGATCTACAAGTCCTGTGCTCTGTCAAAAATGGAAATGAGGCTCCTCAAGCATGATGTCTTCAGCCTAGGACTTTGTGATTGCTGCTTCCTTTTGGAGATGTCTGCTCAGCATCTGTTTATTGCTGTAATAGGAGTTGTACCCTATGGATCATGACTGGGGATGGTCCTGCAGAAGTGCACTGCGCACTCAGTTGCCCTGATTACCACCTTAATCTCTTGTATTTACTGATCTACATGTGCAGTATGGCCTTGCAAAAGGATGGTAATAATAACTACCATTTACATAGCACCTACTATGTGCCAGGTACTATGCTAAAAACACACTTTAGCAATATTATCTCACTTGATCCTCATGTAAGGTAAATACTGTTATTATTCCCGTTTTACAGATGAGGAAATTAAAGCAGATAGAAGTAAAGTGACTTGCCCAGAATCACATAGCTGGTAAATGTTTAGGGCCAGATTTGAACTCAGGTCTTCCTGACTCCAGATCCAGCACTCTATCCACTGAACCACCTCACTGGCTAGCAAACAAACTCCTTGAGAGAAAGGAGTGTTTTTGTGCCTAGACTTTGTAACCCTTGTGCCTGGCCCACAAAGCTTAATAAATGCTAGCAGGTTGAAATTGAACTGACTAAGGTCCCAAATTCTAGTGCAGTCACACCTGACTCAGTGCCTCATTCGGACCTCTTCCCTCCATGACTCTCACTGGGTTTCCTTTAGGTGTTCCAAGTTTGAAGAAGGAGAGTCATGGAGGGCTACTACCTTTTCTTTTATCAGACTCACACAAAAGGACAAGGACTGAAAACGAGGCCTCCATCCCATTTTTCTGTCCATTTCCCCAAATGAAAGATAATCCAAACCACTCCAAGCCCCAATGCTTCCATTTACTAGGACTTTCAGCCCTTGCTCCAGAAGGGCATTCCCAAGGGTATCCATGAGTGGCAGAGTCTGATGCTGGGCACGAAGGAAGGTCCCTCTCCACTGCTTAGGGCTCCCCAGATCAAGACTGTTGGGGAAGGGACCCTCCAGGGCCATCCCTTATGGTCTTCTATGGCCCAGCTCTGTCATTAATTTCCTTTTGATCTTAGATGAGACCCTGTTTTTCTCTGTGCCTCAGTTTCCTTCTTTGTCCAACAAGAGGATGGGAAGTCTCTTCCTGCTCCCAGGCTCAAACGGGAGCCCCAGGCAGAGACTTTACTTGTCACTTATCTTGCAGGGTTTCAGTCTTTGGTCTTGGTTTGCTTGCTGTATGCTGAAGTAAGCACTCACTTAATTTTATAAACGCAATAAAGCAGATAATCAGAAAATGAAATGGATTTGCCTGACTTCCCTGCCCAGGGGAAATGACAAGAGGCAGACAGCAAGTAAACAAGAGCATCTGAGCTTGAAGCAGGCTTCCTCTCTCCCCAAGAGCCCCATTCTATGGCAGGCTGCCGAGGGCTTCCAGGGCTCCAGCGATCTGTCATCTTTTCTGCTTGGAAACAAGCAGAGCTGGAGCTTTTCTGCCATCTAAAGAGATAGGGCATTTGTATCAGGACCAACCCCTCCCTCTTCCTATTGTGGGTGAAAGAGAAGCCCGTGCCCCAATCTGGGTACAGTTACCTTTTTATTTGACATCTCAGAAAATGGGCAGTGCCCTAGCAATGGGCCTGGGAGATTGTCTCTTTGACACCACTCCACTCATTAATGATGTTGTAATAACTTGTAATTATTCAAGATTTGGATTACAGATCAAGAAACTGAAACACTAGGTATAAATAAGTCAGTTAAGTGACTTGTTTACATCCTACATCCTCTAGCCTTATGAATCTATCCAGGAAAATGGCTGCACGCTTTCAGCAATTAGAGATAAATAGGAATGTGCTTTTGGTTTTTAGGGACCAAGCCATGGAAGCTGAGGGCTTTGCAATGGTACAAGTCAACAGTCAAACCCTAATGTTGGTAGAGATTAATGGTCTATGAGAGGAAAATGATCTCAACCCCAAAATGTGTAGAACCTGCTGAGATCAGGGCTCTAAAGGAAGAGAAAAGGAGTGGGAGAAGGCATGCTCAGACTAGCCAGATCCAGGCTACGGCAGGAGTCTGCATCCTCTTCTGACCAGGGGCCTCTGGGACAAAGAAGGAAACAATGGGAGCAATGGGTCCACCTGGGCTGAACTTGCTGAGCATCCTTTCTATACTGTTTTAAGTAAAATGTTTTGGTTAAACATTAAATACTCATTGGGCAGCTAAGGTGGCACAGTTGGAGGTACTATATGTATAGTGCCAGAGTTCCAACATTGAGAGAAAAAAGAGAGAGGGATAGATAGATAGATAGATAGATAGATAGATAGATAGATAGATAGAGATAGATTAAAGAGATAACAAAGCAAGGGCCAGACAGGGAGGCATGGTCTCCATGAACTCTGTTTATTGTGACAGAAAGGAAGATTTTTATAAAGAGTAAAATACTGAACATTATATCATTCTTGGTGAGGGGGGGGAGGAGTGTTGCTTTCCCACAGAATACTGTTTATGAAATGACTTTATACAAGAATGTTACCAGGGTTCCTTTACAAATGTAAGCAAATTGAGAAAGTGTGACAGCTAATCTGTTCTGCATAACTTAGGGAAAGGATGGCCTGATACTTTTAGTCATAATATTACAAAGACTTCTTTGCTCTTTAGAATGAGGCGAGGAAGGATTCAAGGTTTGATGATGACCATACTAGGGGAGGAATCCTTATTTATCTGAGTTTCAGTCTAGAGAATAGCTTTAGCTATGAAACTGGCCTTGCCAAGAGACTCAAACTTATAGACTTGTCTTTTCTTGCTCCTTTTCCTCAGTGGGCCTGGTTTGTCCTAGGTACCTCCACATATCCATACTGGGCTACAAATCAGGAAGATTCATCTTTCTGAGTTCAAATCTGACTTCAGACACTTCCTAGCATGTGACTAGGGCAAGTCCCCTAATCCTGTTTGCCTCAGTTTCCTCACCTATAAAATGAGCTAGAGAAGGAAATGGCAAACCACTCTAGTAATTTTGCCAAGGAAACCCCAAAAAGGGGTCACAAAGAGTTTGGACACAACTAAAACAAGTCAACAACAACAAAAGTTTCTCATGTCAATCCAATCTTGAGTCTGACCCAGCCCAGAACAATAAACTTTCCTTCAGGATCCCTTCCAACTCAGAAGATTCTGTAGTTATATGGATATGTGACCTTGATCAAGTTTTTTTCCCTTTGTTTACTCTAGGAGTGAGGGGAGTGGCCTAGGCAACTTGGTCACTTTAATATTCTGGAATATTAAGCCTGACTATAATTTTTCACATCCTTCCTTGCTCAAAATTCCTATAAATGTTACCTCAGATCAACTTGGGATAGAGTCCTGTGAGAGGGAAGGGGGGATGGTTTGGTTATAGATTAATGATAATTAATTACAGTTGATTCTGGCCCAGTTGAGCATAAAAATGCAGAGCATAGTACTAGGATTAATATTTTCTCCTTGGATACCTCCAATGATGTATGTTACAGCCATCCATGTTTGCCTATTTTGTGCAGCCCTTGTACATGTCCCCAAGTTTACCATGGAGAGTTTACCCAGGGTATTGGAGGCTTTCTTCAATTTCTTCTGGCATCTAGAAGGTCCCAGGGAACCCTATGATTGTCTCCATATTATCCCTCATGCTCATCACAGCCCACCTTCTTTTCCTATCACATAATTCATTAAGGATATCTTTTACTCTTGCCCTTCTTCAAAGAGATCCTCCTTCATCAATGAATGTTGCAGCCTGCTCACTCCCACCTCTCTATTGTCCTTTATTGTCATCTTGAACTATTCCAAGATTTTTATGGCATGTGTCACTGCCATATAGCAACACCAGTAGAATGTCCTATGACATGCATAGGAAACCAGGAGTCCTTAAAGGAACTTTGCCATTTTCTGAAGATGATCCAACTTACTCTTCTCTTCCTGTTCAACTCTGGACATGCTGATGGACATGGCCTATAAAATGTCACTCCAATTGAAATCTGGGCAATAGACATTCTTCATCCACTTGGTCCTTCATGTATGGATGGCAAGGCCAAACTCCTCTGAGTGATTGTGGATTTCTCCCAAAAGGCTCTGCAATGTTTCAGGGCTTGATGCCACCAGCACAATGTCATCTACCAAAAGGAGTTTTTGGAGGATGTTACCAACTACAGGCAATCCTTCTTCCCTTTAGACACTGTATGGCTCTCTTCCATCTATCTCAATAGCTGATACCTTGAGTGAACATCCATCTTTGTCAGGGACTGAGGTCTCGGGGTCTGAAAAGTCAAAGGTCTGTTGACCTCTGATATCAGGTGACGTCCAGGGTCTGACTAAGGTCTGAGTTCCCTCAGTTTCCACATTTCCCACCAACAAAACAGCTGATTCCCTCAGTTTCCACATTTCTTTACAAGTTGCTGATTAAGGCAATAATGTTTTCCCAGGCCCCCATTTTTCCAGGCAGTTTACCCAACTCTTGGTATCTCCCCTTTCTCAGTTCCTATTATCTTCCCTCTTACCCCCACCTTTAATTCCTTGCTCAAGGCTCTCTCTCTCCAGGTTATCTTGTTATGGGAAAGTTGCTTGAATCTCCATGAGAAAGTTTCCTTGTGGTTTTTGCCTTTATAAACTTGTGTATTTATTCAATAAATTGCACTTGGTTGCCACCAGCAATTGAGGTCCTTCTGACCCCAAACTTTGACTTGACTCTTTTTTCCCCAGCCCTTACATGGGGTACTCTTGGGCCCTGTTCTGCCCCTACTTTGGGGCTTCTATACATCTTCTTATTTTACACCCTGCTTAAAATGTATAGCCAGAGAATCATGGAACAGGATGGCTTACAAATGTCCTTTCTTTCAAAGGATGATTTTTATGCATGGATGGGCAACATCTCATGGTGAAAGAAACTATAAAAGAGATTTTTGTACAAGTCAAATGCCTTTTACAATCAGTAATCAATAAGTCTTATGGGAAATCGTTGTTGTATGATCCTGGGCAAGTAATAGTGTGCTGGCAAATGTTTAACAACCAGCTATGGAGGAGGATGTGTATGTGACACAATCTTGAGATTATACTGAATTATTACCACTTTCTTAAGTCTAGACAATCAACAAAATGATAACAGGAGCTTGGATTTATAGCATTGCTGATGTCTGAGATGTAAATGCTCCCCTTGAAAACTTAACAGTCTGCTCTTAGGAGGTCCTTCGAATTGTCTCCAGCATACCCCATGGGCAAGTTGGCCTCTATTTCCTCATCTGTAAAATGGGGCTCCTGTAAAGATAAACTGAGATTATAAAGAGCTTTGCCAACTTTAAAGTGTGATATAAATGTTAACTATTGTTGTTGCTCTCTTGTAATGGCAAAGACATGGCCCCTTGCTGACTATCACTTGGGTGAGGCTGCTTATTCCCTGTGAATGCCCTCCTTGAAGATGCCCTGGCTTCGAGGAAAGATGACTCAGGACGATTTTAGATAGATTCGAGACCAGTCATAGAAGTCAGTGGCTATTGATTTTCCTTCCTTCCTTTTTTCATTATTAATAAGGCTAAAGTTTTCCCCTTCCATTTGGTATCTTTCTATAGGTATTAAGACTGATTATCCAAAAAAGGAGTTCAATAAGCAGACATTCTTCTTTTCCAATTTTTGGCAAGTGATTTGTGCACCATAAATCTGTAGGAAAATAAATCAATCTGTGTATACCAGGAGGCCTCCACACTCCTGCTTTGGTAGTTCCTTGATAGCCTTTTTCCTTATGGAGTGAGGAGCCGGGAGATCCAGGCTGAATCATTGCTGGGGCGCAGGATGGCAGAGTGGGCAGAGATGCCCCCAGCGCATCACAAACCTAGGGTTTTCTTGTGCTCACTCTTCCTGGCACGCAGAGCCTTTATGAGTTAGCGGTGAGGCTACTCTGAGAATGCAGAATTCCCTGATATTATTTCAAGAGGGTCTTAGATCATGGAGCATTCCCTTCTTGTCAATTGTGGATTGTTTCAAGTCCTCTCCATCAGGTTCATTATTCCTTTTTCTGAGGTTTCTGGGCTGCTAACTATGCTGTCCAGACCTGTTATACTCTGCTTTCTTTTTAAGTTTAAAGGTCATTTTATTAGATTTTTCCCAATACAAATAAGACCTGGACCTGTGGTGTCCAGTCACCAGGCCCTGGTAGTCCCTCCAGCTTATCCTCTGGAAGAATAAGGCATCCTTGTGGTGACATGATACACAGAGTTCTGAGCCTGGAGCCAGGCAAACCTGAATTCAAATCTGGCCTCAGCCACTTACTGGCTATATGACCCTGGCCAAGTCACTTAACCTGTTTCAGTCTCTATCTGTAAAATGGGTTAATAACAGCACCCACCTCCCAAGTTTGTTATGAGGCAATGAGATAATATTTGTAGAGCATTTTGCAGGTCTCATAGTGCTTTAGAAATTTGGGGTTCAGTCATTTTTCAGTCATTCCTGACTCTATGACCCCATTTGGGTTGTTTTTGGCAAAGATACTGGAGTGGTTTTCCATTTCTTCCTCCAGCTCATTTTACAAAAGAGGAAACTGATAGCCAGTTAATCATGTTCAGCATTTATATCATACTTTCAGTCTTGCAAAATGCTTTATCTATATTAACTTAGTTAAGTCTCACAGCAACACTGAGAGATAGGTGGTAGTATTATCCCCATTTTACAGATGAAGAAACTGAGATGAAGTGACTTGCCAAGGTCAGACTGCTGGCAAATGGCTGAAGTCAAATTTGAACTCAGGTCTTCTGGTCTCCAGGCCCCGTGCTCTGAGCATTCCACCGGCAGTTAAGCCCCTTGTTTCTGGTCATCTCCTAAACAGTAAGGGGCAGAGGCAAGATTCTAATTGAGAACTTTTGACTCTGAATCTACGGTTCTTTCCAGTTCACTTTTCTCTGGGAAAACCTTATCCATGAACGTTTGGGGAAGAGACAACTAGACCCACCCCAGGACTCGTTCCATGGGTCCTCCAAGCGTCATGACTACTTTTTGGTTTTTTGAGACTTTTTCTTAAAAGCAGGCCCAAGGTCTGCCTGGCATGCGGCCCTCGCCACCCCGCCTGCTCAGGGTCTGGGAGAATAAGGTTTGGGAACAAACGGGTTTGCATTCACCATACTGGTGGGATTAACCTTTAAAGGGGCCATCATGAACATGGTCTCCATTACCCGCTGAATCATTTTTCAATAGAATTAATATTTCGGAAGCAATTGGAGAGAAATGAATTCTCCGCATAGCTTCTCCCTCACACCAGGTTTGCTTCACCAAAGAATCCAATTAATGTCGCCTGAGGTAAAGGACACTCTCCAGGGCCGAGCAATCAAGTTTGTTGCCATTTGCTCATCTCACTGGGCAAGTGTGTACGCCGGGGGCTCCTCCTTCCACCTTCCCTTGGCACTGAGGGGAGAGGGCTCTGCAGGGTCAGCTGCCCAGAAGCTCTCTGTGGGCTCATGAAAGAGGGGCACACACTTCCCTAGAAGGAGCCAGGAAACTGTTGGTTCTAAGCATCTGGCTTATTAGACCACCAGGTTCTCCTAGAAGGGACCAGCATGGGCATACCTCCCCTCCTGCTGGCACAAGGAGGTCGACCCATTGAGCCCGAGGACTGGGTTTCTGCCCCCTCTCCCCATCCCTACCTTGGTCTCCTGGCCAGGGGAAAGTTTCTGGCCCTGGCCCTTCTGAAAACATGGTCTTTGCTGAGTGGGCAAAAGTTGGTCAGTGGGTGGCGCCATCTAAGTGGTCTGCCCTGCAGCCCCACACTGGTGGGGGCTCCAGTCAGCTCTCCTGCAGTGGAGTTAGTGCTCCCATCCTCCACAAGAACAAGATCTCCAGGCTGACCTTTTGTGATTCATAGACCCATGAGTGAAAGAGGCTTTGGAGCAGCCCTCCCCTCATTAAGTTGAGGAAAGCCCATAAAAAGTAGCCTGGTCCAAAAACTGGACTGAAATGCTTTCCAAAAAGTAGCTTGATGCCCTGGTCTTGATGTCAGGAGATAAGTCCTGGCTGTGTGACCTCAGGTAAACCATTTGCCCTCTCTGCACCTTGGTTATCTCATCTGAAAAAATGAGGCTCCTTACTTGCAAAAATACAGCACTTTGAGGTCTGCAAAGCACTTTGCATGTGCTATTATCTCATTTGATCCTCATAAAGACTCTGGGAGGCAGCTGCTTTAACTATTCTCATTTTACAGATGAGGAAACGGAGGAAACAGAAGTTTACACAGCTAGTAAGGGTCCAAGGCATGATCTAAACTGCCATTACCCTATTGTAGGCTCTTATCTCTTCCTGTCTGGACTATTACAGTAGCTTCCTGGGGTCTGCCTGCCTCTAGCCTCTCCCCACTCCAGTTCTTTCTCCATTCAGCCACCAAAGGGATTTTCCTTCTCTCCTCTGCTCTGACTAGTGACCTCCTTGACTTCCTTTAAGTCCCAGTTAAAGTCCCACCTTGTAGAGGAAGCTTCCCCAACTCCTCTTAGTTCCAGTGCCTTCTCCTTCTTCATTATTTCCTTTTTATCCTTTCTATAGCTAGTTCAGACATATTTGTTGGCTTGTTCTCTCCCCGATTAGATTGGGCTTTCATGGAGGGCAGGGACTGTCTTTTACCTCTTGTTGTATCCCCAACACTTAGCACAGTGCTTGGTACATAGCAGGTGCTTAGTAAATGTTTATGAGATCAATTGACAGAACTCATGTCCTCCTGACTCCAGGTCAGGGTCTCTAGCTGGGATCATCATTCTTGAGGAAACCTTGCCACTCTCTCTTCATTCCCAGATCAACTCATTCTCTAGACTACTCTATCACCTTAGAAGCCTTGCCTTTGCCTAGGAACCTTTTCCCCCTTTCCAGCTTCCCTTTATGTTTTATCTTCCTCTATTAGAACATAAGAGCTCTGTGTCTCTGTGTCTATATCTCTCTGACTGTCTCTCTGCTTCTCTGTCTCTCTCTATTTCTGTCTGTCTCTCTGAAACATGAGCTCTGCCCCCTCCACTGTTGCCCTATATTGCTAAGCCTCCATTGTGGTCAGTGGAAACTTCAAGGTGATGGCCTGGTGCCAGCCACTAGGGGCATGATGGAAGGTGAAATGAATTCCCTAAATCATCCCTCAGGAATCTGAGGGACCTCTTGCTGAGATGAGATGAGTAGTGGAATTTAGGAATAGCTGACCATTGTTATGGACCTGACCAACAAAAGAACTCAAAAATGTGTTGATTCACTCAAGGCCTGTTAGAGAACCATAGAATGTTCAAAGTTGGAGGGGACTACCATGGCTTTCTAGTTTAACCTTCCATACACAAAAGGAATTCCAACTGTGACATGCCCAATCAAGTGGTCACTCACATTCTGATTAAAGATGCCTGAGAAGGGGGACCTGCCATATCTCAAAGCAGGCCATTTCATTTTGAGACATCTCACACTGTTGAGTACTTTTTCCTGACAATAAAATAAAGTATATTTTTTGAACCCCAAAGAAAATGATCATAATGAAATGTTGAGACTAAACATTTGGAGTGCGATGAAAGTGGTCCTCAGAAGAAAATGTATGTCTCTGAAAACTTATATTCGCAAAGTACAAAAACAGATAGATGAACTGAGCATGCAATTAAAAAGATTAGGCATAAACAAATTAGGAAGCATAATGCAAGTACAAAAATCCTGAAAATTAGAGGAGAAATAGAGAAGCCTAAAAAAATGATCATAAATCGGAAGTAGCTTTTGGAAAAGAATAGCAAAATCAAAAAGACATTAGCCAACTTGCTCAAGAAAAAGAGAGAGAAATAAATGAGATGAATTTACAACAGAGAGCAAATAAAATTAATTTGTTAGAACTTCTTGGACATAGGTATATGCCAGCAGAACCGAGATTTCAAAGGAAATGAATTATCTACAAAAATATAAAATAGCCAAACTACCAAAACAAGAAATTATGTACTTAAAGAATGCAATCTCAGAAAAAGAAATTGAGCAAGCCTTGAGTGAGAGGCCAAAATCTGGGGCAAATGAATTTGTGAGTTGTTTTTACCAAACACTTAAAGAGCAATTTATTTTTTCTAGTTGTTATCACATTCTTTTTTTAAAAATTAGATTTATCAGTTATTTATTTTAACATTCTTTTAAAAAATGTTTAAGTTCCAAGTTTTAAAGAGCTATTCATAATGATGATACAATAATTATTTTTAAAAACATACTGAAAATATGCTACCAAACTCCTTTTAGGAGACAAATATGGTCCTAATACCCAAGCAAGAAAGAAACAAAGGAGGAAAATGAAAGGACAATGGACCCATTTTATTAATGAATATGGATGCAAAAACTTTAAATTTAAAATTTAAAAATGTGCACACAGAGAGACTATATCCAGAAAAGGAACAATTCTTCAGCAGATAACTGATCAGGAAGATGAATTCAAATTTAGTCTCAGACACTTACTAGTTATGCAACCCTGGACAAGTTACCTAACCTCTATTTGCCTCTGTTTCCTCAACTGTAAAATGGAGATAATAATAGCACCTACCTCCCAGAGTTGTTTCAAGGATCCAATATTTGCTCAAATGAGATATTTCTAAAGCACTTAGCACAGTATCTGGCACTCAGAAGTTACTTAAGAAATCCTTCCTCCCTCCTTCCTTCCTTCCTTCCCTCCATCTCTCCTTCCTTCCTTCCTTCTTTCCCTCCTTCCTTCCTCCCTCCCTCTTTCCTTCTTTCCTTCCTCCCTCCAATCCTTCATCCCTTCCTTCCTTCCTTCTTCCCTCCCTTCTTCCTTCTTTCTTTCCCTTCCTTCTTCTCCTTGGCCAAGAATGCTGCCTGTTCACTAGATAAGCCCCAGCTTTTCCTGATTTTAAAAATAAATGATCCAGGGCAGCTAGGTGGCTCAGTGCAAAGAGAGCCAGGCCTAAAGTCAGAAGGACTTGGATTCAAGTATGACCTCAGACACTTCCTGTGTGACCCAATTGCCCCTAGACCTTATCACGTTTCTGCCTTAGAACCAACACTTAGAATTGACTCCAAGATGGAAGGTAAGGGTTAAAAAAACAAAAAATGAAAACAAACAAACAAACAAACAAACCAAAACAACGCTATAGGAAAGATTTGAGCTCCTCTTCTTCCCCATAAGGATCCTCCTCCTTTTCTCCACCTCCCTAGGGCATGGGAGAAGCTAGCTCTGCCTGGAAACAAGACCGTGTGACTCTAACTTCCACTTCTTTGCTGCTCAGCACCCAGCCTCCCTGCTCTTTTTTCAAGGCACAGTTGAGGGCAGTCGGTCAGCTCCAAGATCCCAGAGTCAGTCATCACTGCTCTGTTTTCATCAACAGAAATCCTTGAATGTCAGCACCACCTCCCTTGAACTGCAAGATTTAGACTCATCTGGAAGAGACCTCTGAGGCCCAAAGAGTGGAAGTTACTTCCTCAAGACCATGTGGGGAAGGACAGCTGGGTGACTCAGTGGATAGAGAGCAAGGCCTAGAGACTGGAGGTCCTGGGTTCAAATCTGGCCTCAGATATTTCCTAGCTGTGTGACCTTAGCCAAGTCTCCTTATCCCCACTGCCTAGCCCTTACCATTATTTTGCCTTGGAACTATACACAGTATTGATTCTAAGACTGAAGGGTTAAAAAAAAAAGACCATCTGGGGGTGAAAAGTCAGATTTGATCCCTGGTCCTTTGCCTCCAGATACAGCCCTCTTTCCCCTGCACGCTACTCTCTCTTTTGCCGGTTTGCAAAAGGAAAACAGGACTCGTGGCCAGAGACTCTTCTCTGCCTTCTCACCCCAGCAGCACTTCCCAAACCCGGAAAGGAAGGGCTGAGGCCAGATGAGCCACAGCCTTCAGAGGGAGCCCAAGGCTAGCCCTGGCCCTGGGAGGCTTCTGTGCTGGCTGCCCAGATCCCAGGGAGCAGCCGCCCCCTCCAGCCTAACGTCGGACCCATCCCATTCTCCTGGAACAGTGAACCCCCATGAAGGAACATCGGGCCGGCGCTGCATGGTACACAGCGAGCTTGCTGATGGGAAGGAGTGAACCCCGGACAGCAGCAGTGTGCCCAGAAGGACAGGAAGACAGCATTAAGAAACAGGAGGAATGCCAAGTTCTGGGTGAGAACAGAGAGGCCGACACCATGGCCCCAGACAGCCAGATGCGATTAGGCCCACTCGTGTTCCTCTCGGTTCAATCAGATCTCTCCCCTACTGGACCTGAGCACCGGGGGAGGGGGGGGGAGCTCTGGTGCCAGCTGCCAGATTCCCCCGTACTCCGCACATGCCAGCGACTTGGTAAACATTTGTCAAACGTCCGAATACATGGCGGCTTCCTTCTTTTCCTTTCCCTCAGCACGGTGTGCAACATAGGGAAAGCTCCCGTGAGCCTTCTTGGGGTCTCGGTGCCCAGGACCCTCTGACTAACCCAAGCAAGGAGGCACGAGTGCTCGCCACAGCTCTCTGCTCCTGCCTTGGGACATGCCTAGGTCTGAGGCCAAGTGGCAGTGGGATTGCCACCAAGTGGTGAAGTCCTTCCCACGCCGCCTTTCTGATTGCAGTCGCATGCAAGTACATCGCACAGCTTCCAAAAGGGCCTTTAAAACCACTCAGGCCCAACCATGGCCACACAGAGAAGACCTCGTAGACAATAACCATGAGCCTGACCGTCCACACGAGGGAAACCTAATGGACAGTATTGTTGGCACGACCCCCACACGGGGAAATCTAGCGGCTGATAAATGACGACAATCCTGGCCATGACATGAATGGACAGTCCATAGAGTTGGGCCTTCCCTGTATTCCTCATGGTCGGAATGGAAGATGATGAGGCGAGTGGGCTGGAACTGCAAACTTCTCCCCCTAATAAGCCAACTTCTTTTCATTGCCATTATTCTTCCTTTGATCGGAATGCAGGCCCTCCAAAAGGGGATGGAGAGGTGTAAGGTGGGGAGACAACAGAGACGTACATCTGGGAACCCTCTGGGACCACCGGAGATCCCTGGAGGATCCCATCAATCTCCTTAGCCAGGCTGAGGGGGATTTATAGGAGAGGGGAGGAGCCACCTCCCAGGGAGATTTGTGGGGATCACATAAGATGAAACGTGTACAGGACTTTGCAAACCCTAAAAGGATCTATAAAATAAACACGAGCTGTTGTTATTGGCATAGAGAGAGTAAAAACTCAGAGTGAATTAATTTGATGTGATAGATCATTCACGATCCAGCCCTGGGCCGGGGCAAGGGAGCTGCCCAAATGGGCCCTAACAGGAGATCCCATTTAGGAGCGGACGTAGGCATCATTTACTGCATTCGGAGCTCTCCTTCCAGCAGCTTACACATAGGTAAGGATTTTACATACCTGGGGAAAGCCCAACCACCACCTTCAAAAAAGAAACTGGAAATGGCCCTACCCTTTGCTCCAGAGATCCCGGCACTAGGAATGTAGTCCAAGGTGCTCAGAGATCAGTGTGGTAGCCCAGGACTGGAGACAAAGAAGACTCTTCTAGATTGGGAAATGGCTGAACAGACTGGTGCATCATTACACAGTGAGAAGCTTAGGAAGTGCAGAATGTGGAAGGCATGGGGAAGAAGCCCAGAACTGGGAGGAAATCAAGCCCAACCAGGAAATACCATGCACAGTGAAACAAAACTGAGCCTTGTGTCATAATGATCCAGGCTAGCTCAAGGGGAAGAAGAGAAAACAAAAGAAGCTCCCCCTTCGCTATAGAAGTGGGGGGCTATGGGTGGGGAACACTGCATGTACTGCCAGATTGGGCTGGTGTACAGCTTAGTTCCACTGAAACCCTTTTTTCCTCTTTCTTTTTTTCATTCTTTATTAATCACATGTGATAAAGGCTCACAGACTCACTGGGTAATAGAGGGGAAAGGAATGTGTTGTAAATGGAGGGATTGTTTTTTATACAAAACTCTTAGGTTCCATCTTAGAATCAGTGTCTATTGGATCCAAAGCAGAAGAACAGTAAGGACTAGGAATAGGGGTTAAATGACTTGCCCAGAAGTATCTGAAGTGAGATTTGAACCCAGGACCTCCTGCCTCTAGGTCTGGCTCTCAATCCATTGAGCCACCCAGCTGTCCCCAAATAAAGGTATTTTTCCAGTCAAAGGTAGCAATACATTTTAAAAACCAGAGATTATGTTTTCCTCTCTCCTTCTGTTCAGTGGGAGTTGAGTTTCCTGAGGTCATTTTTTACGAGAATAACAAATCAAACTTGCTGGATCCTTTATAGCTTCTCCCAGGTCCCATCTCCCCTTGTTTATTTCTTCTGAGAAACCAGAGTTCAGGGTTTATGGCTCAACATGAAAGCATGTTCTATTCCCAATTGTCTAATGACTCTGGGAAGATAAACTGGTGTCTGCATGCACGTGAACATGGGTGCCATTCTGCGTGTGTGTGTGTGTGTGTGTGTGTGTGTGTGTATGTGTATGATTCTGAGTGGGGGAAGGAGGGCGATGTAGCCATGTGTCTCTAGGGGTCCTCATGACCAGCCCAGGCAAGCTTAAACACAAGCTTATAAATTTGTTTCATTGGAGGAGCTGCCATGGAGAGGGCAAAGTCCATCAAAACCAGCCCTCACTTGACCAGTAACTTTAAGGGAAGGGCTACGCTAGGGAATGAGGGAGACAGGCCCACTGTCCCCTAGCTCTCACTTTTCCTGTTCTCAAGAGGGAGGCAAAACTCCTCCTGGAAGGTCCAGTTACTGAATTCTTTTTTTATTTAATCTGAGTTTTGTTGAGTCTGCTTCTTTCCCAGCCCCTTATAGTCAGGCACTATGCCTCACACTTCCTTTTCCCCAGGAGATGGACTGAAGCTGGCTCAAATGGACATGTAAGAGGCAATTATTAAATCTTCAGCATGAGCCTCCAAAGTGAGCTAATTCTACCAAAGAGGGCTTAAAACATTGCTTTGTCAATTGTCTGGACTTCAAAAAGTAACAGAGGAAACATTAATAATGCAGATTAAACTTAAACATGTGTCACTGGTATAATTTCTTTTTCCAAAGAGTCAGTTGTTAAATATTTACTAGCATTCCATTGCACCTAGTTGTGACAAGGGACATGGAATTCCCCTCCCTTTGTTTTAATTTAATCAATCAGGGACCTGGAGGTTCCTTTACCATTGAGATGTGTAGGGATACACATGCCCACAGTGAATGGAAGTCAAAACCATCAAGACAGGAAATTGATCTCACAAGCACTGCCCCTCTGGGTGGTGCCAGACAAATTAAGGAACTATGATTGGTTCCTGAAGATGTAATGTAAGAGAGCTAGTGGGTGGAGAAAACTGCTTATAAGAGGAGACCAGGAGTCTGGAGGTCATTCGGATTGAGAGTCAGTCAGTGGTGACTTTCTGAAGAAAACACTCTTGGTGACTCTTGCTGAAGAGACTCTGGCAGACTTCTAGTCAGAGATTAATCCTGAAGGCTGACTCTTGTGCTCTCCTGGATGGAGATTGGACCCCTGTTGGTGGCAAGCTTGGATTTCAACAGAACAGCACATAGGGGGCAGCTGGGTAGCTCAGTGGATTGAGAGTCAGGCCTAGAGAAGGAAGGTACTAGGTTCAAATCCAACCTCAGACACTTCCCAGCTGTGTGACCCTAGGCAAGTCACTTGACCCCCATTGCCCACCCTTACCACTCTTCCACCTATGAGCCAATACACAGAAGTTAAGGGTTTAAAAAAAAAGAACAGCACATAGGATGATAGGCTAGGCAACTCTCTACTTCTTTCCTACGTTTCCCTCTCTTTACTATCACTACTTGGATGTAATAAAGCTACTAAAGCCACTAACAGCCTCATAATTTAACTATTACATAGTACAGTGCCAAGCACATAGGAAGCATTCAACAATATTTGATTTTAGAGATGAAGAATTTGGAAATGGAAGGCAACAGAGATCATCTTATGCAACTCTCTCCTTTTACAGAAAGGGAAACTGAGGCCCAAAGACTTGTCCAAATTTACCCTGGTCAGAGGTAGCTGAGCTGGGATTTGAACCCAAGTGTCAGATTCTATAGCCAGCATTCTTTCCAATACTAAACAATACTTCCTAGTAGCCTGGAAAGCGACAGCAGTAGTGGTGTCTTGGGACCAGTATTCAACATCCACTAACATTCTTACTCATCTATAGCTGAGTTCTTTTGTGTCCTAGGCTAGATTTTTGTCAAGCCCTTGAAAACTCACCCAATTGAATACCAGAATAGCAGAACTACCACCAGTGCTTTAGAGGGACCCTTAAGCCTAGAAATCAGATCCCTGATTGCAAACATCTTTCCCTGAACCTAGCCGATGGAAGGCATCACAGTGTTGTTGGGTTTTGCTGGCCTTCATCTATTTATTACATGGGAGGGGACTTCCTTACAGAGTTATGTGGTAGGTCAAAGAATTGTGAGAGAAATACTTTCCCCAAAGCATCAATAAAATATTTTCAAATGTGCAGAAGAAAACAAAACAAAAATACCAAAGGGGGCCCAAACCGAAAGAACAATTTTGTTACTACCTTGCTTAATATCTTATCCAGCTATATTTCTTTTTTACCTTCCATCTTGGAATTAACACTTAAGTATTGGTTCCAAAGCAGAAGAGCAAAAAGGGCCAGGCAATTGGGGTTAAGTGACTTGCCCAAGGTCCCACAGCTAGGAAATGTCTAAGGCCAATTTGAACCCGGGACCTTCCATCTCCAGGCCTGGTGCTCTATCCATTAAGATTGCTGCCCCCAGAAGTATTTCTTAGCATACAAACTATATGTAACAGAAGTTCCCAGTCTTAAAATATGTTTCTTTTGTGTTCTTTGTGTGATAAAGATTTTTTTGTGATTGTTAAGCTCACCATGAAAGGAAGAAATTTGATTTTTTTAAACCCAGAAGAAATGAGTTTTTAAGACAACTGAACCCTAGAGTATTGGAACTGGAAGGAACTTTGGAGGTCACCTCATCTAACTCCTGCAATTTAGAAAGGCTATGGGGAAGCCTATGAGGGGACAGATTTTGGGATGAAGATATTAGCAGTCAACACAGAGGCTGAGAAGGGATGTTTTTCTATAGTAAAATGGAAATTCAATTTCAGACCAAACTCTCGATTTGATTGGCTGACTGGTCGCTAAGGTACCTTGCCAATCTCTATTGACTGACTGGTCTCCAAGGTATCTTAGCAACCTCTCAAGAAGATTTTGGTCTGAAATGATTTCCTTTTAACTACAGAGAAATGAAATTCACAGAAAAACATGAAATCCTGTCTTTGCGAAGGTGTCTCCAATTGGGCATCGTTTCATGGGAAAAAGCCCAAGTTCATTTGGGGAAGGTTAGCCAGGCATTGAAAAGAAAGGGTGTGTGTCATCGCTGCCCAGCCCCCCTTTTAGGTAGACGTCACATGCCTTCTCCTGAGCTGGAGAGAGACCCAGCATGCTCTCAACACCTGATGGTTCCCTCCAAAGGTACAGAGGCCAAGGAGATGCATCAAAACACTAAAGGAAGCTGGAAGGGAAATAGAGCCTAGACCAGATGAGGCAGGCTTCTACAAGGTTCTTGGAACAGTATTTAGCATTCATTGGCCCCTTTTCTCACATTCTACCCTGTGTTGACTTTCCCAAAGAGTTAATTGGTCAGAGTCGAGTCTTCCATAACTGGTAGGCAGCCCCATATTCCATCCCTCCTTTGGAGTTCCAACTTCACTCCTTAGTCTTTGCCCAGGCACGAGGGATAGAGATGTCATGGGAGTGAGGCCTTCTCCTAGGCAGCCAAATATCACTGACTCATTTAACCCCCACAGGCAGAAGGACATGCCTGGATGCAGTTCAGTTCTGCCATGGCAGGGCCCATGGCCACAACAGCGGCCATGAGGACATCCTTTAAAGGAAACTCACTTCTGTACATCTGGAGAACCAGACCTGATTATGGAGAGTGGCAGAAACTGGGCTTATGGGCCCAGAACAGCCCAGATGTTTCCAGGGGAGTTCTTTGGGTTTGCTTGGCTGATTTTCTTTGTCCAAAAAGGGTAGGCAGGGCTGTAATTCTATTGTGGAAATCTTGGATAAATTCAATTCTTATGGAAATTATGATGGTACTTTGAACAGAGTGGCAGACACCCAGAAGTGATTGTGATGGAAAGACAAAAAGAATCAATAAAAGCTTTTTTTTTCCCCAAAGAAGACAAAGGACCAGACCCAAGGACCCAGCTTGGCCCTCCTTTGCCCCATGCCTCGGCACTGAGCAATGAGCAGAGCACGCGTGTGGCCTCTCTGGACGTTTCAGAGAAATTTCGCCTCTCACCCTCCTGACTATCATCAGGCAGGCTTCCCTCTTCCTCCAGGCTCTCACACCTGGGGCTCATTTCCACTTCGTTAAAAATCTGTTTTTCTCCATGGCCCATTTATCAGAGTGCTTCTGTATTTAATCTCGTCGCCCTCTCAACACTCTCCAAATTAATTGTTCTCCTACAAGGCCCCAAACCTCTCTGCTCCCAAATCACTGCTCGAGTGTACACAGGTTTCCCTAAGTTATGGCAATAATTAAACTCTTTTAATTATGGGACTCTTCCTCTCTTCCTCCTCATTTAGCACTTCCATTCAGGGCATTGCTTCATTTCGGCTGGATTCCTGAGGCTTGCTGGGGAAGAGGCTCCTGCAGGGGAGCACAGGAGAAGCCTCAGAACGGCCTCCTTAATGGAGGTTCTCCCACAGAATTCTCTTGGTTGGCACCCTCATTTTCTGGCCCCCAGACCCTTTTCCTGGGGATGTTGGACAGGGAGGCCCTGCACCTGCAAATAAAGCAAACGAAGGGGTTTCTAACCCTTCTGGCGGGGCTTTTTAACCTGGACCGATGACCCTGTTTTTATTATTAAAAATAATATTTTGATAACTATATTTAATATAATTGGCTTCCTTTATAATACTCCATATTTTATTTTTTGCATTTAAAAATATGATTCTGAGAAAGGGCCCAGAGACTTTGGCAGGCTGCCCAAGGCTTTCGGGACACAAAAAATGGAGACCGCACTCCACAGCGCCTGCTTCAGCCCTCTTCACGGCCCTTGGAACAAATTGTCCCCATCTGCCTATTGAGCCTGAGACAGGTGTGAGGACCACACATATCCTCTGCTTGGTTTGGTCCGTCTGCTGTGACAGTTTTATCAGGGTGTGGCCATTGCCCATGCTGCCACAGGTGAGAGTTGGGTGACAGGTGAACCCCAAACGGGGACGAAAAGCCCTCCCCCCAGACGTGCTGGCCCTCCCCGGGCAGCCAGAGGGCGCCATAGTGCCCAGAACCCCGGCCCTCCCCCCAGGGGCGCTGGTACCCGCGGACAGCTAGGTGGCGCCATAGTGCCCAGAGCCCCGGCCTTCCCCCCAGGGGCGCTGGTCCGCTACGTACCTCGCACATCTGTAAGTAATAGGGAATGCCTGGAGCCAGGGGTGGCCAACTCCAGAAAGCCAGTTGTTAAAATTTCAATCTGAGCATTTGCAAATGCTACAAGCGAGGATTTGATTTCTTGCTTTGTAGCTAGTCTAAACTTAAGAAAGTGATAGAGAAAATGTCAATGAGGGGGGTTAAGTTTCAAGCGTGTTGTGCACAATTGTTAAACATTTTCCTGCATGCCCCAACTCTCTAGCTTCTCCTTCCTACGATGTGGCCCTCGGAACTGACCCTTATACACGGCTGAGGTCTTACCCGAGCACCCTGGGGCCATCCTCTCCCCTCCAGAAGGCAGCCTTAGGCAATTGAGCTTCCCAGGCTTTGTCACTGCCTCCCGCTTATATGGAGCTTGCAGTCCACTGCAGCCCCTAGATCTTTTTCACCACCCTTCCGCCAGGGAGCGCTGGTGAAATGAATGTTTTTGAGGCTGGCTGCAGGACTCTAGATGGACCCCTTCTGGGCAGTATCTTACTAGATCAGCACCCTGCTTGCTCTCCCCCGGCCAAGAGCGCAGCTTGCACTGTTCCTCCTAAAATGCGCTCTGCCAGCCTCTTCAGGCTTATCGCCACTCACAAACTGTTTCGGTCCTTAAGTTTGTGTAACCCCGGCCTGCCCTCCTCAGCAGCAGCGCCGCTGTCCCTCCCGGGCTCTGGGAGCAGATAGAAGCTGTGGGGGACCTCACCTGCCCTCCCTCTCCAGATGACTGCGCGCTCCTCCCCCCAGCGCATCGCGTCTGGCGAGGCAGGCCACCCTCACCCCCACCCCATCTAGGAGGCTGGGATGTGGGAGTCAGTGGTCCATGCTGGGGTCTACAGCCAGCCCAACGCTGATGCCCCGAGGAGATTCGGAAGTACTCTTTGGGATCCGTGACTCAAGGACGCCTCTGGAAGTGATGCTGCCAGCAGTGTGACCAATACTATGTAGAAACTGGGTGAAGAATGATCTCATTCTCACTGGGGGGATAAGTGTGCTCCCAAACTGCTGGGCCCCAAAATGTAGACCCTTCTCCCCTAAATGTTCCCAAAATGTTGCTGTTACTGGGAACGGTGTTTTCTGGTTCTGCTCACTTCACCCTGCATCAGTTCATGTAGGTCTTTCCAGCTCTTTCTGAAATCATCCTGCTCCTCATTCCTAAAAGCACAATAGTATTCCATCATCACTGTAAGTCACAATTTCTTCAAGGGCTTGGCATTTTTGTCACATGAGGATGCCCCTCTCCTCTAGGGATCAGTGAGCTAGAAGTGGGGAGAATCTCACCCCAAAGGCCTCTTCATGGAGCTGAGGCCAGTGTCAGGTCATGGGTATATGGCTTGCCTGGTTTTTTGTCTCACTCCGTCCTGCCCTTAGGTGAATCAGAACCAGAGATGGAATGGACCTGGCTCTAACTCCAAAAGCTCCAAAAGGTTAGAAGACCCCAGAAGTCCAGGAACTGGAGTCTGTACCAGGAGCTTCTGGCAGCTGAGCCTCAGGTAGAAGCATGGCCCCAAGGAGAGACCTGTGGCATTCCATCATCCCAGCAGTGGCCCACCCATCACTCAAGAGGCTATGTCCAGTGCGTCTTGCAGATGCCTCATTTGAAGGGAACTTGATGGGGCAAATTTTGAGACCACTCTTCCATAGAACTGAAGTGATCGAGGGGAGAATATCCCTAGTCTGGGGGAGATGGGTTGTCCTTCTAATGTAGAATATTAACTGGTTAAATCCATGGAAGGATCTCATCACTGGCTCAATTGATGATACAGGGGAGCTACTAAGGGTTACTGGCCATTGATAGTGAGTAGGAGCTTGAGCTGAGAGTGGTATAAGCAGAAGCCTCTCAAGGGTAGCCCTAAAACCCAAGGGAGGAGAGGTCTCTGGCTGCCCCCAAAAGTCTGACTTGCCAGTATAGGTGGGAGCGAAGGTAGGGCCCCCCAGAGTTGAAAAGGGCTCCCCTTGTTTTCTAAACAGTGGCAGAATGGCTGGGGAGAGGGGGAGCTTCCAGGGACCTCACAGGACTCCCATTTCTGAACGGCCTTTGCAGTTGTCTCCCAGGGCAGTTTGCTCTAGCTGTGGGATGATAAAACTAGGTGACGGTAAGTTTGTAGCATGTAGCTCCTTAGCAGATTAATGACCTGCAGATGAATGGAGCCAAGGGTTAAAGCCATTCCAGAAGTGCAGAACTCAGTTTGTAATCAGAAGCTGAGGAAAGTCTTGGCCTCAAATTCATTAGTGGAATTAATGTTCCATGTGGCATTTCTGCTATTGCCTTCCAAATGATGGAGGCTAATTAATAGAAAACGTGTTCCGGTAATAAATGGTGTGTTATTAACTTTGCTGCCAGGCCATGTGGAAACCTGGGCCAGGGCTGCCTAACAGCTTTTCTGTCTCTGGGGGGCCAACCACACTGGAGGTGGGGGGTGGGGCTGCTTGCCTTTCACTTTTTTATACATTTGACAACACGAACATCTTAATAAACACACAAAAACCGAGAGAGAGGATTCTATATGAAACTGTGTACGTCATGTCTTGTTTAAAATCCTTCTGTCAGCACTAAGTATCAGTTCCAAGGCAGAAGAGCAGTAAGGACTAGGCAAGTGGGCTTAAATGACTTGTCCAGGGTCACACAACTAGATAATGTCTACGGCCATATTTAAACCCAAGACCTTCTGTCTCTAGGCCTGGTTCTTGATCCAATGAGCCACCTCGCTGATCCTCTCTAATATATTTTTTAAGAAATATTAAATTGAACAAGACAGGGGAAAAGAGAGCCCTTCTGATTATCCTTCTGCTCTTTCCTATGCATTTTGTCAAATGCTCTTTTCTTCTGGCAGGTAGAAAGCAGCTCAGTGGGATGGTGGAGAGATCACTGGGCGTGGAGTCAGGAAGAGCCAAATTCCCATCCAGCCTCAGACCCTTCCCAGCTTTATGACCCTGGGCAAACCACTTCACCTCTGCCTGCCTGAGTTTCCTCCCTGTAAAATGGAGATCATAATAGCACCTATCTCCCAGGGTTATTGTGAGAATCAAATGACACAAGCGTTGCAAAGTGTATTGCCTAGCATATAGTAGGTTCTTAAAAGTGTTTCTTTGCTTCTTTCTGTTTCTGTTTAGATCACTGTCGTTATCTAGCACCTCCCCCCTCCCCAGTCTCTCCACCCCTAAACAGAAGCCTTCTCCTAGAGACAAGAGCAAGAGCAGTTGACTTCAAAACAAGCTCACAGGATGGTGGAGGAGAAGCTTTGTGTGGGGTTGGATACAGTGGGCTCTCCCACCTGGGAGAGCTCCTAATTGAGAGGCCTGGCTCTTGCTAGGCATGGAATCACAGAATTAGAGAGTCCCAGGATGCTCTTTGAAATCATGCCCTCTACCTCATCCAAGCACTTCTCTGACTCCTTTGCAAGAACATCTCACTGTCCTGCTCTGTTGTGTGGTGTTCTCATGGGGTCGACCTCTCTGCAGATGACTTCCAGATCTGGATAGCCAACTCGCATCTCTTTCCTGAACTCCAGCCCACATTTCCAACCACCAGTTGGACATCCCTACCTGAACATCCCACAGGCAACTCAGACACAGCATGTCCAGACAGTGGCCTTCCCCATAAATGCTGAAATCATGGAAGCTCGCAGTAGTTTGACTTATTAGCTTGAACCAAAATTTCCAGTGCCTTGAGAAAGAAAGAAGTTTATATCCAAGGAAGACAAATTCATTTAGCTCCAGTCCAGGAGGGGCAAAGTCTCAAGTGGCAATCTTTGTTTTCTTTTTTGTTTGTTTTTTAACATTTATTTTCTGTCTTAGCTTGGCAGAAGAATAGTAAGGGCTAAGCAAATGAGACTGAGTGACTTGCCCAGGGTCACATAGCTAGGGAATGTCTAAGGCCAGATTGAAACCAATACCTCCCTTCTCCAGGCTTAGCTCTATATCCACTGAGCCATCTAGCTGCCCCTTTGAATTTTTAAAATTATAGTAAATTTTAATTTTTTCCTGATTACATGTCAATACAATTTTAATATTCATTTTCTACTTTCTCTTGCCCTCTCCAAGAAGGCAAGTAGTATGATATAGATTGTACATATGTTGTTATATAATACATATTTCCATGTTCATCATGTTGTGAAAGACACATATTGTTTACACTAGAGAAAAATTATTGGAGGAAATAAAGTAAAGAATGGTATGTTTCAATTTGCATTCAAACTCCATCTGTTTCTTCTATGGTGGTGGATGCTCTTTTTTTTTTTTTGACATGAGTCCCTTGGAGTTGTTCTGGATCTTTACCTTGTTGATAATAGCTAAGATAATAAGTTATATATAATAATAATAAGTTAACAGTTTATCATCATACATCATTGGTGTTTCTGTGTACAGTGTTCTCCTGGTTCTGCTCACTTCACTTTGCATCACTTTATATAAGTATTTCCAGGTTTGTTTGTTTTTTGGTGATCATCTTGTTTTTCCTTTCTTATAGCTCAATAATATTCCATTTCAATCATGTATACAAGCTGTTGTCATTCCCCAATGCCTTTAGTTTCCAGGTCTTTGCCACCACAAAATGAGCTGCTATAAATATGTTTGTATCAGTAAGCTTCTTTTCCCCAACTTTTAACTTCTTTGTGATACAGACTTAGTAGTGGTATTGCTGGGTCAAGTTTGATGGCCCGTTGGGGCTCGAGATTGCTCTCCAGAATGTTAGTATCAGTTCACAGCTTCACCAGCTGTATATTAGTGTCCTGATTTTTCCATATCCTCTCCAACATTTTTTTGGGGGGGTCACATTAGCTAGTCTGCTGGGCATGAGGTGTTATCTCAGAATTGTTTTTTGGAGCATTTTTTCAAATGACTAGAGATCGTTTTAATTTCTTCATATAAGAATTGCCTATTCATATCTTTTGACCATATGTCAATTGGGAAATGATTTTATGTTTTCTTTTTTAAAAACTCCTTTTAGGGCTTTAAAAGACTATCTGCCTTTTGATCCAGCCATAGCACTGCTTGGTTTATACCCCAAAGAGAAAATAAGGGAAAAAACTTGTACAAAAATATTTATAGCCACGCTCCTTGTGGTTGCAAAAAATTGGAAAACGAGAGAATGTCTTTCAATTGGGGAATGGCTAAACAAATTGTGGTATCTGTTGATGATGGAATACTATTGTGCTCAAAGGAATGATGAACTGGAGGAATTCCTTGTGAACTGGAAAGACCTCCAGGAATTGATGCAGAGTGAAAGGAGCAGAGCCAGAAGAACATTGTACACAGAGACTGATATACTGTGGTAAAATTGAATGTAATGGACTTCTGTACTAGCAGCAATGCAATGACACAGGACAGTTCTGAGGAACTTATGGTAAAGAACGCTACCCACATTCAGAGGAAGAACTGTAGGAGGAGAAACACAGAAGAAAAACAACTGCTTGAACACATGGGCTGATGGGCATATTATTGGGGATGAAGACACTAAACAAAAACTCTAGTCCAACTATCAATAATATGGAATCAGGTCTTAATCAATGATACACGTAAAACCCCGTGGAATTGTGCGTCGGCTAAGGGGGGGTTAGGGAGGTTTGGGGAGAGGGAAAGAACATGAAGCATGTAACTATGGGAAAATATTCAAAATAAACATAAAAACATAAAATAAATAAATAAAAACTCCTTTTAGCTCTTAATCCAATTTTTAAAAACAAAATCAAGTATTCCTTCAATTACAATGTAAAAAGTTTTCAACATTTTACCTTTTAAAAATCTTTTCATTTTTATTGTCATGCAAAACACATATCCATATTTCCAACATTTTACAAAGAATTTTGAGCCTTGAACTCTCTCTCTCCCTCTCCTCAATTACTGTTGAGATGGTAAGCAATCTAATATATTTTTACATGTGTAACCATGTGAAACCTTAATCCATTTTATCCTTTTGTGGAAGGAAACTCAAACAAAAATCATTATGAGAATGTAAAATATTCTGGTTCTGTTTATTTTATTTATTTTCAGTTCATATAAGTCTTTCCAGGTTTTTCTGAGCTCCTCCGGCTTGTCATTTCTTTTCTTTTTTTTTTTTTTAAACCCTTACCTTCCATCTTGGAGTCAATACTGTGTATTGGTTCCAAGGCAGAAGAGTGGAAAGGGTAGGCAATGGGGGTCAAGTGACTTGCCCAGGGTCACACAGCTGGGAAGTGTCTGAGGTCATATTTGAACCTAGGACCTCCTGTCTCTAGGCCTTGCTTTCTTTCAATCCACTGAGCTACCTAGCTGCCCCCTCTGCAGCTTGTCATTTCTTACAGCATGAGAGTATTCCATTACAATCAATATAACTTGGTCATTCCTCAATTGATGGACTGATACTCCTTCACTTTCCAATTCTTTACCTCTACAAAAAGAGCTGCTTTATATATTTTTGTACATAAAGATTCTTCCTCTTTTTGTTTTTTATCTCTTTGGGATACAAACCTAGTAATGGTATTGCTGGGTCAAAGGGTATATTGTTTTGTTGCCCTTTGGGCATAGGCCAAATTGCTCTCCAGAATCAGTTCATGAATCTCCCAAAAGGACATTAGTATCTCAATTTTTCTATATTTCCTCCAAGTTTTGTCATTTTCCTTTTCTGTCATAATAGCCAATATAATAGGTGTGGGGTGATACCTCAGAGTTGTTTTACTCTGCATTTTTCCAAATAATTGTGTCATAAAGCATTTTTTCACGTGGCTATAGAGAGCTTTAATTACTTTGAGAACTGCCTGTTCATATCCTCTATCAATAGGAAAATAACTTGTATTCTTATATATTTGACTCATTTCTCTATATATTTGAGAAATGAGGCCTTTATTAGAGACTTATACAATTTTTTGCAACATTATGATTACTGCGTATTACTCTCCATTTTATTTCCACTCCAATTTATCCTTTTCTTTCTCATTCTGCCCATCTTTAAAAGTGTTTAGCTTCTGATCATCACATCCCCCAATATGCCCTCTTTTCAATCAGCTCCATTCATCTTCTCTTATGCTTTTCCATTCCTCCTTTTCTGTAGGGTAAGGTAGATTTCTGTACCCAGTTGATTGTATATGCTCTTCCCTCTTTGAGTCAGTTCTTTCCATTTCTATTTTACTTTCTGGTTCTAGAATATTAGGGCAGTTTTCCTTGATAATTTCCTGAAAGATGATGTCTAAGCTCTTTTTTTGATCATGGCTTTCAGATAGTCTAAGATAGTCTTTCTTAGATTATCTCTCAGGGGTGCCTGGGTGGCTCTACTTCCCTCTGGTTGATGAACAAGAAACACAGATAGAAGGACCCATTGTGTATCTGATGGTGAGGCTAACTTTGGTGTGGGATGAAGGTTGAATTGGATGATACAGAATTCCCTGAACACTGAAGCTCCTAGAGCAGTGATTCCCAAAGTGGGAATCTGCTCCCTGGTGGGTGCTGCAGTGATCCAGGAGAGCGGTGATGGCCACAGGTGCATTTATCTTTCCTATTAATTGCTATTAAAATTAAAAAAAATTAATTTCCAGGGGGCTAAGTAATATTCTTTCTGGAAAGGGGGCAGTAGGCCAAAAAAGTTTGGGAACCACTGTCCTAGAGGGTTTGTCACTACTACAAAACATTTTCTCTGTGGAGAGTGCTTTTTTGCTTGAAAATGGAAGAGGAGCAGCTTTGTTCAGCAAGAGAGCCCAGAAGAGAAGCAGCTAGCAGAGAAATGGAGTGGCTGAAGCAGATTGCTTCTTTTTTTTTTTTAATATCCCTCCTATAGCAGCCCAGTTTTATTTTATTTTAATTTTGAATATTTTCCCCTAGTTACATGTTTCATGTTCTTTCCCTCTCCCCAAAACCCTCCAAACCCCCTTAGCCAATGCACAATTCCACTGGCTTTTACATGTATCATTGATCAAGGCCTAATTCCATATTATTTATAGTTGGACTAGAGTTATCGTTTGGTGTCTTCATCCTCAATCATATCCCCATCAGCCCATGTGTTCAAGCAGTTGCTTTTCTTCTGTGTTTCCTTTCCTGTAGTTCTTCCTCTGAATGTGGGTAGTATCTTTTCCTTAAGTCCTTCAGAATTGTCCTGGGTCATTGCATTACTGCTAGTACAGAAGTCCCTTACATTCGATTTTACCACAGTGTATTAGTCTCTGTGTATAAGGTTCTCCTGGTTCTGTTCCTTTCACTTTGCATCAGTTCCTAGAGGTCATTCCAGTTTACATGGAATTTGAGGCAGATTGTTTCTGAACAGACTAAGGACCTGAAGTGATCAAAATCTGCAGTCCAGACTTGCGGGTTGCTCCAAGGACTGGGATTTCCTTACTCATGTGCTTCCCCAATAGATTTCTGTAAGTGCAGGTCCACTTCTCCGACCTTTACCCCACCATCGAACCTGTGTATATGGGTAGGAGACTGAAATATCATAGTTTTTCCTCATCTTGTCTTCTATCAAATAAATGAGATGATTATTTTTGGTTTTGCCTTATTGCTTACTAAATGCTTTAGGTTTTAGGTTTAATGGTGTCATGATGAATGGTTTTGTAAAAATGGGATGCACACTGGTGTGGGCTCAGCACCTACTGAGGCAAGTTTTAAGAATGAACTCCTCCTTGCCCCACATACACACCGTGATTATCCCTGGACTCTGAGAAAGTTTTGAGTTGTATCAATATGATGCACTCTACTCTGGAGCGCAGGTTGAGTGAACAAGTCAGCCCAAAGCAAGTCATTTCCCTAAGTTCAAATCTGGCCTCAGACACTTATTAGCTGTGTGACCTTCAAAAAACCACTTAACCCTATTTGCCTCAGTTTTCTTATCTATAAAATGAGTTGAAGAAAAGTACAAACCACTTCAGCATCTTTGCCAAGAAAATTCCAAATGGGGTCATGAAGAGTTAGACGTGACTAATCAAAAGGCCACTTAGCCCTGTGCTTTGTACACAGTAAGGGCTTAATTTATTCACTCATCTTCCATGTTTGTGCTTTGGCATTGACTATATTCCATGCCTGGAATATGATCCCTTCCCCAATTCCCCTCTGCTCCACAGAAATCCTCAATTCATTCAAGACTGTCCAAGTACACGTAGCCTTTCCCGATCCTCATTGGCTAGTGCTGTCCTCTCTGTCCCAAATCCCATTATATTTATTCTGTATATATTTATAATTGAACCCCGTTTGTCCTTCAATAGACTATAAGTTCTTTGAGGACAGGACTTGTTCCTTGCTTCCAGAGTGAGGCCAGGGCCCCTTCCTATCACCTTTGGCAGCATGTGGAGGAAATACAAATTTGGGAAATGGACTGTTGACTTCTAGGGGGAATACCAGGTATCTAGTCCTCTTTATACATCACACTTATCTTCCTTCTGTGATGATATAAACCACTCCCTAAATTTGTCCTACCTTGCACCCCATATTTTGCCTGTGTACGGAGTGGACATGGGGCATGGAGGATAAGAGGTATGGTGCAGAGCTCTCTCTCTCTCTCTCTCTCTCTCTCTCTCTCTCTCTCTCTCTCCCTCCTCT
>NC_058135.1:14926257-14961010 GCF_016433145.1 Gracilinanus agilis | reverse complement strand
CCGCCCTCGCTGAGCCCCGGGCCCGCGTCCCCCGCGGCCTCCCCGCGCCACGGCGGCCTCTCGGCGCCTCCCGACACGGATGGGGGAGGAGGCGGTGGAGCTGGCCCCGGGTCTGACCGGCCGCGCTCCCCCGAGCCTGGCGACAGCACCGGCCCGGCCTCGGCTCCCGCAGCGGCGCCCCCCGGCCCTGGCCCCGGGTCCTGCCCCTGCCCAGGGCCTTGCCCGGCCTCTACCGCCACCTCTGCCTCCTCGCTGTCCTCCGTGTCCTCATGCTCCTCCTCGGCCTCTTCGTCGACCTCGTCCTCCTCGTCCTCGGCCTCCTCCGCCTCGTCGTCCCCCGGCTCGTTGGGGCCCAGCCCGGCTGACAGTCCGCCGGAGGCAGCAGGCCCAGGCCCGGGGCCGGCCGTGAGCGGCGCCCTGCGCGAGCTGCTGGAGGCCTGCCGCAACGGGGACGTGGCCCGGGTGCGGAGGCTCGTGGACGCGGCCAATGTGAACGCCAAGGACCTGGCCGGCCGCAAGTCCTCCCCGCTGCACTTCGCCGCTGGTAAGGCGAGTCCCTAGGGTCGGGCGGGTAAACTGAGGCTGTATGACGGGATGGGGGTGGGGTCGGCAGCAGCCCGGGGGCGCCCTCGGCCCGCTTTTCTCCCATTGTTCGGTAGCCCCTACCTCTGCCGAGGTCAGTGCCTAGCTCGGTACCGGCTACTTACTGCCCTCACCTCCCCTGCCCCCGCCGCTTCACCAGGCTCGCAGGTGTCTGTTCCGGGCCTGGAGTGCCAGATAGTTAGGCAGTAAGCATCGAATAAGTGCTTACAGTGTGCCCTCTTCCTCCAGGAACTTACAACCTAATAATGGGAGAAGACCGGGAAGACACTTTATGCTATACCATGCAATAGTTTACACTTGGTTTGTTAGCCAAGAAAGAAAAAAAAGTCCGCCACCGTTTTGGCTTGTTAGAACCAGATAATTACTAAAGATATGTAACAGAGTGTTTAAACACACTAGGTATCTGGGGCAACCAAAAGCTCTTAAAAAGCTACCAAAAATGTGCGTTCATGTCTTGGCTTCAGATTTTACTAGTGGAAATGACCCTAACCCGCCTCCCCTCAGACCTTGTATCTGAGCTTTGGTTTCCTTATCTGTAAAGAGCTTGTACTAAATACATATCACAGGGAAAAGCTATTTTTAAATCTTGTGTAGAGCTGTACAAATGTGAACTATAATATGGAAACTAGGAATGTCAATAACTTTTTCTAGACATTTGCAAGTGAAAAACCCTAGAGATCTGATGATAACTTGAGAGGATAAAGAGTGATGTGAGAGAACATTTTAGAGATTTAGGAGACTTGTTCTTGTTCTTGGGCCCAGAGGAAGGAGCTTGTAGTTAAGAGTGAAAGTCAGAAGGAGGATGATTGGGGAATGGGATCAAGGATACCAGTTGAAGGCTTTGGTCAAGGAAGATCATCAGAAACTAAAATGAAGAGTGGGTTTTGAGGTGTAGATGTAGGGGAATAGAGGGAACAAGTCTCCCTCAAGTATGAGGGGAGGTGTTCTGCTGAAAGGGTAGGGGGAGGCAGGGGTGAGTGGGAGGATTGGAGAGAAGAGATTTGGAACAGCTGTTGTGGGGAGCCATCTAGGGAATCTGTTGGGGAGGCTGTGAAAGAATTGCTTTGGTTTCCTCATCTGATGCAGCGAAGAAAGATTTCTTTCTTTTGAAAAATCTTAACCTTTGATTTCCTTTGGTTCACCACAGTAGTTTAGACTTAAGAGAATTGCCCAGACACTGAGAGGTTAAGTGATTTGATTGTGAGTCTCACAACCTCTTCGTATCAAAGATTAGACTTAAACTTAGGCCTTTGTGATACTGAGATAAGCTTTCAAAAAATCAGCAAAAGCCATGGCATGTTCTCTTGGTGGGAAATAAATAACCAAGCCAGATTTTATGAATCAATCTAAATTATTTACTTTGGCATTCCACATTATATACACGGCTGTTTCTTTTAACACTTCACTTTACAAATACAACTAATATTATTGCTGAGAAAAGGACAGCTCTGATTTGTTCATGTAGCATACTTATTTAGGTTACTTCACTGATGGAGTTGTAGATTTGTCTTCAAAAACCACACTTTTCTCCTTCAAATTTAACAGATGTTAAGAATATAGTGTATACAAGGGTTACCCAAAACAGAGATGCTCTGGGTTTGTTGTTCAGTCACATCACAGCTCGGAAGGCTCTGCCACAGGTCAGGCACAAATGGAGATGTTTCTACACATCTCACATTTCTTTTGAGGTACTGAAGTTCTGCTTTGCTCAGAGAGCACAGAGCCTTCTTTGATTTCTGCAAGCCATTCTGGATGATGCTGAATACCCAGATGAAGAAGTGGAAGGTAGTTTGAAGTGGGAGAGAGAAAGCACTAAAAATTTGGGGGGATTTACAGAGAAAGTGACACCTCAGTCTATCCAGATTAAAAAAAAGTGAGGGGATACCGTATGAAAGAAGATGTGTTCAGAAAAGGGAGTCTAGGATTGTGAGCAGAACCATAGGGAAGTAGACTTCTACTCTCTTTCCAGTAGCAATAGTCATGTTGATTTGATTATTATTCCTTGAGAAAAGTAAAATGCCAAGAAGGCGTTTGGGGGCTGCAATAAGATAAATGTCTTCATAGGATATTATAGGGTTTGGGGGGCTTGACTAGATGGGGGGAGATGAAAATTCACTCAACCCACAATATTGGTATCTCCAAGAGCCCTAAAACTTAAAGGTGTGTGTGTGTTGTGTGTCACTATTGCTAGTGGGGATAGGCACACAGTGACAGCGAAGATGGAAAGATGCCCATGTTGCTAGGTCCTGGGGTGAAGCAATATCAGGGAGTCTGGAGCTGGCTAGATGGAAGGCTGATAAGGATTAACTCAGCTTACAATCTTGGCAGCTCTATGAGTACCAAACTTGAGTGGAAGTTCTTAAATACCATATTGCATGAGTATTTTATTAATAGAGGTAATAAATAAGGAAACACTGAATATGTTTTTAGCATGGTAGTTACTTGCACAGACTTGTACCTTTAGAGGAAGATTATTTTGGCAGTTTTGTGGAGGATGGATTGGAAAGGCTAGAAACTGGAAAGCCAGTTAGGAATCTTTTAGAATAGTCTAGGTCAGAGGCGATTAGTGTCTGACCCATGGTAATACAAATTTTAGTGGAAAGGAGACCCAATTCATTGACAGTGGACAGTGAGGCAGTGGGAAGAGTCAGGAATGACTGAGGTTATATACTTTGTGACTGGGAGTGTGGATGTTACTGCCCTTAATGGAAGAGAGGGAGAAAAAGGGAGGTGGAGGGAGGGAGAGATGGAGGTGGTAAATGAGAGCTTTAGGAAAAAGCTGGAAAGTCAGGGGAGAATATAAGGATAATTCTGCGGGGTGAGGTTGATAACAAATTTGTATTGCTTCTGGCAGACTTTGTCATTCCCTTGGCAGTGCTCATCAGATGATTGGGTTCAAAGTTTTGAATATTGGCATGGTGAGAATCTTGATTCAAGGTGGATGACTATTTCTTAGTGATTAACTAAAGACTGGGAAGGGTAGAAAGTTGAGGGGCAAGAAGAGAGGGATAGAATGGGAAACTGAGATTGTGGTGAAAAAGAAAAAGTTTAGGCCAAGTAAGGCAGAGCAGGTGTTTGATCACAATCAGATTGCATATTACAGTTACAGATTTCAAGGTTATAGAAGTGGTCTAAAGAATGACCCGCATACCTCTGTGGATGACAGGATGAATGAGGGAAGATACAAGTACATGTAACATGAAGGAGGTTTTGAGAGTTGAGATTGAACTGAGAGGCTGAAAGTATTCATGGTGGTGTCAGCATGAATATTTAAGCTCTTAATTAGGAGAGCAGAGGCTGGGGTGGAAGGGAAGAAGGGAAGGGAAGACTACTTTGTAAAGAGGGAAGAGGGATGAGCTGGAGACTTGGGGAGCATAGACGGACAAAAGGATTTCTGACCTCATGGTCTAGATCAGAGGTGTCAAACTCAAGGAAAAATGGATAAGGCTCTCATATTAATTTGGTATTTAATTACAACTTAGCTTTAAAAATATTATTATTGTTTCATTGTTTTTATTTATTTTGATAAACATTTCCCCATTATATTTTTATCTGATTCAGCTGCCCCCACTATATGCCAGGCACTGAGCTAAGGCTAAATATACTGAGTTTCTTCTACTCATCCTCATGTAGCATAATATTCGGTCACCTCGGTCATTCTCTTTTATGCCCCAGCTATTTATGCCCTTGCTTATTGTGCTTAGAACTGAAGATAGCACTCCAGGTGACTAGGGCAGAGTACTGAGGTCAGTGGATATTCCTCAGGTTCCTAAAGTTCTAAGCATTGGGGATACAAAGACAGAAGGTAATCTCTGCCCTCAGGGAGCTCCCAGTCTGTTGGAGGAGATAACATGCTGCCTGCTGGGTACCAGTTGGTGATCAGTGGGATCAGAGATAAGACATTGAGATTGAGGAGGTCTGGGAAAGGCTTCCAGCAGAAGGCCAAATTTTTGGAAACATGAAGGGAACCAGAGAAGCCAGGAGGTGGAGATGAGGAGGAAGAGCTTTCCAAGCATGGAGGATAGCCTGAGAAAATACCTGGAGTCATGAGGTGGACTGTTTTAGGAAGAGAAAGGGGATCAGTGTCCCTGGATAGCAAAGTAAGTGCAGAGAGTTGGGGAAGGAAGTTGTAGGAAAACTGGAAAGATAGGAAGGGGCCCCCTTAGGGAAGGCTTTTTTAAAAAAAGCCAAATAGAATTTTATAGTTAATCCTAGTTTGCTATTGGAGTTTATTGAAAAGGGTGGGGGTGGGTGTATGATGTCAGACCTGTATTTTAGAAAGTTCAGCTTTATAGCTGAGCAGAGGTTCAACTGGAATAGCAAGAGGCTTTCAGGCAGGGAGACAACCTCCCTCCCCTTAGCAGTTATTGCAATAGTTCAGGCAGGAGGTGATGAGGATGGGTACCAGGATGGGGAGCAGTGTCAGAGGAGAGGAGGGGGCATATTCAAGAGATGCTATGAAAGTAGAAATGATAGGACTTGGTAACTGATGGGTCATGAGGGAGAGTGAGGAATAAAGGGTGACCCCTAGATTGGGAGCCTAGGGGCCTGGGAGAGGAAAGATGGAAAGAGAGAGAGATGAGTTCAGTTTTGTACATGTTGAATAGAAGATGTCAAAGATGTTTTAATAGATGTCATTCAAAGTGTCTCATAGGCAATTGCAGATGAGAGACTAGAGGTTTGTGTTGTACAAATAGATCTGAGAGTTATCTCTATAGAGATGATAAATGAATTCATGGGAGCTAATGAGATCACTGTAAAATATAGCCTAGAGGGAGAAGAAAACTATCTCCAGACTTTCTGATATGAAAGAAGATCAGCAAAGGAGATAGAAGGGGCTCTCTGTAGAACCAGGAGATAGCATTGGCATAGAAACCTTAAGAAAAGAGAGTATTAAAAGGAGAAGAGGGCGATTGGCAAAGGCTGTAGAGAAGTCAAGAAGGCTGAGAACTGAGAAAAGACTTTGGCAAAAGCTTTGGCAATTAGGAAGTCATTGATAACTTTGGAGAGAGCAGTTTTGTTTGAATGAGAAGTAGACCGATTGTGAGGAAAGGAAGTGGAGATAACATTGTAGCTGTCTCAGTAGATTTAGACTTTACAAAAAGGAGAGGTACAGGTTAATAGAAAGGACAAATGTGGAGTAAGGGTTTGTTTTGGAGCCTGAGGGAAACATGCCATTTTTGTAGGCAGTAGAAAAGAAAGCAGCTGGTAGAGATTGAAGAAAAATAAGAAAGTGGGGATAATGGGAGAAGTCTGCTGGAGAAGATGAAATGGAATGAGATTCCTTGTTCATGCAACGGGGCTTGAAGGACCTCCTCTTCATATGAAACAGCGATGAAGGGAGGAGATACCTATAGAAGGCATCTGAATGATGTGAAATGAACATGAGGAGAGAAGGGAGAGTTCTCTGAATGGGTTCATTTTTCTCCCTGTGCTGTATAAGTCAAGGTTCTCTGATTAGAGTGGGTAGAAAGCAATGGAAGATTTGAGGAGGGATGAAAATGTCTGGAGAGGCTGTTCTGATGAGTGGGGTAATAAACAGATTAATTAGTGAGATGCAGAAGGATTGTCTTCTTGCAATAAGGGTCTAGTTGAGATTATGTAATAAAATTGGGGCAGATAGTTGGCACAGGGGATAGGATGCCAGGCCTAGAGTCAGGAAGACTTCTTCCCGAGTTTATATCTGGCCTCAGACACTTAACTAACTTTGTGACCCTGGACAAATAATTTAACTCTGTTTACTTCAGATTCCTTATTTTTTTAAACCCTTACTTTCTATCTTAGTAGCAATTCCAAGACAGAAGAGCAACAAGGGCTAGGCAATTAGGGTTAAGTGACTTGCCCAGGGTCACACCACTAGAGGCTTGGAGCTGTATTGACTGTGCTTCCTGGCTGCTCCAGTTTCTTCATTTGTAAAATGAATTGGAGAAAGAAATGGCAAACCATTTGTGTATCTTTGCTAAGAACACACCAAATGGAGTCATGAAGAATTGGACACAACTGAAAGGACTGGACAGCAACAACAAACAAACTTGTTGTGGCCCCATTCAACACAACTTAACTGAGTCATAGAATATGTGAGGGAGAAGAGTGGACAATAAGATTGGAAAAGTCATTTGGAACTGGTTTTGAAGGGTTTTAAATGCCAAGCTGGGTCTGTTGTCTTTGATTCTAGAGGTTTAGGGAGCCACTGGAGTTTATTGAACAAAGGAGTGACATGGTTAGATTGACAGCCTTTTGGAGATAATAGATTGGAGAGGGAAGAGACTAGAGGCAAGGAGAACAATTATGAGACTTTCACAATATTTTGAGTGAGGAGAATGATGAAGGCTTGAGCTTGGGTGTTGTAGAGGTAGAATTGATAAGACTGGGCAAATGATTGGTTATAGTAAGTGAGGGAAAGTGAGAAGTCAATGAAGCAGATGATGATGGAGTTGGCAAGCCTAGGAAGTGGGGGTGTTTTGTTTGCTGTTTCATTTTGAATTCTTTTTTTCAGGTTTGAATTATCTAGGAGACATCTCCATTGAGTAGCTGGTGCTGCTGAGCCAGAGCTTAGGGGAGAAACTAGGAGTAGCTAGAGAGGGTCCTAGCTCCAGAGACAGAAGAGATCTGATTGGTCAGCTAGTCCAGTCACTTGATTTGGGATTCTGGGATCCCAGAATTCACGTGGCAGTGTCCAAGGCCAGCCAGGTCGTAGGATCAACATTATTTGCATAGAAGATAATTAAGCCAGGAAACATTGGGGAATTAGATAGAGAGAAGGCCCATGAGCCTAGTATAAAACCTTGGGGAATAAACTCCAAGTTAAGATATATAATCTGGATGATGATTCAGCAAAGAAGACTGAGACTGTTAATGAGTAGGGAGATAGGTAGGAGAATTAAGACTAGAGAGAAGAGTGTAGCAAGAAGAAAAGTTGGCCAGCAAGGTGGAAGGCTCCAGAAAGGGCCAGAAGAATGAGGCTTGAGAAAAGGCCTCTGGCCTTGGTCGGTAAGAGTTTATTGGCTACTTTGGAAAGGGCAGTAATGAAGTTGGAAGCCTGCTTGCTAGAGATACCAAAATGAGTAAGAGGAGCACTGTTTGTTGGAGAGACAAGTTGAGAGGGTATATAGAGAATAGATTTGTAGAAAAACCTATCAAATAGACATCTAAGGTAGTTGAGGAAGGTTAGAAGGAACCAGCCATTGAGGTTGAGAGGTGGCTCATGGAGTTGTGTAGAAGGATTCTATAACATGGAGCTGAGATAGTACCACAGTTGAAGGTTCCAGTAATTTGGTATGGGGCGGCTAGACTGTCGTCATTCCAAGTTCTGTGACTGGGATGGCTTTTGGCATATAGAGACAACAAGGGGACTTAAGTGTTGCTCAGCACAGGAGTATGGAGAACGGGCCTGGATACTCTTGTGACTTGCAGCCAATAGGTGTCTGATTCTTGGGTCTTCCTTCCAGGACCCTCTTGAACTCTTAAGGATTTTCAGTTCCTCTGTGAGCTTAGTGGACATTTGCTCAACAGCAGCTTTCAGAGAGTCAGTGGTGGCCTTTAGGACTTCCTTTTTTTCTGGCTTACTGGGCTGTGAGATAAAGGAGTACTTAAATCTTTTAAGGGATGTCCCTGATGTTTTATTAAAATTCAAATGTGCCCCCATATCTGATAAGTCAGAATACAAAGGTAAGTACTTGAACTGACTTTCTGAAACTAATATGTGTAGGTTACCACTGGCAAGACATTCTGTGGCCAATTAAATGGGATACTTTGCTTTTTGGGTCATGGAAATAAATCCTTGGATTTTATTTTGTCTTCCACTACAAATTGCTCAAGATGACCCAATATGAGAATTAGTTGGTAGGTCAGTGAATAAATCATATAGTGATTAGATTAGAGACAGGTTGAGAAGGATAGAAATAAATGGGGCACTTCTAGATGGAATGTTGCAGTCACTACTGTTCCCTAGGGCTGGTTGATATCCTCATATTTCAGCAACCTTTATTCATTTCTTTTGCCTCCCTTTCAACCCTTTCTATCTTGCAGCTATGCCCAGCTTGCTAGTTGCAGGGACTTGATGGTTCTGGTTTTCAGTACCAATTTTGGAGGTGTCCATAATCTTGTTGGCCTTTTGATTATAGCAATGAACCCTGAGGAAGTTAGGTTTTAGTTGAAAGGAACAACAAAGGTCCGCTAGTCCATTTTCTACCCTGACAGCTTGTATATAATATTCTTGACAAGATGGTTATAACCTGAAGGGGGAGGGTCTAGTCCACTCATGGAAAACTATAACTCTTGGGCAGGTTTTTCTTACATTAAACCAGAATCTGTCTCTCCATCTTATTTTTACTCCTACTTTTGTTCTCTGGACTTAAATATGTCTATTCTTAAATATAAGACAAGGCTGGCATAAAAACCAGCTAGGAGGCACAGTGGATGGAGCACTGGGCCCAGCTGGAGTCAGGAAGGTCTGAATTCAAATCCTGCCTCATACACTAGCAGTGTGACCTTGGGCAAGTCACTTAACCTGTCTGCCTCAGTTTCCATGTCTGTAAAATAGAGATAATTCTAGCACCTATTTCATTGGGTTGTTAAGAACACCAAAAGAGTGCTTAAGTGCTATATAAATGTTAGCTCTTACTGTTATTGTTGTCACAATAATAGTAATTGTTCTCATACCTAGTATCCAGACCTCCTGCCTAAGACCTAGATTTAAATTCAGATACTTATACCTAATACTTACACAACAATTTCCTCAGTTGGAAAGAGGAGATAATGTTGAAGTATCTACTTCCCAGGCTACTAAGGTCAAATGAGATAATATATGTGAGAGAAACTTTCTAAATTTTAAAGGCTACATAATTACCAGTTATAATGCAAATGTCTCTCCCCCATTTTTTTCTTCTATAGGCCCCACTTCCCAGCTCCTTCAGTTAGTCTTTGTATGGCTTGGTCTAGTCCCTGCTCCATCCATGAAGCTGCCAACTTCCTGACATGCTCTATTTTTGAGAACACAATGTGTCCCTAATTGAATACTATCTTCCAAGGGAGACTATTCTGTATATAGACAAGTGGGACCTCTGGTAGCTTTGGTTTTCACTAATTTTTGATGTTTAAGTTCATTACCTATTAGTCAAGTACTCTAGGCAGTCAGGATTTGCATGTCCTATGGAGGGCCTGTTGTTTGTTTATTTCTTTCTTCAGAAGAGCAATAAGGGGAGGCAATGGGGGTAAAGTGACTTGCTCAGGGTCATATAGCTAGGAAATATCTGAGGCCAGATTGAACCCAGGACCTCCTGTCTCTAGACCTGGCTCTCAATCCACTGAGCCACCCAGCTGCCCTCCTGTAGTTCTTTCTGAAAACTGTTTTGCCTCCTAATTCAGTTTCTTCAACTTTTCTCCCTGCCTTTTTCTTCTGCCTTACAGACAAGAACAGTAAAGGTTAAGCTTTCAAAGTTATGTTCCAAAGCCTGACAGCCAGAAAGAAGGGTTAGCTTCTTTATAGTGGTATTTTAGTAATGGCAGTAACATAAGGACACTGGTATGTAGTCATAATTGCCACAGCAAGATTTTTATTAAAATTATGTATATGCAGTTAATTGAGTTCCTTGGCCCTGGGCCTGTACCAGTTTTCAGGAATGCTTTGGGCTGGATGCACTTAATATTTCAGTGATATCACAGGGAATTGCTATATTCAGAGCTTCTGAAGATGCTATTTTGCCATTTTAAATTTTATTTTATTTTTATTGTCATGCAAAACATCCATATTGATTGTAGTAAGAGCAAACTCATACATAATCAAAACCCCAAAATAAAACCATAAATGCACTGATGTGAAAGATGACTTCAACAGTTCTTCCTCTGGAGGTGGCTAGTATTCTCCATCATAAGACCTTCAGGATTGTCCCAGATCATCGAATTGCTGAGAGTAGCCAAATTTTCAGAGATAAACATTGTCCAATATTGCTGTTTTGGGGTACAGTGATCTCTCAGTTCTGCTTATTTCACTCTGCATCAGTACCTGCACATCTTTCCAACTTCTTCTGAAATCATCTAGCTTATCATTTCTTATAGCACATTACTATTCCATCACCAACATCTATCACAATTTGTTCAGCCATTCCCCAATTAATAGATATCCCCTCAGTTTCAAATTCTTTGCCACCACAAAAAGAGCAGCTATAAATATTTTTGTCTAATTGGGTCTTTCCCCCTTTTTTATTATCTCTTTGGTATACAAACTCAGTAGTGGTATTACCAGATCAAAGGGTATTATAATAGCCCTTTGGGCATAATTCCAAATTGCCCTCTAGAATGGTTGTATCAATTTATAACTCCACCAACAATGCATTAGTGCCCCAAATTTTGTTACATCTTCTCCACCATTTACTACTTTCCTTTACTGCCATATCGGCCAGTTTGTTAGATGTGAGGTGGTAACTCAGTGTTGTTTTAATTTTCATTTCTCTAATCAAGAGGGATTTAAAACATTTTTTCATATGGTTATTGATGGCTTTGATTCTTCATCTGAAAATTGCTTATTCATACCCTTTGACCATTTGTCAATTAGCAAATGGCTTGTGTTCTAATTTATCGTTTTTTTTCTTTCTCCTTTGTAATAATGGCATGCCAAACCTTTGGCAGTAAGATGGCGGACATATCTTGTAAGGCAGGAAAGGGGCAGATGAAGTTCATTTGGGTAAAGGCAGGGTAATCCATTATTTATGTAGAAGGTTTGGGGTCACAGAATATGAGACTATAAAATGGGGATCATAGTTCTGTTTTTTTACTTCACAGGGTTATTTTGTGGCAAAAAATGGTGCATGTTTGTGTGTGTGTGTGTGATACACGATTAGCTGCTATTATGGTGTGATATCAATTTATTGGTTATGCCTATAAAGAATTGAATTTTATGGGGTTGGACTAAATATATGAGAATTTTTAATACTGTGGTTGCTGATTTTAAAATTAATATAGCTCAAGTCAAAATGACTTTCAGTGGCATTATTTACAAAGAGGCAGAACGAGTGAAAGAGGGTAGAGTAAGAAGTCTACCTTATCACCCTAAGTGTTGCTCTGGTCCGGGCTCAACCCACGCAGGGCTTGTTAACCTCTCAGCCAGAGGACTTGGTGGTGAATTAAGCAAAGGTTCAACCCATGTGGCCTCTTCCAAGAAGGAGAACTAACCTCTCCAGAAGCCAGGAAAGGAGGGTCAACTTTTCACTCACCAGGAGAAGATTCAGCAGCAGTCTTACCAGAAGCAGTCTAAGAGCCAAAGTCCCAGTCCAAGCTTCTTCAACCTGAAAATTCAAGACAAAGATCTTTTGCACAGGAAGTTTATCATCTATTATAGCCCCTTTTTAAGTCCCTTCCTGTCTCTTCTTCCACTTTATGGGGACCAACTGCAGGCTTTAAATTTGCTTAGCACTGCCCAGGGAGAGGTAGTATTTGTAGTTTCACAAGTTTCTGACTCAGTTGAAAGGGTAGGGCTCCCTAAGTGGCTTGCTAACTCCCCCACCTAGTGCCAAGTAGGGGTGTTCAAGCTTTGGTTGATTAATTCAAAAATAGGCAAGGGGAGAGTCAATTCCATCTTCACATGCTCCCAAAAAAGGTCCCAGGAGCCAGCCTAGAATGTTGATAGTAGAATGTTAGCTCCTTGAGGGGAGGGACTAGTTTTGTTTTGATCTGAGCCTTCCACCGTGCCTTGTCCATATATATATAAACAAAATGTCTGGTCACATATTCATAAAATTTTAGAAATGAGAGAGACATTAGAGAATGTTCAGCTTCTTTATTTTACACAAAAAGTCACAAAACCAGAAAACAGTGGGAGGGCATAGCATAACATAGCATGCCACTGGAGAGAGGACCGAAGAATGTGGAGGCAAGGGCTAGTTTTTTTTTGCAAGGCAATTTTGGTCAGGACTGGTCTGGCCTTGGAAGAATCACTTAATCCTTCTAAACCTCAGTTTCCTGATCTTCAAAATAAAGGAATTGGATTAAATGACTTTTGAGGTCTCTTCCTAAACATTTCTTTAAAAGTCATACAGCTGCAGTGTTCAGATTTAGGGCAAATGGCCACTGAGGGCCTTTCCAACTTTCAGATCTGATTCTTAGTTGTTTTCTCCCCTTCCCTCCTCCAACTAGTTAGATTCTAAGAGTCCTATCCACATTCAGTTTTTCTCTTGCTTTTTTTTTTTTAATCCCCTTCTTTCTAATCACATGGCTGCCATCTTGGTTTAAAGCAGTGATTCCCAAAGTGGGCACCACCACCCTTTGGTGGGTGCTGCAGCGATCCGGGGGGTGGTGATGGCCATGGGTGCATTTGGGAGCGGTGATAGTATGTGACAGGGGGGCGCTAAGTAATATTTCTTCTGGAAAGGGGGCAGTAGGCCAAAAAAGTTTGGGAACCACTGGTTTAAAGTCTTCTGTAACTCTTGCCTGCACTATTTCAAGAGAGTCCTGATTTGGCCTGGTGCTTCCAGTCTCTTTGCTCTCCAGTTCATCTTGTATACCCTGTTGTCAAAGTGATATTCCCAAGGTTCAGGTCTGAATATTTCACTTCCCTGTTTAGACAGCTCCAAGTGACCCTCTCTCTTTTCCTAATGCCCTGGATAGTGTTGGAGGCCAATTGCCTTTCTAGACTTTTTGTGCAATGCCCCTCCACTGCAGATAATTGGCCTCCTTGCATTTCCCTTTCTCAGGAAGTGCTTCTCTTAGCTCTGAGCTCTCTATTACTTTGTGTTTGTTTTGCATTTACTTTTTGTGTTTTTCTCTGGGGGAATGAAAGCCCTGGAGGTCAGGCAAAAGGCAGAGATTATTAACTTTTTTATCTTTATTTCTCTGTACCTGGTGGGCACAGAGTATACTAGGTGCTTAATTAGAGATTTCTTTCAGTGTTTGGCCTCTAAGGTGTTCTCCCGAAATTAACTTAAGTTTTCTCCCAAGGTTTATTTTTTTTTTTTATCTGGGACTTTCCTTTGTTCTAATCCCTCTTCTATTATGCTTCCCTATATACAATTTATACTGACCCATAGTAGTTTGTAAACTCAAAGTCAAGAATTGTTTTTCGTCTTTTTATTCCAGTTTCTTTAATTTAGTAGTTTTTGTTTGAGTCAAAAGCATCCAGGGCCCTTTTTCTGTATTCTCTTCTGGTATCATTCTCCTAGCTAGAGTTTTTTTTGCACATTGGGCCCAATTTTCTGACCTAAAATGGCATTTCTGAGAAGGCATCTTGGTTTCAGAGTTGGATTTAAGGCTTAACTCTATCCCCCTCAAATGGCCATATCTACTTTCCATGTTTTCTATGGTAGAGGATTTCCTTATACAAATGAGGCCACAGATGTAGCTCACTTAAAAAATAGAAAAATTTTTCTTAGGAAATGAATTCGATTTGGCATGGTAGTCCAGGTGATTCCCTGATTATATTTAAATAGTAAATTGCTTTCCAGGGGAAATCTCCAAAGGCTGTTTGGCTTTTTTGTCTCTGAATGATCTCTTAACTGACTTAAAAAAATTAATTTATTTTTTTATTTACATTTTTAAGAATTTATTTCCAGGCATCCCCTCTCTCTCCTCCCCATACCATAGAAAGCATCAACTGAGGGGGGAAAGTGTATATTATGTCTTTTGTGCTTCTATTTATTAGTTCTTTTTCTGGAGGTGGACATTCATGAGTTATTCTTTAAATATTAGTTCTGTAACCATTATGTACATGTTCTTTTGGTTTTGCTCTTCATTCTTTCATCTAGATCTTTCTAAATTAAAAAATGATTAACCTGCTTATCATTTCTTACATCACAACATTCCATTACAATCCTATACCACAATTTGTTCAGTTATTTCTCATCTTGATTGACTTTAAAGCATTTGAATAAAGAAATAAAGAAAACCAATGACATTGGTATCAAACTTCATTGTAGACTCAGGCCTGTGCCATGTGTGGGTAATAAGTGCCTAAGAGATTTTTGTTGAAGCTCTCATATGAATCCATTTGTGTTGGACTTGAAAAAAATTAGACAAGAACTCATCAGGGGAAGAGAGGAGGGTGAACATTTCAGGAATAGTGAATAATAGTATGGTGGGAGGTGATGAGGGTGGCAGAGGAAGCAAGATTTGGAGAGCATGAGGCCTACATTTTCAGGGCCAGAGGATGGACTGGTCTGTCTGGAGTAGAGATGTCAAATATAAATACCCAGAACCATGTGGCCACAGCACTACCAGGTTAAAATGTCTTTGGGGAAATAGCTAAGAAAATAAATAAAAACACAGTAAATCTAAGATAATGTCACATATTAAAGCTAAGTCAATATGTGACCTGTATGGTTCCTTATGTATGAAATAGTGGGTACTTTTTCCCCCTCCCCCCCAGTTCTATTTGAGTTTGATACACTGGTCTGGAGCATAGAATGCAAAAATGGACTGGTAGTGCCATATTTTAGAGAATCTTGAAAGTCAGGCATAGGAGTCTTTACTTTATTTGGCGGATAATAGGGAGCTATTGAAGATTTTTGAGCTATGCTAACATAACCAGCTATTCATAAAAGTTATTCTGCCAGCAATATGAAGAATAAAATTGGAGCAGAGAAGAAAATGAGGATAACATAGCTTGTTACGGAGCTATTGCAGTAGTTCAGATGGATAGTTGTGCTTTTTAGGGTGGTGGCAGTGGGAAAAGAGGAAGAAATGGTGGATTTTTGGAGGAATGGGTGGAATTTTCATAGAGGCAAACTTAGGTTGGGTGTAAGGAAAGATTGCTTATCAATTAGAACCATCAGAAAGTGGAATGGGTGCCCCCATTGGAGGTTTTTGAGCAAAGACAGAATGGCTACTTGATGGGTATCGTGTAGATAGAATTTCTTGTTCAGGTATGGTTTAGGCTAAGAGTTTCCAACATTGAGATTCTCTCATTCTCCTAATAAACAGAACTCAGTGGGACAGTGTTGGAAGAAGGCAAGAATCCAAAGATAATGCCAAGATTATGAACATGGGAGATCAGACAGAACTAATGATGTCAGAAAAAGGAGTAGATTTGGGGAGAAAGATAAGCTAGGGTTTTTGTAGGTTGAGTTTGAGAGAATGATGGGGCATCCAGGTAGAAATACCCTGGGGGTTGGAAGTTCTGTGAAGAAGGATATTGATGTGGGTGTTGAAGACCCTTTCTCCCCCCAAGAGGGCAGAGTTGAGAAGAAGACTGAGCCAACTAAGATCTGGCCTGAGAGATCTGTTTGGATGGGGGAGGGGTGCACTTTAAAGGAAGAGAAGTTGTTGGGTGTTGGTAGTGAGTCTGGAGGTGACAATGGAAGGTGACTGCAGGAGCAAGGAATGTTCTTAAAGAGCCCCTCTATTGCCCAGAAGACACTGTGCTGAACTCCAAGGTTAGAAAGATGAAGAAAATTAAAGGAGTTTTTGCCCTCAAGGAGTTTATATGCTCTGTTATTTTTATAGCCTTAAATCTTATGTCACTGCCATTTCTGTTGTTCATTTTCCATTTTTGATTATTTATTAGTTATTGAACTAGCTCTTTTTTTTCTTTTTTCCCCAGTTTTGACCTTAGCATTAAGGATGGTCTGACTATGCCTAGATAACAGTTATAGGGATAACTCCTCCATCAATAACAAGCTTTTCCTGTCAAAGTAGACTCTTCCCTTTTGGTGAGGTTATGTGATGCTCACCCTTGTCCAGGCTTGACCAATTCTTTTTTTTTTAATTCCTATATTGGGACACATGTTTAGAAAGGACTGACTAATGTGGGGCACATGATTAGGAAAATTGGGATGTCAGTTCTCTAAAGGTGTGTCAACACTTAGAGAGTATTATTCATGTGAGTACAAATAGAGATTATAGTAGAGTCATCGCTCTTTGATAGAGAGAAATATTGTTGTCATTGGCCATTGGAGGATAGGGGTGCCAGGACACTTTACAACATGCTGGATATCTGGATGGCTTAAGATCTAGGATGCTCACTGTGAGTCTCCTTACTGATTATAAAGCATGTGGAGTAATTTGGGGGAGTTTCAAGCTGCCGAACTAGAAATTGTGCTGGAGTTTTGGGTTCTGCCATTTCATGTCTTTAGCTGACTTAATAAAGGCTGGATACTGAAAGCCCTGAAGCAACCTCTCATCTTTGTTTCCTGCTTCTTTCCCCATCCTAAGCTTGGCTTTTTCACTCTCGCTGTTCCTTATGGAAATCCTTTTGTCTATCAAGTGTTCTCATGTGGCTAGATTGACACATGATTCAGGAGAGCCAGACAGTCCTGCAAGCTGGAGGCCTAGAGATATACTTTGTAGTTGAGCAGGGTTTTAAAAATTGTATATTTAAAATGCCATGTTTTTGCAGACTTTGATCAAGGCTCATTGTGTTCTTTAGGGGTTTTTTTCACATTTAGGTTTGTGTAAAGATATTTCGGAATATAGTTCCTTTTCTTTTTTAGCTCATAAGTATATTATAAATATTGTAGTAGATAGAATTGTTTCCAAGTACAGTCAGGGATTATGAACAAGTGTTTTTTTAAAATGTATTTTTATTGATGTCTTTTTATTTTATATCACCTATATTTCCATCTATATTCTTCCTCTCTTCCTCTCTGTCATCCCTTATAATAGTGAAAAAGAAAGGAAAAAAGTTGCATAAAATTAAATTATATAAAAAGTATATAACATTATATGTAATATACCTCCACTTCAGCAAAACGAATAAGGAAGATCTCTCTTTCTCTCTTTTCGAGTCTCCCTCCCTCTTCTTCCTTCCCTCCCTTCCTTACCTTCTGTCTTACAGTGTATTGATTCTAAAGCAGTAGAATTGTAAGGATTAGGCAGTGGAGGTTAAGTGACTTACCTGAGGTCACACAAGCTAGAAAGTGTCTGAGGTCAAATTTGAATCCAGAACCCTCTAACTCTCCTCTTTAGACCAAGCCTTTCTCTTTATAATTCAACTTCATTCAACTTTGGTTGTTTTCTCTGTCTTTGTGTATAGTTTGTTCTGGTTTACCATAGTGCCAGGAAATAATAGTAGGTATTTAATAAATGTAGATGGATTGTTCCCCATTCATAGTTGTGTCCAATAGTGCTCTACCTAGCTACCATCTTTCTTCTCCTTTGTTCCTGTTTGGCCATGGTGTCATAGAGACTCCACAGAGGCAGATCTCTAAATATATTGTGGAGTTTTGGCATGGGGGGTGGTACAGGTTTGTGTGTTCACATGCTGGTGGTTGAAAGGCCTTGCTCAAAGGTTCTTAAGCAGGCAGACTATTGTGCGAAGGGTTGGATGAAGAAGAGGGGAAGATAAAAATACAAAACCAAACTGAGCCAATATCCTAAATAAATGGGGGCCAAAGTGTGTGTGACCTGAAGTTTTGGTTGAGGCCCATATCATTGCCTTTTCCCAGGAATACTGCTTGGGCTACTTGATCTCCTCACATTCCAGTCTACTGTCCACAAAGCTGCCAAGATGATTTTCCTTATATGTATTTGTGAACATATCACTCCCCTATTCAGACTCCAATGGCTTCTAGGTTTCAGCATAAGCCCTTCTGCTTGACTTTGAAATTCCTTCACAACTTGTTGCTAGCCTCTCTTTCAGGGTTCTCCCTACCATTCTCTCCAGTACAGCTAGACAAAACTAAGTAAAGCGTTGAGAGGAGTATGGATTTGAGAGATGTCATTCAGGTAGAAAGGGCAAATATGGCAACTGATTGTTTATGAGAAATGAGTGAGAGTGAAGGTCTGAGGCTGACACTGAGATTTTGAACCTAGAAGCTTGCAACAATGGTGGTGCCCTTGATAAATGGGGAAGAAGGGAGAGAGAGGGTTTGGGAGGAAGAGAGTGAAATCTCTCTTGGGCATGCTCAGTGTGATGCTGAAGCAGAATGCAGTGGGATTAGAGCAAATGAGGATATTTCTGCTGCTTTGTTTAATGTCTTGAGCAGCATTTTCTTTTTTGCTCGAAAATATTCTGAGCTTTGGGGAAAATATTTGGGAATTAATTTGAAAAGGGAAGAAAAAGATGCTAAATATTTAGTTGCAGAAGATTTAAGTACAACAAATAAACAACTACTTCCTATTTTAGTAGAGATTAATTAAAAGGTCAAAATTTTTTTTGCAAGTAATATATATATATATATATATATATATATATATATAGTTGGTGCTGGAGAAACTAAGAGGCACAGAGGATAGATAGAGTGCTGGTCCTGGAGTCTAGAGGACCCGAGTTCATATCCAGCCTAAGACACTACCTGGCAATGTGACCCATGGCTTATCCCTTTTTGCCTCAGTTTTCTCATCTGTAAAATAAACTGGAGAAGGAAATGGCAAACCACTCCAATATCTTTGCCAAGAAAACCTCATATCAGGTGATGAAGAATTGGACACTGAACAACAACAACAAATTTTGTTGGTGCATAATAAATATCGAACAGTGAATCTGCATTTCCTTTGTCAGGTAGACTCATTGCTGTATTTTTCTTTGAAAAGCTGCCTTGTTGCCTTTAAAAATTTTTTTTATTTTAAAATATTTTTTCCATGTTTCCATGACTCATTTTCTTTCCCTCCCCTCTTCCCTCTCACTTCCCAGAGCCAACAAGTAATACCACTGGGTTGTACAATGCCTTTTGTTTTTTATACCATAATTATTTTACTTTACCTTGCCTTCTTCCATTGATCATCCTTATAATAAAGAAAAAGCTGTCATTGATTCTGATCCAGTGACCTACCTGCTAGGCAGTGTTTTCCTGGACTTCATGTGCATGATCCATCTCCCCACTCTCCTTTCTTCCTGAGAAGAGGCAGTTAGGGTTCATGGTCAGTTCCATACCATTTCCATTTCTATTCATTGTGCTTGCTATAGTTGTATCAGCAAAAGTGGCTAGTTAGAGCCCTGGACTTGGAGTCTAATTCTGTCTCATTCATTAGCTGTGTGACCTTGGACAAGGCACATCACCTCTGTCAATTTCTGTTTCCTTATTTGTAAAATGGGGACAATAATAGTACCTCCTTCCTGGGGTACTTGTGAATATCAAGTGAGATATCTGTAAAGCACTTGGCAAATCTTAAAGCGCTATATAAATGCTAGCTAGCTATTGTAGAAATGTCTTCCCATTTTTCTCAGAATTCCTTACATTTAATTTTTAATGGATGATAATATTCTATTACATTCATGTGCCCTTACCCTATTGATGCACAGGCATCTTGTCTATATTTGCCAACTTAACCAAAGTTCTATGTATATTCCCTTGTGTATGAGGTCTTTCTATCTTTGGACCTCCTGGGTTAGTGTGATGTCCAGATGCGGGCTGCCTTTTTCTCATCGTTCCTAATTGTTTTCCAGAATGGTCGGTCTCATTTAGTGCTCTCAGCAGAGTACTAATGTGCTCAACTTCCCATAGCTCCTCCAGGGTCTGACATGAGGTAAGACCTCAAATTGGTTTTAATTGGTTTTTCTCTTAGTGATTTGAAGTAATCTCTCGTTTTTATTGGTACTTTACAATTTGAATTGAAAACTATTCCTATCCTTTGACTTTTTTGCCTGTTGAAGGATACTTGTCTACTTGAATCTGTATTCTTTGTATCTTGGATATCAGACTCTTATCCATAGTGCTTGATGCAAACTTTTTTCCTCACTAAAGTATTTCTCACTAGAATATTTCCCGTATTCTCTTGCTTTATTAATTGTACTGGGCAAAAGGTTTTTAATCTTATATAATCAAAAGTGTCTATTGTGATCTTTTCTATCTCCTGGTCATGAATTTTCCCTCATCCATAGTTGTAAAAGGCATTTCCCCCCTTTTTTAAGGTACTCTTTTATATTTATACACATAAAATATTTTTATATACTATAAATTACATACAATTATATAAATTATTATATAACATATCATATTACCCTCAGGAGTTGTATATTTTAATGAGGCAAGACAACACATAGGAATTTCCTGCCAGGGTACATGGTGGCTAGTAGGTAGCTGAGGCCTGTTGGAGTTGTCTGGAGAATGAGGGTTAGATGGCCTTGGACTTTTCCCAAAATGGAGGAGAGAGAGTCCTGAAAGTCTGGGACCAGGTTTTGGAGGGCTTAAAAAAAATTTAAAGATATTTAATTTTCCCAATCATATGTAATAACAATTTTCAACATAACATTTTCCAAAATTATAAGACCCAAATTGTCTCCCTACCTCCCTTCCCTAACCTGAGGTGGGTAAGCAGTTTGATCCATATTATACATATTATTATGCAAATAATACTTCCATATTGCTCTTTGTTGTAAGAGAATATTCATATAAAACCTAAAACCCTAAATAAACTAATGTGGAAGATCATATGCCTTGATCTGGATCTGACTCCCAACAGTTCTTTCTCTGGAGGTGGATAGCATTCTTTGTCATAAGTCCTTTAGAATTGTCCCAGATCATTGCCGAGGGTGACCAAATTTTTTTAGCAAGGAGGCTGTTGCCAAGAATTGAGGAGAGAGTTGATAAGAGCCTGAATTAAGATGTTTGAGTAGAAGAACTGTTAGGCATTTTTCAGTGATTTAGAATAGAATTTCTTCGTTATTTATGCCTAGTTTTTGTTAGTTCATGGCTTTCTTCTTTAAAGTCAAATTGGGTGTAAGGTGGTATTGATTTATCACTGCATTTCTGCACCTTTTACTCAGCTTCAGGATAGTAGTAGTGAAACATCTTTTAGGACCATATTTGCGGGAGGAGAGAGTTACATTTTAATTCATTTTTCCTCTATTGGGCTAAGTTGAGATGGTATTTCTGCTGGACTGGGCAACATTGGTGAATTATTTTACAAGATAAGAAAGGAGTGGTGTTGAATTGGGTGTCAGATAAAGATGATTGAGGAAGCTTGGGTACCTGATCCTTCTGGGAAAATAAATGAACAGTAGTTGAACCTGTTATGTGCAAAAGAATTACCTAACACTTGTTGGGGGAAAAAAAGTTCTGGGATAAAATTTGTCCATGTTGTTAATCCTTAAGTAGCTTTTGGTCACTAGGTACATAAATGAATCTTTCTGAGCTTTTTCTTCTTAGGAATGAATGAATGAATGAATGAATGGAAAAGCTTTTGGTAAAAGCAATATTGCTGAGTGCTGGGGATTCCAATATAAAAGCAAAGACCTTCTGCCCTTTAAGGTGTTTATATTCTAATCAGGAGACTATAAACATAAGAGGCTTGATGGAGAGTGGGAAACACTTTGGGCCAGATGGCTAAGGCCCAGTTGCTTTGATCATGGATCCAGAGTTGAAAAGGGTGCAAAAGATCAAGGCAGCTAATGATTATATGATCAGGGAGTAGGGAGTAAAGTTTGTGACCAATTTCCTCATCTGTAAAATGGGGATCATAATAATAGCACCTACCTCTCAGGCTTGTTGCCAGGATCAAATGAGTTAATAATTGTCAAGTGCATAGCACAGTTCCTAGCACATAATATTTACTATATAAATATTAGTTTTAAAAAGTGTATCATGGCTAGGTCCTGTCTGGAACAGTGGCCCAGGAGAAGTTTTCACCAATCTGAACAGTGAAGAGTAAGGAACACAGAGAGATGGGGTTTTGACGTTGAAAGGATGGGGATGAGGCTGAGGCTCAGGCTTGGCCCATGGCAAAGGCAAGTGCTGAGAAGGTGGCAGAATAGTATCCTTTGTTGTCACATCAGCACTAAGCTGTGCTTTCTAGGGGCACAAGAATGAATGTTGAGTATGTTGACAAAAGAGCTCTTGGAGCTCCTCTGGTGTGAATTCTGCCTATTCAGCTATCTAGTGACAATAAGAATGATGAAAAATAATGGTGGCCAGCCTTTGTGTCACTCTTTAAGGTTTGAAGGGGGCCTTAAGCATATTCTATTTCTTTCTCAGAACAACTCTGTGAGGTCAGGTTGTTCACTTTTTGCAGGGGAGGAAATTGGCTTTGAGAGAAGGTTGAGTGATGCCCATGGTGACACCTTTGCAGGTACCCATTTCCTTTCAGGGAGATCTGATCCATGCCAGCTTTTCACCAACCTTTGGACCCAGAACTGAAAGTTTTTCAACAAATTGATCTGAATATGGTTGTCCCAGAGAGATACCAGTTACTTTTGGGCATTATACACTTAGGTTAATAAGGAAGTAGTTGTGATAGTGTGGGAAGAGTCCTGGCTCTGGAGTTGGAGAACCTGGGTTCAAATCTCTACTCTAATTAGTCCTGCCAGTGTGATCTTGGTCAAGTCACTTAATCTCACTTATCTATAAAATAAAGAAATTTAGTGAGATAGGCCTTTCCAAAGTCTCTTCTAGCTCAGTATCTTTGATCCTGTAAGATCACTTAGAGCAGGAGTCGGCAAAGTATGGCTCTTTCTGCAGGAGCCATAAAGTCCATTTTTTTTTCAGGCGCTGTTAAAGGAGCTCGCACTGTGATCACTGTACGGCTCTCACGAAATTACATTTTAAAAAATGTGGCGTTTATGGCTCTCACAGCTAAAAAGGTTGCTGACCCCTGACTTGGAGCATTTTCTCTGGCTTTTCTTCATGCCTCGGACCCCCCTCTTTATCTTACTCTTCTGGCTTCTTTCAGATCCTAATGTCCCATGTTCTACAAGAAACTTTCCCAATCCCTCTTAATTCTAATGTTTCTCCTCTAGATAATTTCAATTTCATTTTTCAGTGGCTTGCTTGCATGTCATACCCCCATTAGGCTGAGCTTCCTGAGGGAAGGGACCGACTTTTGCCTTTCTTTTTATCTCCAGAGCTTAGCACAATACTTGGCACATAAAAAGTGCTTCAAAAATATTTGTTGACTAACTATAGGTAGTCAGTGTGGATGGTGAGAAGAGTGGTAGAAACAGGGAAATGTGAAGGCAGGATGGACTTAAGGGGAAAGATCATGAGCTGTTTTCTCCTGTTGAGTCTAAAGTGCCTAGGCTCCAGGTGGAGGCAAAACCAGAAGACAGAAATTACAGCTGTTGGGGGTGGCTAGGTGGCTCAGTGGATTGAGAGTCAGACCTAGACACAGGAGGTTCTGGGTTCAGATTTGGCCTCAGACACTTCTTTAGCTGTGTCACCCTGACCCAAGTCACATAATCCCCATTACCTAGCTCTTAACACTCTTCTTCTGCCTTGGAACCAATACTTAGTATTGACTCTAAGACAGAAGGTAAAGATTTATTTAAAAAAGAAAGAAAGAAAAAGGAAAGAAATTACAATTGTTGCCGGAGGGAGGAGACCAGAAGAGTTAAAAAAGACCTTAGGTCTTAGATCTTAAAAGATCTTAGAAAGCATTTGATGTGCCACATTAAGCATGATGTTGCTAAGGGTACTGAATAGAACATAGTTTGCATTTCACGGTCAAAATGTCAAAGGCAGACCTCTTCTCTTTCTCCCTCTATAACTCTGGGGAGTCACCATTGTCTTCTGAATCACCCTGACTACTCCTTATCTTCCAACTTCAACTTCTCTTGTACCTTCAACCCACATTCCCATTCATTTTGTAACCTAGTCTTATCGTTTTCTCCTCTCAGTATGTTATATTTTAGGTCTCTTTGTTTCTACTCACATAGCCACTGGCATAACCCTTGGCCTGGGGGCTGTATGGTTAGAAAGTTGGTATGGAGAGATAGAAAAGGATGACTAGTAACCAAGATGGAACTCTACCTCTGAGGTGAAGCTTCAGGTGAAAAAGAACTTTCCCTTCCTTTTCATTAGCAAGATACTGAACCATTGGTATTTCAGAGGATGCAAAGAAATGAGTTTATGGCCTTGCTGTCTATTCCACCTTTAGGAAGCCACAAATACTTATGTTTTTGTTTCTTAGTGCTTGGACCTTAAATGCTTAGTCATTAATATTCCTCCTTGTCCAAAGGCATAGCATAAAGGCGTTGAAATCTATGTAGTCTCTAGTGTCTTTAGTATTTACTCAATATATCAGTCTTGTTACTCTTATCAAAAAAAGACAATGGCATTAGTTTGACAAGCTTTGTACTCCTTGAAGCCAGGTTGGCTTTTTTTTTTTTTTTTTTTTTACATTTATTAATATTCATTTTTAACATGGTTACATGATTCATGCTCCTCCTTTCCCCTTCAACCCCCCCCCCCCCCCCCCCCCCTACCCATGCGCATTTCCACTAGTTTTGTCATGTGTCCTTGATCAAGACCAATTTCCAAATTGTTGGTAGTTGCATTGGTGTGGTAGTTTCGAGTCTACACCCTCAATCATGTCCACCCCGACCCATGCGTTCATGCAGTTGTTTTTCCTATATGTTTCCTCTCCTGCAGTCCCTCCTCTGAATGTGGGTAGCATCTTTACCATAAATCCCTCAGAATTGTCCTGGGTCATTGCATTGCTGCTGGTTCAGAGGTTACTTTAGCATTTTTAAAATTCATTTTTATTTTTTTCAATTACATGGAGAAACAATTTTTGACAATTGCTTTCTGACATTTTGTGATTCATATTCTTTCCCTCCCTCCTTCAATCCTTCCCGAGCAGTAAATAATTATCTGCTGTAGGTTGTATCAATGCTTTCATGTAGTATGTAGTTCCATATTTCTCATGTGATGACTGAAGACATATGTCACATACACAATAAAAAAGCTCATGAAGGAAATAAAGGGTGGTGTGCTTTGATCTGCAGTCAGATTCCAACAGTTCCTTCTGTGGCTGTGGATAGCTGTTTTTTTTTTTTTAAACATGAGTGACTTTTTAACTATGTTTTTTCTGTGGCTAAGAGCAAAGCATTTCCTCTTCATTTCAGTATTAACCTTTGCTACCTATGCTCTTAAGCTTTTCTCGTTTGATCCTTGCCTCTCTTTGAAGTGCAGGTAGTTAAAGGGTTATATCACTATTTTCTAAATTTTCCATTGGACATGGATGCCAGGCAAATATTTTGAAATAAATGACAAATAGCTTCATTTGGGTAGAATGCATCATTATCTGACTAGAAATGCTCCCTCTTGTTCTGGGGTTCCAAGATGTCAGTTGGCAGTGGGTCTGCCCTCTGTGCTTCCGGACCAAAGCTTTGGGGTTTTTGGATGTGTGGGACGAGAATGTGAGAATAGAACATTCCTTCATTTTCCCCTCATAGACACAGTTATCAAGTGGGGAAGTGTCTACGGTGCCGGCTGCAGAGGGGCTTTCTGGCCCTTTTGTCTGTGAAGATGTTATTAAAAAAAGAGGGGGAGATTCTTGAGCTGCTTTGGAAGGTAAAGGCACCTAAAGTAGCAAGAGTCAGTGGGCACGCTTACTAGTGATCTGGGAAATGCTGGAAGTGTGGCCTTGAGGAGTCATTGCCTCCTAAGAGGAGGCTAAGAAGGCACTGCTTATTTACATGCTTCAGGCAGCCATCTAGCAGTGGTTCAGTGCCTGCTGTGTGCCTAGTGCTGGCCTTGAGAGGATCGTGGATGGAAACAGTCATAGGATCCTAAGTCAGGCAGTTTTATTGTGTATAGGCATGCATGTGTGGGGCTTCCTGGAGTCTAGTGGCTCAGCAATGCAGTGGGTGGGTTGTTTTTCCCCCTGCAGAGATCTCCTGGCTCTCTGCCCTGGTAGCTGATTGTTGTTGCTGGGCAAATTTACAGGGTATAAGTGGGAGGGGATGCATTGTGGAGGGCTTTAAAAGCCACACAGGATTTTTGTATTTACTCTTGGAGATAGCCACTGGAGGATTTTTGGTGTTGTGTGTTTTTTTTTTTTTTTTTTTTTTTAATCCTTATATGTTCATAGTACTTCCTTTAGAATGTAAGTTTCTTGATGCTAGAGACTAGTACATTTTTGTCTTTGTGCTCCCTTTGCCTGGTGCTTAGTAAATTCTTTTTTTTTTTTTTTAAACCCTTACCTTCTGCCTTAGAACCAATACTATGTATTCTACTTAGAACCAATACTGTGGTTCTAAGGTAGAAGAGCCATAAGGGCTAGGCAATGGGGGTCAAGTGACTTGCCCAGGGCCACACAGCCAGGAAGTGTCTGAGGCCAGATTTGAACCCAGGACCTCCTGTCTCTAGGCCTGGTTCTCAATCCAGTGAGCTACCCAGCTGCCCCTTCTAAGTAAATTTTTATATAGTTTCAACTTCAGTTCTCTCCTGCCCACTCAATCTCCCTAACTTCAGTCTTCTAGCTCCACTCTCCAGGTTACTAGCCTAATTGAGGTCCTTAGTGTTATTGTTATAACTGCCCAGTGGGCGCCTCTGCCTTTTTCCTTTCCCTGGCAGACTTCCTTCTATACAGCTTCGGAATGCTCTTTCTTTGAATGAGCTGGGGCCATAGTAGTCTTTGGTATACCAACTTTTTGTAGTTTCTTATGGTCTTGAGGACAGGGCTCTCTAACCTTGGTTGGGTCTTTCACAGGCCCTTTGTGAGGTAGGCCTGTCATGGAATCCTGCTCAGAATTACTTTGAAATGCGTAAAACAAGATACACAGGAAAACAGTCATTGAAATGTTCTAAGCCTTGCTTCCAACATGGCTGCACCTTCCTTTTCTGCCTTGCCTGCTATTTCTTCCTGAAGAGTTATTTCCCCAGCTGTACAGACATGACCATCAGTTTTTTATGCCCCACTCCTCTTTACTCCTCCTCCTCCCCATGCCTTATGCTCCCTCCTCCTCTGTGCTTCTTAGAATACTGATTGGACTTTTACAACTCTTCCATGCGTTCTCCCTCCCCCAGAGGACCATGTTTTGATTTTGTTTTTCTGTTATGTCCCCCTGGAGAAGGTTTGCAGGCAGAAAGACTTATGAATATTTTTATGTCCCCAGGCAGCACAGGCCTTTGTATGGAATAGAGACTTTTGGGCTTTTTTTTTTTTAAGATGTATTATCTAAAATTCATCCTTAAAGGTTTTCTTTCTTAATGTTTTCCTTCTTGCCATTTCTTGGAGAAAAAATGAGCAGGATTAAGTTTTAAGGAGATAATTTCTCAAACTGCTAGGGTTTGGGGCTACCTCTGAGGTTAGTCTTAAAAAAGCTGGCATTTGGAATTGCTTTTGAACTGGATGCATGAATATATTTGCATTTTAATAGAAATACAAAGGTACTGTTTTAGACTTAATTTGTTAGGTTAATGAATTTGTTGCTTAATGAGTTTTGTGTGTCTGTGGGAGAGCCAGAGAAAAGAAAGATCATCCCAGGCCTAGCTGTGGTCTTCTTTTTACTTTGCTGTTTTTGAGGTCTGGTGTAATCGGTTTGTAGAATTCATTTAAAATTTGTTAGTTATAAAAATAGCTTTTCCCAGAAAACAGTTTCTGTCTGACACATTCACACCTTTTTTGGTCATTTTAAACTTGTGTTAATCTAATGGAAATAGAATTAGTCTTCCCATTCATTAGTGCTTGCTCCTGGTATGCTCATTCATTATTCCTGCCCACAAAGTTCCAGAATCTTAAAATTGGAAGAGATCTCAGCTGTCCTCTAGATCTGCCTCCACCTATAAAAGCTGGGCTGTCCATCCTCTAGAGCAGGGGTCGGCAATCTTTTTGGCTGTGAGAGCCATAAACACATTTTTTAAAATGTCATTTCGTGAGAGCCGTACAGTGCTCACAGTGCGGCTCCTGTAACAGCGACTGAAAAAAAATGGACTTTATGGCTCCTGCAGAAAGAGCCATACGTTGCCGACCCCTGCTCTAGAGACTTTCAGTAACCTTCTTTGACAGCCTCCTTTTTGTTTGTATCTCTCTCCCATTGCTCCTGGGCTCTGCTTTCTGGGACCAGAACAAACAGGCCTAATTCCTCTTGCACATGACAGCTTCTCACGTGTTTGGAGTCCTTGAGTCCCCTTGAGTCCTCTTTTTCTTCAGACTCAACCTCTGTTCAGTTATCTGGCCCTCTGACAGCACAGATGCAGATGGTGGGGATCAACACTGGACATGTGTTACTGCGTATGTGTTCTTGCCAGGTGGTCCAAGCATGGGACTAATTCAGTGGTTCCCAAACTTTTGGCTTACCTCCTCCTTTCCAGAAAAAATATTACTTAGCACCCCCTGGAAATTATGAAACTATTTATTGAACTCAGAATAGAATGTAATACAAAAAAAGTGTGGCCATCACTGCTCCCCTGGATCTGCTGCAGCACTCACCAGGGAGCGGTAGCACCCACTTTGGGAATCACTGGACTAAGGGCTACTCCTGGGAGCAGAGCAGTTTTGCTTGGCCTAGGGCAGCAGGAGATTTTTTTTTTCTCCTGAAAGCCATTTGGACTTGACTTTTTTTTTTCTTTTCATTAAAATTTTTTTTTTTTTACCAATTACATGGAATATCGATTTTCCACACAAGTTTTATGATTGGCTTCATTTCCCTTCCCTTCTCCCTCCCAGTGCTGGCAGGTAATTCAATCTGGGTTATCTCTGTATTATCATGCAAAACATCTTTCTATATTGTTCATTTTTGTAAGTGAATAATCTTGTAAAACCAAAACCCTACCTAAAACATATATCCCAAATAAACAAGCATTTGTACTCCAACAGTCTTTCTCTAGAGGTGGAGAACGTTCTTTGTCATAAGTGCCTCAGAGTTGTCCTGGATCATTGTATTGCTAATAGTAGCGAAGTCTATCACAATATCGCAATTATGGTGTACAATGTTTTCTTAGTTGTGCTTTATTACTTTACTCTGCATCAGTTCATGTAGGTCTTTCTAGCTCTTTTTGAAAGTATCCTGTTCATCATTCCTTATAACACAATAGTATTCTGTCACTATCACATATTTTTGCTTAGCCATTCCCCAATTGATGGATATTCTTTTAATTTCTAAATCTTTGCTACCACAAAAAGAGTAGCTACAAATATTTTTGTACAAGTAAGTCCTTCTCCTTTTTTTGGATTTCTACAGGATACAGACCTAGTAGTGGTATTACTATATCAAAGGGTGGGGGCAACATTTTATAGTTCTTTGGGTATAGTTCCAAATTGCCTCCCAGAATGGATGGGTCAGTTTACAACTCCACCAGTAATGCATTAATGTCCCAATTTTGTCACATCCCCTCCAACATTTGTCATTTTCCTTTGCTGTAATATTGACCAGTCTGATAGGTGGGAGATGGTACCTCACCTGATGCCTGATATGCAAGTCTCCCTCTAAGCCGTCACATTTACTCCAGGTCCAACTTGGCAACCTTCATAGGCCTCAGTTTGTTCATCTGGAAAATTGGGCAGGGTTAAGGGAACTCCCCGCTAGTGGTGTCTTTGGTGTAGGGAGCTCCCTGAAAAGAAAATCTTTCTCCATACCAGTGCTATCATCAGCATGTGGCCTCTGTCTTTGGGTCTGAGTTGCTAAGAAAAAGGAGAGGGTAAATAACTTGCCCTGTCTGTGTAAGGTGACCAGCCAGCTTTCTCTCCCCTACTTCCAAGGGGCCTCTTTCTGGGCTTACTTCTTGTTTCCATGTGTGAGTGAGTTAAATTATTCAAATAAATAAAGTTGACATGATTTCTGTACATCCATTTAGAGAGAGGTGTACATATGTACTTGGGCATATACATTTAGAATTATACCAGGCACTGAATTTCCATTTGGAACTCATCACTTATTCTCTGGATTTAGAATGTTTCAGCAGTTCCTCTTATTGTGGTTACTCTTGGGATCTAGTCGCTCACTGCAAAGCCAGATTCTTTTAAAGACATTTTTCATAAAACACTCATCATTAACATGGACTTCAACAGAAGATGAAACTTAATGTTAATTCTGCTTGAGTCTTCGTTGAATTGTTGCCAGAGAAGTTCTTGATAATAATTGTCCAGAATCTCTCCAAAAGAGATTGTATTGATTGACTGAGTAAGCAGTCAACATTTAAGGTGATTTTACCTTTGGGTTCCCAGAGATGTTCTTGGAGGTCACAGGAAATTAAATAATTCAGTGCATAAATCGACATTTGCAAGTAAATGTGCATAAGGGGAAATGGATCTTCATGAATGTACAAAACTATAGTGGTGACTGAATTCAATGTGGCATCCCTGTGACCCAGAGAAAAAGCCTCATTGTAACCATGGGAATGTCATTGCTTGGCTTATTTCCCAGTTCAGCAGGGACATAATACTTTTTTGGGGGCTGGGGATAGGAGAGAGCTTTTAGGGGCTTTAGTACTGCTGTTAACCTTGTAAGGCCTGGAAAAGATCAATGGGATCTTAACTCTCCTTTGGGTCCAGGTCTGTGGCCTGGAGAGGACTCTTCCAAATAAAACCACAGAGGGTCACAGGAAAGAATAGCAGGGCATTATAGGAGCATCCTTAATAGTCCTGGCTGTTTGTCATGAAGGCTAGGGATGGAGTGGCTCCTTGAGTTATTCAGGCTACTGCCACCTTCCCTTAGAGAAAACTGTTATTTCAGCATCTGCATTATGCCTTATGTATTATAAAGAGGCAGGGAACAAGGTGACTCAATTTGGAGTCCAAGGATCCCAGTTTGTATTCCCACTATTGTTGCTTGTTAGATGTGACCTTGGGCAAGTCACTAGAACTCTGAAATGAGAAACTCTGAAATGAGGCTTATAGAATTAGTGACCTCTAAAGTCCCCTCCCACTGAAACCAACTGAAATCTATGATTCTAAGAATTCTCATTCCCATTTAGATGCCTACTTGCAATCACACTTGTGCTTGGTGTTCAAACATAACTCTACAGACCTTTCCTTCACAGCCTGTTTATACCAGACAGTCTGGCCTTCTATTCCTCCCCCATGAACATCTAGATTTGTGGAAGACCCAATCAGTTTGGTTGGGTGACTTCTAAAAAATTTATTAAATTGTATTTGTTTAGCTCTATTTCTAAATTTTTAAAAGTATTTTCCCATGTTTACATGATTCTTTTTTCCCCCCTTCCCTCCCTAATCCCAGAGCTGACAAGCAATTTCACTGGTTATACAAGGGTTATCATTTGATAGGTTGGGTGGCTTCTTCCAGGAATGGTTGGCAGAGAATGTGGGAACAAACAATCTAGATGTTCATGGGGGAGGTGTAGAAAGCATTGAGTTGGTGAGGAGATATAGGTGATTTAAAAGGTTCCAGAGGACCCTTTGCAAATTTGTACTGGTTATGGGATCAGAATTTTGAAGGGTAGAAAGTGAGACCAGAGCAGAGGTTGGGGAACAAAGGAGAGGTCAGTGACTGAGGAATCAAGTACATGGAAGATTTTCCCAAGCTCTATAGAGTTTGGATCCCTGGAGCACTTGTTCTAAATGATCATCAGATGTAGACCCTCCAGGACCCTTCCTCCCTTTCTGTGTATGGGGTTGAGGTGGAGAAAAGGTACCTAACATGAGAGGTAAGATGGATTGACTGAGAAACCTGGGTATTCTAGGGAGTTGCTTGAGAAACCCAGGCCATCTTGCCTGTCATACTGCTTAATTCATAGATTGTTCTATGGATGAGCTAGGTGAGGAAAAGTGACAGGTAGCATGTTCTTTATTTTTCGTAGACAGTTACATATTCAGCCAAGCCTGTCCAATTTAATAACATGGATTTTAATTCCACTCTTTTCTCATCTTCCATTTCTGCCAAAACAACTCCCTCTTTCCTCTTTACCTTAGCCTTTCTCCTATAAAAACTGAATTGGAGCTCTTTTAAAAAACTCTCAGTTCAGCATTTCAGCACCAATAAAATTCTGCTGGCAAAATGCCCAGAGTAAAGTCTGCTAAATGAGTGGCCTCATCAGAAGTTGTAGTCACCATTCCCTGCTGAAACATTTTCTGCTCACTGCTGAGCAGGGCTGCCTTGGCCTGTTTATCTCAAAGTTCAAGAAGGAAAACATATCATGTAATTTTAGGACCTCCATAATGACCCATCTGAGTAATGGAAACAAATAGAAATATGTTGAGCCTTAGAAATTTAGTTCATTGTATGTAGACCTACTTGATGACCATTAATATGAATACTTCCTGGAGAATGTTCTCTTTCTATTTAAATTACTCAACAAATGTATTTTAATGGATGCCCAACATTATCTTTAACCCCCCAGTATAGCAATTTGTATATATTAAAAGAATGCATGCATTCTTATTTGATTTGAGACTAGAGCTGTTGACTGAAAAACGACTTAATGTGTTGGGCTCTTCATGATCCTCTTTTGGGGTATTTCTTGGAGTGGTTTGTCATTTCTTTTTCTAGCCCATTTTACAGGTGAGGAAACTGAGGCCAACAAGGGTTAAGTGACTTGTCCAGGATCACACAGCAAGTAAGTATCTAAAGCTAGATTTGAAGATGAATCTTCATCCTATAGGTCTAGTCACCCAACTGCATCTATATATCTGTGGAGGGGATAGGGAGGAAAAAAATATGCGAAATCATTGAAATCATTCTGTTCTTGAACTTGGATTTTGGTTGTCTTTGTATGATTGTTTAGTTTGTGATAAAAAAAGACATCAGTTCACATTCTCTTCTCCATTGTTGTAACTCTGTAACCCAGGGCAAGTCTCTGAGCGTTGGTTGTCAGATTAAGGACTTGTATAATATCAATTTCTGATGAGAAAATGGAGAACAGGATGAGTGACAACCAACAGTTTAGAATTTGGAACTTACCCAGATGCCATGAGCCAAGGGGCAAAAGGCAGTTGCTGCCAGCACTATAAAAAGGCAGAAGCTTAATCAAACACTCTCAGTTGTGAGAAAGGGACCCAGGGTGGCAGGTGGGTAGGCCAATCAACCTGCTCAAGTTAACCTGTTTTCATTGATTACCACATCATCAACTTCTGAAAAGAGCTGTAAGATATATACTAACTACCTGATTATCAAGAAGAATATCATCAAACTCAAACTGCCTGGTCAGGGCCAAGGTGCTGGCCTGACTAGGGCCAGAGAGGGAGAGGAACCTCTCCAGCCAACAGAAGCAACCTGATTATCAATTCATCCAATTTAATCATCTATAGCAGTGGTTCCCAAACTTTTTTGGCCTACTGCCCCCTTTCCAGAAAAAATATTACTTCGTGCCCTTGGAAATTAATTTATTTAAAATTTTAATAGCAATTAATAGGAAAGATAAATGCACCTGTGGCCATCACCACTCCCCTGGATCCCTGCAGCACCCATGGGGGGTGGGGGGTGGCGCCCATTTTGGGAATCACTGATCTATAGTCTAGCATAAATTCCCAACACCTTCTTTCTCAACCCTGATCCTTCCCCTGAGTTTATTATAATTAAATTCTTAAAACTTATTTAGGTGAAGGCTGTTATTATCCTAAAGATCAGTCTAATATTCTTGCATCTAAAGGGGAAAGGGAATACTTTAGTTAAGTCGTAGTCATCGTGTTATCCAGTTATCAACATCTATCCCTCATCATTACCATCTATCCAGTAACTCAACCCCAAGACAAGTAACCAGAGAAGCTGTGTGATTTAGTTCACAGCTTCTCACTTAGCCACTTAGTCTTAGGCACTGTAGGTGGGAACTGGTGCTCAGCTGAGTTGCAAATACTTGTGGGACTTGCTGTTCATTACCTCAACCTCAGGGTTTGCTTAGGCTTCCCGTCCTTACTCAGTTTAGGTCCTTATACCATCTGAGGACCTTGGGCCATCCCTCTATCAGGCCCAATCCAGAAGCATCATACCGCCCATAACACTTGGACTAAGGCAGTGATAGTGAACCTCTTATTCTCATCCATCCATCCATCCATCTGTTCGTTTATTTGTTTGTTTGTTTATGAGTCCAGAGTGATTTTATTTATTTTTTCCTTAATTATATTTTTATTTTTATTTTGAATATTTTCCCATAGTTACATGTTTCATGTTCTTTCCCTCTCCCCAAACCTCCCTTGCCCCCCTTAGCCGCACAATTCCACTGGGTTTTACATGTATCATTGATCAAGACCCAATTCCATATTATTGATAGTTGGAGTAGAGTTATTGTTTAGTGTCTTCATCCCCAATAATATCCCCATCAGCCCATGTGTTCAAGTTGTTTTTCTTCTGTGTTTCTCTTCCCACAGTTCTTCCTCTGAATGTGGCTAGTTTTCTTTCTCATAAGTCCCTCAGTCTTGCTCTGGATCCTTGCATTGCTGCTAGTAGAGAAGTCCATTACATTCGATTTTACCACAGTGCATCCATCTCTGTGTATAAGGTTCTCCTGGTTCTGCTCCTTTCACTCTGCATCAGTTCCTGGAGGTTTTTCCAGTTCACATGGAATTCCTCCAGTTCTTTATTCCTTTGAGTGCAATAGTATTCCATCAGATGGTGAACCTTTTAGAGAAGGAGTGCTGTGCCCCGCTGCCATCCCCTTCCCACCCCCCCCCCCCC
>NC_058135.1:14839653-14926198 GCF_016433145.1 Gracilinanus agilis | reverse complement strand
GGTCCTGTCCCCCCCTCCCACCCCCTCCCCCCCCCCCCCCCCCATTGAGTGCTATGCCCACCCCCTGCCAGAGACCTAGTGTCATGCCCCTCCACACATGCTAGGCATGTGCCTCCCCTGCACCCCATACACACACACAGGGGAGGGAGAAAGTGCTTCCGCTGGGCAGAGGGGTGAGGGAAATGAAAAATGTCATCAGGCATGGTGAAGAGGGGGAGGGGAACAGCTCCACCTGAGTCTCTCTGCCTTTCTAGTAACAAACTCTGGGGGTCGGGGGTAGGGAGGGAGAGAGTGTTCTTCATGCCATCTTTGACATCTGTGCCATAGGTTTGCCATCACTGGACTAAGGTGACCTGTAAGAGCTCTTCTGAGGCCAACATTATTTGGTTCTATTGTGTTGTTTTTGTCCTCACATTACCAGAACCTCTGGCACCTGAATTGATTTGAATTAATCAACAGTCATTTATTGGGCAGCTCCTCTGGGCCAGATACTGTGCTAAGTGCATACAAAGAAAAGCAAAACCTCAAAAGGCAATATGGATACTTTTGGAGGCTTTAGGACAACTGCCTCATCTTTTCTGAATGCTCCTGTTACTAGCTACTTTCTAAGTTTGATGGCATAACCATTCTAGAAAATTAGCTGCTTGCTTTGATTGTAAGACATTATTAAAAAAAAAGACCTTATGGCAGGATATATGCTTTCTTGTTTTCATTCTTTTTTTTTAACCTTACTTTCTGTGTTAGTAACAACTCTTAAGATATGTAGGGATTAAATTTATGGTTATACTAAATATAAGATACTGTGGTCACCAATTTAAAAAAAAATTAATACAGCTCAAGTCAAAATGACTTTTAGCAACTTTATTTACAAAAAGAGAGGGAAAAAGTGAAAGTAGAGAAATATGTAAGAGGGTAAAGTAAGATATCTAATCTAACACACTAAATATTTGGTCTGGTCCCTGGCTTAACCCAGGAAGGGCTAGTTAGCCCTCAGCCAGAGGACCTTCAGCCAGAGAGCAAGTGTTCCACCTATGCAGCCTCTTCCAAGAAGGAGAGGCCTCTTTGGAAACTAATCTCTCCAGAAGCCAGGAAAGGAGTCAGCTTTTCACTCACCCAAGTTGTAGCTCCATGTTGCAGTCCCAGTCCAAGATCCTTCAAGAGCTTAAAGACCTCCTGACAGGCTTTTTAAAGACCTTTTTTTTACCTCACTTCCTCTCCCTTCCTCCACTTTACAGGGACCAATTGCAGTATTTAAATTTGCTTAGCACGGCCCAGAGGGCAGTCAATTGCTTCTGGAGGTGTATCTAACTTTAGTTAGTGGTTTGTGAACTTCCCCTACTTAACTTACTTAATGTTCTTCACTTTTGGTTGATTAAATTTAAAAAATAGGCAAGGGGAGAGTCAATCCTTTGTTCACAAGTATCTGAAACCAGATTTGAACCCAGGTCCTCTCAACTTCAGACCTGGTCCTCTATCCACTGCTGCCCTGAAGATAGGCTTTCAAATAAAAAGTTATCATAAATTCTAATTATAGCATGGTTAGTTACACACATAAAATGTGAATACTTAATTTCCAAGGGCTGGTTTATGAAATATTGCTTGGGACTAATGGCCCAAATTATATTCCATTTTCATTTATAATTAGACTATGTACAGTTTAAATAGAATAGTGCCATAAATAGAAGCTGTCAAATATAATATTTATAATATATATAATTATAATTTTTAAATGCTTTAAAAAGGCATGATATAGTTTTTTATGTTGTTTTGCCTTTATATTACTGTTTTTTTTTTCCTTTTAAAACCCTTACCTTACATCTTAGAATCAATACTGTATCGATTCCAAGACAGAAGAGTGGTAAGGGCTAGGCAATGGGGGTTAAGTGACTTACCCAGTGTCACACAGCTAGGAAGTGTATGAGGCCAGATTTTAATCTAGGACCTTCCATTTCTAGGCCTGACTCTCATTCCACTGAACCACCCAGCTGCCCCTTTTACTATTCTTAAATGACAGGTTTCTTTTTTCTCTTTAAGTTTTCCTTAGAATAAGGCCCACTTTACATGGCTGGAAGAACAATAAATTTAGATTTATCCTTTCATTTCAAATATGTCTTTCCGGTATGGTAAAATGAAAAGTTTGTTATATAGTTTGTTAGTTACATAGTTTGTCAGGACACTCAAAATACATAGACCACCTTCAATTTAATTCAGATTTGTATTTGAATTACTTGTTTTTCCATATACCTGCCCAAAATAGTAATGATTCACAGTAATTTTAATCTACTGTTATGTATAGTCAAATCTATAACTTATTTCAGTCAACAAACATCTCTTAAGCACCTTCTGGGTGCCAGGCAGTGTTTAGTAGCTATTTCATGCCCTGCCTCCTTGGAAATTTCTAAATTGGCTTCTGGCCTGTCGTTAGTAATTGGAGAAGTGTAGTAGGACATATGGTTCCATGCCCAGGCAAGAAAATTGTTGTGAGAGTAGAAAACTAGAGAAATAAATATGCTTGAATATGTTGATTAATTAGATCATAGGATTTAAAGTTTGAAAGGACTTAAAGATTCTTGGGGTCTTGGAGGCTTTCAATGCTCTTAAAGTAGTCTGACCCAAGGCATAATATTGCTGCCTTTTTCATTGAGTTCTGCAAATTCCTGACTTGTGTTCGAATCTGAGCAAAAATTTATGGCCTTGCCCTCATTGGAGTTACAATAGACTGCTACTGGACTTCACCCCTATTAGCCAGCTGGAAAACTCTATTAGAGTAACAGAACTGAAGACTTATGTTTGGTCTGGGATTCCTGTTCCTGCTATTCCTCTGCAGGTTGCAGACTGATTTGAAGGCTGGGACTGAGCTGACTGCTCTGCTCCAGAGGATATAGTTACTCCTTGCTTCTGAATTTGCTCCTTGCTCTGTATATAGCTGGTAGTCTGTGAGATTCACTGTACCCTTTCCTCTCATTCTGCCATTTTGAGTGCCCTCATCCATATGCATTTTTGCTAAAATGACTCACAAGGTTTTGATTTTTGTTGATGGTAAATTCTGTAAATTGAGGTTCTCAGTCTTTTTCTCACTTAAATCCGAAGCAAGAAACAGATAGGCTAAACATATTGTGTGGCTATTTCTTTGAAAAGCTATGCTAATAAAAAAGATGTTTGACAAGAAACAGAATTAAGGTTCTTACTAATTTGTATTCTGCAATGTATACCTTTATGATGTTAAAAATGTTCATGTACTTAATAAATATGTCAATGAAAAAATTGATCGTGCAATTTTATTTCCTAAGTGCATATACTTGGTTAGTTCTAGAATTTATTTCCTTTCTTATTGAGTAGGGGATAAAGACTGTCTCCTGAGACACACAGTCTCTCCCTTAGGCAGCCGCATAGTGAAATGGATAGAGTGCTGGCCCTAGTGTCAGAGGAGGATAGTTCAAATATGACCTCAGACACTTACCAGCTGTGTGACTCTGGTCAAGTCACTTAACCCTGTTGTTCTCAGTTTCCTTATCTGTAAATTGAGCTGGAGAAAGACATGACAAACTACTTTAGTATCTTTGCCAAGGAAACCCCAAATGGGGTCACAAAGAGTCAGACCTGACCAGAAAATATGTAAACAACAACAGTTTCTTTTTTGAGTTGTAGTCCTGCATTACCTGCCTTGCCAACTGATTATCTATTGGAATTTCCAAAGATGTCCTAGAATTGATTCCTTAAATTAATTATGTCTGAAACTTAATTCATTCTCTGTCCTCCCCAGACTTCTTATTTTCCATCTTTACTATTTCTTTTGGAGATATCATTGTCCTTCCAGTTTCCCAAGCTTATCTGAAGATTATCCTTTACTTCAGAATTACCTTGGACTCCAGTCTTCCTGGTCTTATACAGCCAGTCAGTTGCTAGATCTCATTGTTCCTACTTCCCCACCATTTCCCCCCATCATAGCTCCTTCATCTTCTTGCCCTCAAAATATTAGAGAGCTTTCTCATTGCCTCCGTTGCCTAAAGTTACTCTCCCCTCCCCACTAACCCCATTGGTTTTTCACATGCTGTGAACAATCCACCCCTAACATCTCTTTCCAGCCTTACAAGACATTATACCCCACTTATTCTAAAATCTAGCCAGACTGGTTTGCTACAATTGTTGTTCAGTGTCTGACTATTTGTGACCCAGTGAACCATAGTGCATCAGGCCCTTTTGTTCTCCACTATCTATCAAAGTCTGTCCAAGTTCATTTGCATTGTTTCCATGACACTATCCATCCATCTCATCTTCTGCCATCCCCGTCTCCTTTGGTCTTGTCTTTCCCAACATGAGGGTCTTTTCCAATGAATCCTGTCTTCTCATTTTGTGGCCAAAGTACTTAAGCTTCAGTTTTGGTATTTGACCTTCCAGCGAATAGTCAGAATTAATTTCAAGTATTGACTGATTTGTTCTCTTTGCTGTCCAAGGGGCTCTCAAAAGGTTTCTTCAGCCCCACAATGAAAAAAATGTCAGTTTTATGACCCTCAGCTTCCAACTCTCACAGACATACATTGCTACCGGAAAAACTATACCTTTAACTATATGAACCTTTGTCATCATTGTGATGTCTCTTCTTTCTTAGTATGCAACCAAGATTTGCCACAGCTTCCTTGCCAAGGAGCAAGCGCTTTTTAATTTTATGTCTGCAAGTGTCTGCAGTGATTTTTGAGCCTAAGAATATAAAATCTGACCCTCCTATTTCTTCTCCCTCTTTTGTTTTTTGTTTTTGCCAGGAAGTGATGGGATCACTTGCTCAAATCTAGTTTTGACACTCTCCTCTTTCACCCCTTTAATATATGCCTTTGCTCTAACCTCCTCTCTTGATTCATGCACAGTCTTCTGTACAAACCTTTCCTACTAGTATTCTCTTCAAATAACCTTGTATTTAACTTTGTATTTACGTGCATTTATTTATTCACTTCATAATTGTGTGAAGAAAGCATTTGTTCCTGTGTGCTGTGGACTATGCCCAGCACTTTACAAATATCTCATTTGATCCTTAAAACAACACGGGGGGATAGCTGTTATTTTCCCCATTGTTAGTCCCATTTTCTCAGTTGAGAAAATAAACAGGTTAAATGACATGCCTAAAGTCACACAGCTAGTAAAGTATCTGAGGTGAGATTTGAATTGGGTCTTAATAACAACTTCAGACAGTATGTATGCTCTGTGTCTCTGTCTTCCTCTGGTACTTAATAAACATTTGATTGATTATTGCTATTGTTTTTTAAACCCATACCTTCTTAGAATTGATACTAAGTATTGGTTCTAAAGCAGGAGAGAGGCAAGGGCCAGGCAATTGAGGGTGAGTCATACAGGTAGGAAGTGTCTATGGTCAGATTTGAACCCAGGACTTCCTATCTCCAGACTTGGCACTCTATCCATTGAGGCACTTAGCTGCCCCAATTGATTGATTAAGAGCACTTTATAGAGAAGCCTTGGTTGAGCAAGTAGTTGCCAAAAGTGACACTCATTTATTTGCTAAGTTTATGAGAAGGCTGAAAAGGCCAATTGGCTTAATTGGAGGTGTCCAAGGGAATTGGTCCTAGGGTAGTCCACTAACTTCTCACATTAGGGCCAGGACCTATATCCATCCTCTTCATACTAGGGTAGCTTACATACCCCTCACCTTGAGACAGAGTGTACTGCCTTTTAAGGGGAATTGGGAAGGGAAAGGAAAATCATAAAACTAGCTATGTCATTGATGAGTGTTGGGGAATGATGATCTTCTACCGTATTCTGGCTTGGACCTGACTTCCTAGAATCCAAAAGTCTCCCATCAATCTCCTGGCAGGTTAAATTCAGTTTTGGAATACATTGAGACATGGGTAGGTTATTAAACACTAAACAAAAGGGTTTTACTTGGGCCCCTAGCAGGAGGATATTCAAAAAGGAAAAGCATTATTAATTGTTACCTAAAGTTGATTTGGCAGAGTGAAATTCTTTTGCCTGAATTGATCATAGTTGTTTTTTTTTTTAAACTAGCCAGGCATCTGAGATCTGTCTTCATAGTTTTTTTATATGTCAGAGACAACCAAGAAGCAGTGGCAGTAGCCTTGAGCCTTTAGTCTCCTGAGCCAACCAAGATTCAAGGATGATCTCAATAACCTTTTAATGAATATTAATCAGTCTTACATAGGGGGAAGGATTAGGATATTGTTCTTTTTATAAGGTCTTCAAAAAGATTTTCTCTCAATTAGCTGGCTTGAAAGTTTTTTCTGGTTAACCTTGAACCTTTGGTATTCAAAAAAACTAATATAGGGATGTCATTAGTCTTTTTAAACTCTAATATCTTCAGCAATTTGTTCAATTCCACACTTTACTGTTTTTCTTTTTGTTAGACTTATCTAAAACTGAGAGGGGGAGATTGAAGTCTGCTGCCACTGTTGGGTTACTGTTTGTATCTTCTGGTGGCTCGGTTAATGTTTCTTTTACTAATTTGGATGCTAAAGCATTTGGGACGTATAAGTTTATTACTTATAGTGGTTTGTGTTCTATGATTCCTTTTACTACAATGTTAGTTTCCTTGTTAATCCCTTTTTAATTTTTAGATGTTTGTTTTTGCTTTGTCAGCATGATTGCAGTGCCTCTTTATTGGATTCACTTGATACATAGTAAGTTTTTACTATCCCATCAGTTTTATTTTGTATATGCCTTTTTTCCCCCCAAAGCATTTCTTGTAAGCAACACACTGTAGAATTTTGGTTTTTTAAATGCAATCTGACACAAATTTTCATTTTGTTGGATTATTTAATCTATTTATTTAAAATTATTAATTATGTTTATATTTTCCTGTATTTGTCTCATGTTAGATTTTTAAAAAATTATAATTTACCCCCTCTTTTGCTACAAACACTATGTTCCTTCAGTTACTTCAGCTTTTTCTTTTTTAAGGTGGTCCTATTCTTGTTGGCTATCTTCTCCTTACCTTTGTTCCTTTTACTCCTTTCCCTTTGGAGTTTTGCTCATTAGTTCCTTTTATCTGGCCATTTAATCCTTCCACTCTTTTTTTCTTCTCAAAGTAACTTTCCTCCTTCCTGTCCTCACCTTCCTTTTCATTCATTTTTTAAATTTCAAATTTTGTGCCATTTTCTGGGGAGAGTTTCTCTCTCTTTATTGTCCACCCTTCACATCCCTGATTATGCAGCCTATCTCTGTTCTATACCCTTTCTCTGATCACCTTCTTTTCTCTGTTTGCCTAAAAATCTATTTCTTGGATTCATGTCTTCACTTTCTCCCAGGTGCCAGTTGCCTTCAGGAGTTCTAACTCCTACTCTTCCTCTCAGAATAGGGTGCTTAGTCTTTTAAAGCAGCAAATCTCCCAAACTCTACCCCAAGGTCCCCATCTTCTTTCACAGAAGTTTTTGTCCACAGAAGCCTTCATCAGTGCAACCACCTTCCATTGCTAAAGCAAGATCTCCATATGGTCATCTTCCCCTTTTTGTTAGCCCATAATTTGACTGGCACACGTCACACATACTGTACCCCCATCTTTCTCTCCTTCCAGGTCATTCACTCTCACATTTTATATATAATTCCATTAAAAAACAAAACAAAACAAACAATGATTTACTTGTAGGCATAGAATCACCAGATTTTGTCCATAGTTCCCCAAACCTGCCTCTCTTCTGTTACCTCTCCTTCACTTCACCCCTTTCTCTTTGTGTATGTAGAAAGGATTCTCTTACTGGTATCTGCTGTCACTCTATTGCTCTTACTGTCCTTAGCTGGTGCATTTGTTTATTCCTCCTGCATTTCTGTTGTGTGGGGCATTTGGTTTGGACTAGATCTGACCCATATCACTCTCCTGGCAGTTTGGGTTTAATATTGGACCAAAATGAGATACTGATAGGTCATTCAACATAGCCATAACCAAAGGATTTTCATCCAGCATAGACATTTAAGACTCATCAAATAGATCCTGCTGAATGAAACTCTTATGCCTTAGTTGCTCCTGATTTTCTACTAGTCAGGCATCAGAAGAGCCTGGAGCAGCCTCCTAAGATGCCAAGAATGTGATGTCAGCAGCCTGAGACCTTTAACTAAGCTTTAAGGATGCCCTCAGTTTCTTTTATGGAGAAACCAGCCTAACTTGGAGGGGTTAGGAGATTAATAATAGCTACCATTTAAAAAAAATATCTTAAAGTTTGTAAAATACTGTACAAATATCATTTTGCTCCTCTTGTACTTAAAACTGTTACCAAAAGTAAGTTTTTTTGTTTTTTTGTTGTTTTTTTAAGACAGGCCCAGGGTAGCTAGGCAAACAGGTTTTTTTTTTTTTTTTTTTTTTTTTTTTTTTTTTAAAGTTGGGGAAAAAAAAGTTATTGAAGACTTGCTCCAGGGTCCCCCTGCTAGAAAATGCCTGAGTCTAGATTTGAACCCAGATTTCAATCCTTATTCCAGACTTGGCACTCTTTCTACTGATATTTACCTGCCCTGACCTCCTGTATTCTCAAAGCAAAAAGAGGGAATGGAATACAGGATGTCCTAGGACTTTTGGGTCCAGTCTTGGTGGCAGTTCATGTAGCTCCTGGAGTAGCCCTGGGTGGCAATCAAACTTAGAATATTAGGATTCCTAATGTCGTAAAAGGAAAGGATCTTGCCAGAGATATTTAATTCATTTGCTTATTACCCCTGAAGTCTTTTAAGAGTTGACTACTTCCAGGCAATGAGGAAGGATCATGGAAGTTTCCATCATGGAACATCTCAAGTATGGAAGTTTTTGCATGGGAGTTGTGAATGGAAGTTCCAGAGATAGGGCAAGTGGAAGGGAAGAGAGATGAGTTAGGAATAGGGTCACAGCTAAGGAATAGACAGTCTGTTGGACAGGAAGAGACAAGGCCAGAAAAAAGAAGGTTTTTCGAGGGCATAAGTGGTATTGAAAAATCGAACTGGTTTGTCTTTTTCAGGGGACCCAGGGGAAAACTGGGAAGAAAACTGTTTTTCCTCAGCAACTTGTGAGTCAATGAGTGATCTGGGAAAGGGAGGGATTGTAGTTAGAAACTTAACAGAAGGGCACAAAGGAGAAGAGGCTTGGACTTTTTAGCACAAAAAGGAAGGATACTCATGGCACCATAGAGAATATATAGTATATCTTTTTTATTGCAGTTACTTGGAAAAGAATCTAGAAAAGTTTCCACTGTTTTATGCGGGGCCTGGCACATATAACAGGCAACTTGACAAACATTTATTGACTGGCTGAAAAGTAGGAAGTCCAAGTTTTTAAAGTAGATTTCAAGATATTTTAAATAAAATAAGATATGAGGTTACTAATAGTGTAAGTTGGCCAGGTCAAATTCGGATGGAATTCTTATGTTATTGTATCCATTTATATTTAAGTTTTTTGATCTCGGACAGATTTTTCCAGGAAAAGCAAACTGTATTGGAATATCTCCAAAGAAAAGAGGTGGTAGTTTTGGGGAATTTGACTCATAACCCTCATTTCCCATTGTGATATGCCAGATAACCTTGCAAAAAGTAGATCAGAATATTGGGGAATTATGAAACTTTCTTTAGTCCTCAGGAGGTATGTAGGAAGAGTAAATAATTCATTACTACAGAAAAAGATAGCAGTTCTACTGTACAATTGTGGTCAGTGTAGGCAGATCCTGCTGATTTCACAAATTATTTTAACCTGCTCATTGCAAAGAGGATATCATTGATCTTGGATATGTCTCTGAAACCAAAATGATCAATGTTTGAGGGACTTCTGGCGGTTCAATTGATGTTCACATTTTTAATCATCCTTCTTTATAGGGAACAAGTTATAGTAGGAATGAACTGAAAATTAGACTCATAGTAGGAAAATAGGATACCAAAATAAGGAAGAAATGATGAGAAATAATATTCTAAATAACTGCTTTTGGGAATTAATCTACAAAAAACACAGTTAGGACGCCTAAATACAATTAGGAAACACTTTCCCAGGATAAAGGAAGAGATATAATTGAAGATAGATTTATTGTTCATGCTGAGATCTTATAAGAATTGAGGATATTAATCATAAACATTATTAAATGCCCACTGTGTGCCAGGCACTATGCCACTGCTGAACTTACAGATTTAATGTTCTACCAGACTGTCAAAGGATTCCTTAAAGAACTAGACAAAAATCACATTCATTTGGAGAGGCAGTTTGGTATAACAGCCAGAGAACAGTCCTAGAAGCCAGTGTTCAAATGTCATCTCTCACCAGTAATGGTCATGTGACTGGGCAAACCACTTTATCTTTTAGAGCTCTAGGTTGACTCTCTCTGTTGCAGAGAAGGTGCCAATCTGTAATGGCAATGATTGTCGTCTTCTACTGGGTAGCACATCTTTTCTGCATCTGTAGAGTACCCACCTGTATTAGCTGGCCATTGGCAGAGCTTCTTCATTATTTAGTTGGCACAGTCCTGCTGTGCAGCATCCAAGAGCTATGGTGCAGACAGTCATGTGACTGGAGTACTCTTTGGCTTCCCAGCTCCTTTAATTGTGCACAGTGAGCATCTGGTTCTTTTACAATATCTTGTCTACAACTCAGGCCACTTCTGCAGCGGTGCAGTGGCATCACTCACTTGAAGTGCCTCATACCCCTCTTACAAAGGGTGAAGGGGAGAGGGTTACCAGAAGGATCACATGTTGTTGGCAAGATGAAGAAAGTTTGCTTTTGAAGCAAAATTCTTCCTGACCAAAGTATCAGGCAGTCTTTACTTCTGTCTGTCTGTGAAACCTCTTCAGGTCTCTAGTCTCCCATTTCATAGAATAGAAGTGCTCCTAAAAATGAGCCCTTGTCACTGGGCAGAAAGGTCACCCTTTAGTGGAACGTGACATAATGGAATCACCCCCATCCTGACTCCACAGCCCTAATTTATCTATTTTTATAAATCCAAACTTGGCAATATTTGGCTGGCTTAGTTACACCTATATAAATATCCAACGAGGGAAGTGGAGGAGAAAACAAACTAAAACATCTACCCTCACCCATAACCAAATAGTTTCCTTTGCCAGTGAAATCATAATTTCAGCCTCCGTTCTGCATAGTCTTGATAACTCATCTCATCAGAGTGAAGGTCATTGAATGCTCACTTGCATGTGACATTTCTTCACCAGGGATTCCTTGTCCATGGAAAGTAAGATCACAAGCCTAGTCTCCTATCCTCCTCCTTAGATGGGGCCTATGGTTTAGAAATTTTAAGGGCAAGAAAGGTGAGAAAAACAAATATTAGATTCAGACTTTTAAAGGAATGTTTATCAATATTGTGGTGGACTAATTAGAATGTAAATTGCTTTCAAATGGGGATTGTTTCAGTAGTGAAATTTATCTCCCACAAAGCTAATTAGCAGTGTTTGGCTTATGGTAGACACTAAAGAAAGACTTTTTGATTCATGCAAATAGAAAAGTTGATCTGTTCAGGAAACCAAGTAAATAATTTGCAGAACCGATCAAATGAAACTGGTCAGTATCAAGTGAACTCAAGAATTAAGCTTCTTTGGGGAAAATGCTATTTGACAAAACTCACTGGGGCACATAGAAAGTTGTTTGAATTAAATTTAGACTAGCATCTCCTCATTTTACAGATAAAGAAACCAAGGCCCAGATAGTTCAGTGACTTCCTCAGGATCTCAAAGCCATAAAGAGGATTTGAACTCTTGGCTTCAGGGGATTCTAGTGTCCTAGTTACTGTGCCGAGCTGGCTTAGTGGATAGAGTGCTGGGCCTAGAGCTGGAAAGATCTGTGTTCAAATTTGTCCTCAGACACTTAATAATTTTGTGGCACTAAGCAAGTCACTTCACCTCTGTTGGCTTCAAAATGTATATAATAATGACATCTACCTCCCAGGGGTCTTGTAAATATCAAATGGGATGATTGTAAAGTACTTAGCGTAGTGCCTGGCATATTGTGGGCACTACTCTTTTCCCCCTTACCTTCCTAAGTATACTTTATATCAAACTGCAAGTGGATACGTGATCTAAATATAAAAATGTCATAGAAGTTGAGGGACCTTTCACAACTCTTAAGGGGAAATTCATAACCAAGCCAAGAGAGAGCCAAATAGATAGTTTAGGGTTATATAAGATTAAAAAGGTTTTATATGAACAAGTCAAAGCAGCTAGGTGGTACAGTAGATGGAGCCTCAGGCCTGGAGCTGGAAAGACTCAAGATTTATTAGTTGTGTTTCCCCGGGGAAGTGATTTAATGGTGTTTACCTCTGTTTCTTCATCTGTAAAATGAGCTGGAGAAGGAAGTCCTAAACCACTCCAGTACCTCTGCTTTTGGGTTTATTCAGTGCTTGGTTTCTTTTGTATGCTGTATACTAAATTTGTTTCCCTCATCAACTTCTCTTTTTTTTAAACCAGTAAACCCACATCGTGATTACTTCATTGTAGAGAAGTACACTTTTCCCATTTTTCTTCATTATTATCCTGTAGATTCTTGACCTTTATTCTTTCATATGAATTTTATTTTTTCCAGCTCAATAAAATATTCTGTTGATGTCCTTGGGTTGTTACAGCACATAATATGTAAATCAATTTAGATAGCACTGTCATTTTTATTATACCAGCTCAATGTACCCATAAGCAATTAGTGTTCATTTATTTAGGTTGGCCTTTATTTCTGAAGGAAAAAAAAGTGTTTTTTAATTGGATTCATGTAGTTCCTGGGTACATCTTGGTACATTCATTTATTTTCAAAGGAACCTTAGAGTTACCACATGAAGTTGCTTCAGATCACTAATGTAATGTAATGTAAAAATACAAATTAAAATCATTCTAAGATGATGGTCTCACCTCAAAATGGCAAAAGTGATAAATGATGGAAATAGACATCATTAGAGGAGTTATGGGAAGACTGTTAATTTTGCACTGAAACTAAAGGGACTTCTCACAATAATTAGATGAATAAATCAATGTTAAAAGTAACAGGTCTATTTATTTGATATACCAAAGGGAATATTGTAGGTTTAACTGGGTACACCCAAAGAAGTGGGAGGGATAACAATGGAAGGGTGATAAAGGAATCCTCTGACATGTGGAGGGAGTCTCAGTGGAACTAGGATTGACTCCTCCAAATCAGAACAACCTAACAACTTCTATAATGGTGTCAGAAAACCTAGAATACCTCTAGAATACTACCCATTGCCTGGGGGGCCTACTTTTTTATTTTTTATTTTTTTTTATTTTTACCTTAAACAGTAATAGGAACTTAAAACCTCCAAAATGGGACTGAGAAGGCTGTTGCCAGAGATCTTTGGGCACAATGGTCTTCAGGCTTTAGCAGAGAGTTACTCTATGATGTATTAAGACTCATGGGTTCATGCTTGAGAGATGAGGCATCCTGAAGCATCCTGAAAACCCTATAGCAGCTTCGGATCTTCTCTCTGATATTTTGTCCTATTTTTTCCTGTCTATACTTTGCTTCTTTTTACACGGTTGTTCACAGGTTATCTTAAGTCACAGACAGGCTGATGCCTTTAATTTTAACTACCTTGTTGTATTTTTGTATTTAGGCTGTATAATCTTATATTCTTATATTGTTGGGGTTTTTTTTTGTTTGTTTGTTTGTTTCCCTCCTTGGTTGAAGCACCTTGGGAGGAGAGGATGTGCCATTTTTTGTATTTTTAATTCCATTGCAGTGCCCAACACAGTTCAGGCCAGAATCTAGTGACCACTTAAGAAGTGCTTGGTGATTGATTAAGGCAGCTGATAGGCACAGCATGTGTAGAATCAATAAGAGTATTAATTCTATTTCTGGGGTTGGGGGTGAGGGAGTAGGAGGTTCATGTACAGCAGTACAGTGGATAGAGCTCTGGCTGGCCTGGAGTCAGGAAGAACTGAGTTTAGATGTGATCTCAGACACTTACTGGCTTTGAGATTCTGGATAAGTCCATCACTTGACCATCTGCTGGGGATAATACATGATAGTACTTTGAAGTGTTGTTGGGAGTATCAACTGAGATTATAATTAAAAAAAATCCTTACCTTCTATCTTAGAATCAATACTGAGCTTTGGTTCTAAGGCAGAAGAGAAGCAAAGGCTAGGCAATTGGCACTGAGTGACTTGCCCAGGGTTATTTAGCTAAGAAGTGTCTGAGGCCAAATCTGAACCCAGGACCTCCTCCTGTCTCTAGGCCTGGCTTTCTATCCACTGTGCTACTTAGTTGCCTTAAGATAATAATTCTTTTTTTTTTAAAGACCTTTACCTGCTATCTTAGAATCAACACTGTCTATTGGTTCTAAAACAGTAAGGGCTAGGCAATGGGTGTTAAGTGAATTTCCCAAGGTCATATAGCTAGGAAGTATCTGAGGTCAAATTTGAACCCAGGACTCTCCATCTCTAGGCCTGAGCTACCTAACTTGCTTTTCTGCTGCCCCCAACCCCCAAATAATTTGAATATGCCTGGTATATAGTAAGTGCTATATAAATGTTAGCTTGTGTGTGTGTGTGTGTGTGTGTGTGTGTGTGTGTGTGTGTGGTGTGTACACATATCAATGAATAAACATTTATAGAGCACCTAAGGGAGTACAAAGAAAGGCAAAAGACAGTTCTTGCCCCCAAGAAGCTCACAGTCTGATAAGGGAGACAACATGCAAACAGCTATGTACAAACAAGCTATATATATAGTATAAATAGGGAGGTAGAATTTTAGGTGGGACTTGAAGAAAGTCAGGAGGTAGAGATGAGGAGGGAGGAGAGCATTTCGGCATATTTCATGCTGAGCAGCCAGAGAAAATTCTGGAAGCAAAGAGATGAAAGGTCTTATTTGAAGAATTGCAAGGAGGCCAGTTGGAACAGTACCTGAAACCTGAATCATGGTATGGAGGGTAGGTGTAAGCTAGAAAGCTTGTTATGGAGGGCTTTGAATATCAGAGGATTTTTTTATTTGATTCTTATCATTTCATTGAAATTTCAATCTCCAAACTTACTGATGATCTCTTAGTTGCCAAATCCTCATTTTCCTTGACTTCTCTGCAGTCTTTCATACTGCATTTCTCCTTCTTTATAATCTCTTCTCTGTAGATTGTGTTTTCTCACCATGTTTTCCTCTTTTCCTTGACTTCTCCTCTTCTGTCTCCTTTGCAGAATTTTCTTCCAGACCATGTCTCTAACCATAGTGTTTTCCCTCAGAGTTTTGTCCTGGGCCCCATTCTCTTCTCCCTCTGTACCAGTTTGTTTAGTGATCTTTTAGATCCCATGTGATCTCATCACCTCTCTATGATGATAATTCTCAAATATACTAATCCTGCCCTAACCACTTGCTTGCCTCTAATCTCACATCTCCAAATGCTTTTTAGACATCTCAAACTAGACTTCCAGAAGAGGTCTTAAACTCAATATATCCAAAATAGGACCCATTATCTTTTCCCCTATCATCCCCCTCCAGTCCTTCAAGCTTTCAACCTAGGAGTCATTATGCTCTTCTTCATTATTCTCCTTCTCTCCTTGTGACATTGTCCCTGCCCTGGTACAGACCAGTATTATTTTAAATCTAAATGTTTGCAATAGCTGCTCAGACATCAGTCAGTTTCAAGTCTCTCCCCGATCCAGTCCATCCTCCATTCAGCCACTAAAATGGTTTTCCTAAAGTGCAGGTTCTATCATGTCATCTCCTTATGCAGTAAACTCCAATGACTCCCTCTTACCTCCAGAGCCAAACAACAAAATGCTCTCTTTGGCATTTAAAAACCCGTCATAACCTCTCTACTTCCCCCTTTCCAGTCTTCTTACTCCCTGAAGGGTAATTGAATAGAGAGCTAGATTTTCAGCTACAGTATGTAGGTGATCAAAATTAATACCTGACTTCATAGTCACTCATCAGCAATATAATTTCATTCCCTTCACCAATATATGGGTGAACACAAGTCTGGAAATAGTAGTGGGGAATAATAGGTAAACCTTTGGTCAGATCATTCAGGTCAGAAAGCATGAAGGAAAGAACTAGCATTGATGGAGGTAAAGGGGTATGTGTTCCTCAGAGGAAAATTATGAATAAAGAAGAATCTTCGGGAATGGCCTGTATAGATTTCCCTTCCCATGATCAAGAGTATCATTAATACCACTGTATTGAAGAATACTTTTTGTATTTTTTTTGATCTAGACTAAACTACAATAAACAAAATTAGCAGTTACCTAACCTAAGCGAAAACTGCCCCTTATCCAGGATATGGAAAAGAAGGATGGGTATCAAGAGAGAACCACTCATTATCAGTGACCTTGAAAGATTGTGGAAAATGGGAGGATTAGAGAAATGTTATCTAGATTTTCTTTTTATTTTTTCCCTCTCCCTCTCCCTTTCCTTTTTTTTTAAACCCTTACCTTCCATCTTGGAATCAATACTGTGTATTGGTTCCAAGGCAGAAGAGTGGTGAGGGCTAGGCAATGGTGGTCAAGTGACTTGCCCAGGGTCACACAGCTAGGAAGTGGCTGAGGCCGGGTTTGAACCTAGGACCTCCTGTCTCTAGACCTGGCTCTCAATCCACTGAGCTACCCAGCTGCCCCCTAGATTTTCTTTTAAAAAGGAAAGAGGCAGCCCTAGGTTCAGATCTGGCCACAGACACAGATTGCCTAGCCCTTCCTGCTCTTCTGCCTTAGAAACACATAGTTAAAAGGGTTAAATAGTAAATGTTTAGATGATGAGAAGCAATCACCACAGAAGACCCAGTATGGCTTTATCAACAGTGAGTCTTGGAAGACTTAAACTGATTAGGTGGGTACTAAAGAATTGTTCACCTAGATTGCAGCCAAGCATTTGACAATTTGAGAGTTAATCTTTTGAATAACATGGAGAAATATGGACAACTAGGTAGTATAGTGGATAGAGTGTCAGGCCTAGAAGCAGGAAGACTCTTCTCTCTGAGTTCCAGTCCAACCTCAGACATTTCCTAGCCATGTGACCTTGAGCAAGTCACTTAAGTGTTTGTCTCAGTTTCCTCATCTGTGAACTGCATTAAAACTGGAATGGCAAACCACTCCATTATCTCTGTCAAGAAAACCCCAAATGGGGGTAAGACAGAGAGTAAGACAGACCGAACTGACTGAGTAACAACAGAAGATAGTACTATTTGGTATATTGGTGAATCATCAAACTGGGTGGATGTGGGGTTACACAGGAAGGAGGTATTTGAGACCAGATTTCAAACCCAGATATTGAGGCAGACAGAAAATTTTCATTTTAGTGGCATGCACCAAGCTTGTACCATGGCACTTTTGTGAGTAACTTGAATGATGGATGGTGTTAGTTTTCATATCTCTAGGTGATATCAGACTGTGGGAAGGTTGGAGAGTACTTTCAATTGCATGGTCTGGTCAAAAAGATGTCAACAGTCTAGAATGGTGGCTTGAGAGTGTAAGATGAAATTTAGTAGAGATAAAGTTATATTCTAGACCTTGGTTTAAAAAATCAGTTTTATAAGTACTTGGTGGGCAAATTATAACTGGATAGTGGTTATGTGAACATAATCTGAGGTTTATAATATTCTACAAGCTGATTATGAGTCAATATAATAGCCAAAAAGGCTGAAGATTTTAGAATCTCTCTAGAATGAGGCAATTGCAGTCCCCTTGTATGCTGCCCTAGTCATCCCATGCATTTCTCGAGTATTGTGTTCATTTCTGTATGCCAGTAGGAAGGATTCTGGATAGTGAAGAACTTTCCATTGATTTCTACGTGCAAGGCACTAGCTATAGGAGGATCATTGGAAGGAAATGGGAATGTTTAATTTGGAAAATAGCAGTTTGGGGACTCTTGGGAAAGTGAAACACCAATTTTCTTTTGATGTTAGAAAAAAAATTCCCAACAATTAGTGCTGTCCCTAGGGGAAAAGGGTGAAGGTAATAGGTTTCTCTTCATTTGAGGTCTTTAAGCAGAGATTAGATGGCAATTTGATTTGGACCATGTCCTTAGGGATTCCTGTTCATTCAGGTGGGACATTTTGAGATGGCCTCAGCAGTCATTTCCAGTTTTGGGAGGCTGTGATGGACTTAGTAGCAGTGAGATCCTGGTCTCTAAATTTTGGAAGCTGACTTTCTGTGAGCTTCATTGGCATCTTGAAACATTAGCAGGAGTTTCACGAGATCTTGGAGGAATAGTAGGACTTATCACTAAGTCTCATAGAAATGAAGCGACAGGTCTCCAAAGCCATGAGGCTAGTTTGTGGTACTTAGGAGTAGAAAATTTGGAATGATGATAGCAAAGTATGTTTTTTAGGTGCTAATGATGAGAAGTCAGAATGGTTAGCAGTTACCATTCTCTCCTTCTCCAGGCTCAGAGTTAAATCAGTGTCAGGTTTTCATATGCTTAAACAGAAAGCCAGGTGCACCTTTTCATTCTCTGTGTCTTGCAGGTGTCTTGGAGCCTGTGGCCAGATTCTGTGATGGAGAAAACTTGGGCAAAATTGCTGGTTTTCTGACTCTTGCAGGGTGGAGAGGAGTAGGGTGCTTGAAAGTTTCCTCTTAGGGGATCCACTGACAGGATTTCATTGAGGTATTCTGCTCTGCTCTACTCTGCCCTGCCCTGCCCTGCCCTGCCCTGCCCTGGCATTGCTCACCTGGGTTTTGTTTTTCTTTGTAAAATAGCACAAAAGAGAAACAGGTTTTAGTTGCATCCACTGCACCATTGTTGCATTGATTTTTTGTTGTTGTTGGTTTTTAATCTACTCTGCTATCCCCTTCTGTTTTATGGGTGAGTTCATCCCATTCACATTTACAGTCATGATTACCATCTATGTATTCCCCATCATTTTGATTTATTCTTTTAATCCTACCCTTTCTCCTTTCACTCTTTCCCTCCACACCTGTGTTTTGCTTTTACTCAGTCCCCCTTTCCTCCTCCCTTATTTTACTCCCCTTCCCACCACCTCCTTTCTTATTCCCCTCCTACTTCTTTTTAGGGTCTTTTAACCCCCCCCCCCAACTTTTCCTATATTACTCCCCTCCCCATACCCCAATTCCTTATTCCCCTTCTACTTCTCCTTAGGGTAACATAGGATTCTATACCCCAATAAATCTGGTTGTTCTTCCCTCTCTGAACTGATTTCACTAAGAGTAAGGTTTAAGTATTACCTGTTGCCACCCTCAGCCTCCTCATCTTGTAATAGTATTCTCTCTCCAACCCCTCCCTGCCATGTGGTATAATTTACTCCATTTTAGCTCTTCCTTTGTATTTCTCTTAGTACAATCCTCTTTTTTTCCTCTTTTTTTTTTACATATCATCCTAAACATTTTAATATCACATCCTCTCTGCCTATGTATATTTATTCTATATACTATGATAATAACAATTTTTTTTTAAACCCTTACCTTCCGTCTTGGAGTCAATACTGTATATTGGCTCCAAGGCAGAAGAGCGGTAAGGGTAGGCAATGGGGGTCAAGTGACTTGCCCAGAGTCACATAGCTGGGAAGCGTCTGAGGTCAGATTTGAACCTAGGATCTCCTGTCTCTAGGCCTGGTTCTCAATCCACTGAGCTACCCAGTTGCCCCCAATGATAACACTGTTCAAGAGTTACAGATATCATTTTTCCATATGGGAATATAATCAATTTGATCTTATTGAAACCCTTAAATTTTTTCTTATTTACTTTTTTATGTTTCTCTTGAATTTTGTATTTGGACATCAAATTTTCAGTTTAATTCTGATCTTCAGGAATGCTTAGAAATCTTCTATTTTATTAAATGCCCATACTTTCCCCTTGAGTATGTATTCAGTTTTGATAAGGTAGTGATTCTTCGTTGTAGATGCCATATTCTAATAATACCATATTCTAAGCCTTGCAGGCCTTCAGTATGGAAGCTGCCAGATGCTATGAAATTCTGACTGGGACTCCATGATATCTGAATAGTTTCTTTCTGGCCATTTGCAATATTTTCTCCTTGGCCTGGAAGCTCTTGAACTTGGCTATCACATTCCTGGAAGTAATCTGGGGATTTATTGTAGGAGATGTTCTGTGGATCCTTTTGCTGTCTATTTTGCCCTCTTGTTCAAGAATCCTTTTCTTGGATAATTTCTTGTAATATGACATCTAGACTTTTTTTTTTTTTTTTGGTCATGACTTTCAGGTAAGTCAAATAATTCTCAAATTGTCTCTTGGATCTATTTTCTAGGTCAGTTTTTTTTTAAAAATGAGATATTTCATGTTTTTTTCTATCTTCATTTTTAAAATTTTGTTTCATTATTTCTTGATGTCTCCTGAAATCATTAGCTTTTACTTGCCCAATTTTAGTCTTTTAAAGACTTATTTTCAACATGATCTTTTGATTCTCCTTTTCCATTTGGTCTATTCTACTCAGATCAATTCTGATTTTTATTCTGCTTATTACTTCATTTGACTTCTGTGTCCTTTCCATTTGACCAATTTTGTCTTTCAGGCTGTTATTTTTCTTTTTGCATTACTTTCATTTCTTTTCCCCACTTTTCTTCCCATTTTTCTTCTGTCTTGGTTCTTGAACTCCTTTTTGAATTCCTCCAGAGCTTGTGATGATTTCCCTTTTTGGGGGGTGGGGATGGAGAGTGTGCATGTATTTGCTTTTTCTCACCCTCGCCTATTGCTTCTGTTTTTGCTCTTTTTCTCCTTAGACATTTTCCAGGGTAAAGAGCTTTCTTTGCTGTTGTTTCCTCATTTTCCTGCTCGAGGACTGGTAGTTCTGCAAGTTGCTGGGCATTTCTAGCTTAGCCTCTGGCTCACAGAGTTTTGCCTTGGAGTTATCTTCACTGCCCTGTAAAGGACCACGTGAGCCCAGTGCTATGGATCTGTGAACCTCACCTACAGGGCCTGGGATTTGCAGGGATAAGCCTGCAGTATATTTTTGTTGATGTAGCCGGCTTAGCAGTGTTTTACCCTGAAGCTATGTTCACTACCACTGCCATTGCTGCTGCTGTAGCTGCTACCCTTGCTGCTGCAGAGACCCAAGTGAGTCCAATGCTATTGAACTCTGAATTTCATGGCCAGGGCTGGAGCCTCCGCGGGTAGGTCTGTAAGTGCTTTTTTGTTAGTGTAGCCCATGTCCTAGAATCCCAGGGTTGCCCAGGTCCTGGCTTTATGTCTGGCATGGTGGTGGTGGAATGGTTGGCCTGTGCTCTTCTGCTCCCTTATATCATGGAAATTTACTCTCTCTACCTACCGTTCACATATCTAGTGGGTGAGCCCCCTTGCTCATCCTGCTTTGACTTCTGTCCTTTTGAGATGCTTTTTTTTTTTTTTTTAAACCCTTGTACTTCGGTGTATTGTCTCATAGGTGGAAGATTGGTAAGGGTGGGCAATGGGGGTCAAGTGACTTGCCCAGGGTCACACAGCTGGGAAGTGTCTGAGGCCGGATTTGAACCCAGGACCTCCTGTCTCTAGGCCTGACTCTCACTCCACTGAGCTACCCAGCTGCCCCTTGAGATGCTTTTTAAAGTTTGGTTTGGAAGGATATTTATAGCAGTTTCAGAATTTCCCTGCTACTGTGCTGCCATCTTGATGGCTCCCTGATTCTGTGCTGGAAAAGGTCGAGGCTCAGTGTATTTTTGTTTCTGGTAAATTGAGCTAAGGGGACTTTCTAAAGGCATCCTAGGAGAAGGTACTTCAGTAAAATTCTTCTCTTTTCTGAAGTAGTGACTTTTAGCCTACTACTTTTAACTTTTCAAGACACACAACATGCAATAAGGATGGGGTGGGTGGGGGGTCAGGTGGACTCTTTCAGAGTAGCAGAGTAGGTTGGGGGCAGAGTTTAAGGTTACTGGATAGTAATATTTGCCAAACAGAAGAAGTGGGTTTCTATTACTTTCAGGGGCAAAAGTATAAATTGAACATCTTTTTTCTACCTATTCATGATGTACTGTGCACAATACTAAGGAGGTGGCAGATTCCTTAGATGTTGCCTCATTCATTTCACCGATAAGGAAATAGGTGTTGGCAGATTCCTTTGACTCTTATGCCCTTACTTTTTTCATAGCATGAGAAAATTGGGAATTTAGAGGGGACCTTAGAATCATTCAGTGCAGCCCTCTCACAAAGGAACTCCTCCAGACCCTAGTGACAACCCTTGTGTGCTAGAGGAGCCTGCCACTACCAGAGGAGGCACCTGGGCCATGTAGGGCCAGCTCTCATGGTCAGGACATAATTATTGTTGGCATGAAGCCCAACTTGGCCTTTCTGTAGTCTGCCACTGGAGCCATACAGGACCATTTAGTTCTTCTTCCCTGACAGTCCTTCAAATTCCTGGTATCCCACAAGTCTTCAAACATTGAAACAGTGCTCATTTCAGGTGTCTAAGCTCAATGTCCCTAGGTCTAGCTTTAGCTGGTTCTCCTATGTAAAGGCAGTAAGTTCTTCATCATAGATGATGGACACTTCAGCTGGTCAGTGTCCTTTATTTCATGTTGATGGTGTCCAGAAATGAATCCAGACCTCTAGGTGAGGTTCATTAAGGACAGAGTAGATCTAGTGGGTCTTCCTGTTCCTGGCACCTATGTTCCTCATGCAATTCTTGTTTGTTGGCTGCAATATTGTATGACTGACTCATAGTAATCTTGCAGTCTACTCAGACTCCCAGATCCTTTTCAGAATAGCCATCTGTCCTTCTAGGCCTTCCCCATCTTACTCTGTTTTAAAAATTTTAAACATTTATTAATATTTATATTTTAGAAAAGTTAACATGGTTACATGATTTATGCTCTTGCTTTCCTTCCCCTTCACCCCCTGACCTCCCCCTACCCTGGCCAATATGCATTTCCACTGGTTTTAACATGTGTCATTAATCAAGACCTATTTCCAAATTGTTGATAGTTGCATTGGTGTGGTAGTTTCCCCAATCATGTCCTCATCAACCCATGTATTCAAGCAGTTGATTTTCTTCTGTGTTTCCTCTCCTGCTGTTCTTCCTCTGAATGTGGGTAGCGTTCTTTTCCATAAATCCTCAGAATTGTCCTGGGTCATTGCATTGCTGCTAGTACAAAAGTCCATTACATTCTATTTTACCGCAGTGTATCAGTCTCTGTGTACAATGTTCTTCTGGTTCTGCTCCTTTCACTCTGCATCAATTCCTGGAGGTCTTTCCAATTCACATGGAATTCCTCTAGTTTATTATTCCTTTTAGCACAATAGTATTCCATCACCCGCATATACCACAATTTGTTCAGCCATTCCCCAATTGAAGGGCAACCCCTCATTTTCCAGTTTTTTGCCACCACAAAAAGCGGGGCTATAAATGTTTTCGTGCAAGTCTGTTTATCTATGATCTCTTTGGGGTACGATCCCAACAATGTTATGGCTGGATCAAAGGGTAGGCATTCTTTTATAGCCCTTTGAGCATAGATCCAAATTGCCATCCAGAATGGTTGGATCAGTTCACAGCTCCACCAGCAATGTATTAATGTCCCCATTTTGCCACATTCCCTCCAACGTTCATTACTCTCCCCTTCTTTCATTTTAGCCATTCTGCTAGGGTGAGGTGATACCTCAGAGTTGTTTTGATTTGCATTTCTCTAATTATTAGAGATTTAGAACACTTTCTCATGTGCTTATTGATAGTTTTGATTTCTTTACCTGAAAATTGCCTATTCATGTCTCTTGCCCATTTATCAATTGGGGAATGGCTTGATTTTTTTATACAATTGATTTAACTCCTTATATATTTGAGTAATTAGACCCGTCAGAGATTTTTATTATTAAGATTTTTTCCCAGTTTGTTGTTTCCCTTCTGATCTTGGCTACATTGTTTAGGTTTGTACAAAAGCTTTTTAGTTTGATGATATAATCAAAATAATTTATTTTACATTTTGTAATTTTCTCTAACTCTTGCTTGGTTTTAAAATCTTTCCTTTCCCAGAGATCTGACAAGTGTACTATTCTGTGTTCCCTTAACTTATTTATAGTTTCCCTCTTTATATTCAAGTCATTCACCCATTCTGAATTTACCTTGGTGTAGGGTGTGAGATGTTGATCTAAATCTAATCTCTCCCATATTGTTTTCCAAATTTCCCAGCAGTTTTTGTCAAATAGTGGATTTTTGTCCCCAAAATTGGGCTCTTTGGGTTTATCATATACTGTCTTTCTAATGTCACTTACCCCAAGTCTATTCCACTGATCCTCCCTTCTGTCTCTTAGCCAGTACCATACCGTTTTGATGACTGCTGCTTTATAGTATAGTTTAATATCTGGTACTGCTAGGCCCCCTTCCTTCACATTTTTTTTCATTATTTCCCTTGATAATCTTGATCTTTTGTTATTCCAAATGAACTTTGTTATAGTTTTTCCTAATTCAGTGAAAAAGATTTTTGGTAGTTTGATAGGTATGGCACTAAATAGGTAAATTAATTTGGGTAGGATGGTCATTTTTATTATGTTAGCTCGTCCTACCCATGAACAATCAATGTTTTTCCAATTGTTTAGATCTAGTTTTAATCGTTTGGAAAGTGTTTTGTAGTTGTTTTCGTATAATTCCTGTGTTTGTTTTGGTAGATTCCTAAGTATTTTATATTGTCTAAGGTGATTTTAAATGTTTCTCTTTCTACCTCTTGCTGCTGTGATGTGTTGGAAATATATAGAAATGCTGATGATTTATGTGCATTTATTTTGTATCCTGCAACTTTGCTAAAGTTGTTGATTATTTCTACAAGCTTCTTAGTTGATTCTCTAGGATTTTTTAAGTAGACCATCATATCATCTGCAAAGAGTGATAGCTTAGTCTCCTCATTGCCTATTTTAATACCCTCAATTTCTTTTTCTTCTCTAATTGCTACTGCTAGTGTTTCTAGTACAATGTTAAATAATAGAGGAGATAATGGGCATCCTTGTTTCACTCCTGATCTTATTGGAAAGACTTCTAATTTATCTCCATTGCATATGATGCTTGTTGATGGTTTAAGGTATATACTGTTTATTGTTTTTAGGAAAGGACCTTCTATTCCTATACTTTCCAGTCTTTTCAATAGGGATGGATGCTGTATTTTGTCAAAGGCTTTTTCAGCATCTATTGAGATAATCATGTGATTTTTGTTTGTTAGACTGTTGATATGGTCAATTATGTGGATGGTTTTGCTAATGTTGAACCATCCTTGCATTCCTGGTATAAATCCCACCTGATCATGGTGTATGATTTTCTTAATTACTTGCTGGAGTCTCTTTGCTAATATTCCATTTAAAATTTTTGCATCTATGTTCATTAGGGAGATTGGTCTGTAGTTTTCTTTCTCCATTTTTGATCTACCTGGCTTTGGAATCAGTATCATATTTGTGTCATAAAAGGAATTTGGTAGGACTCCTTCTTTGCTTATTATATCAAATAATTTGTGTAGTATTGGGATTAGTTGTTCTTTGAACATCTGATAGAATTCACTTGTGAATCCATCAGTCCCTGGAGATTTTTTCTTTGATGGCTTGTTCAATTTCTTTTTCTGATATGGGATTATTTAGGTATTCTATTTCTTCTGCTATTAATCTAGGCAATTTATATTTTTGTAAATATTCTCCATATCTCTTAGATTGCTATATTTATTGCCATATAATTGGGCGAAATAGTTTTTAATGATTGCCTTAATTTCCACTTCATTAGAGGTGAGGTCTCCCTTTTCATCTTTGATACTGTCAATTTCTTCTTTCCTTTTTTTTTATTAGATCGACCAGTACTTTGTCTATTTTATCTGTTTTTTCAAATACCAGCTTCTAGTCTTACTTATTAATTCAGTAGTTCTTTTACTTTTGATTTTATTAATTTCTCCCTTGATTTTTATTAGTTCTAATTTAGTTTTCATCTGGGGATTTTTAATTTGCTCGCTTTCTAATTTTTTAAGTTGCATGCCTGATTCATTAATCTCTGCCCTCCCTAGTTTGTTAATATATGCACTCAAGGATATAAATTTCCCCCTGAGTACTGCCTTGGCTGCATCCCACAGAGTCTGGTAGGATGTCTCATCATTGTCATTTTCTTCAATGAAATTGTTGATTGTTTCTATGATTCCTTCTTTGACTAGCTGGTTTTGGAGAATCATATTATTTAATTTCCAATTAGTTTTTGATTTGCGTGTCCAGGTGCCCTTACTAATTACTATTTTTATTGCATTATGATCTGAGAAAGTTACATTTATTATTTCTGTTCTTTTGCATTTGTTTGCAATGTTTCTATGCCCTATTACATGGTCAATCTTTGTGAATGTACCATGTGCAGCTGAAAAGAAGGTGTATTCCTTTTTGTCCCTATTTATTTTTCTTAACATATCAATTAGATCTAATTTTTCTAGGACTTCATTCACCTCTCTTACCTCTTTCTTATTTATTTTTTGGTTTGATTTATCTAGATCTGACAGAGGAATATTTAGATCTCCCACTAGTATGGTTTTGCTATCTATTTCCTTCTTGAGCTCTGCCAGTTTCTCCTTTAGGAATTTGGATGCTATACCACTTGGTGCATACATATTGAGTAGTGTTATTTCCTCATTGTTTATACTGCCTTTAATCAGGATGTAATGACCTTCCCTGTCTTTTTTAATCCTATCTATTTTTACTTTGGCTTTGTCAGAAATCACAATAGCCACTCCTGCCTTCTTTTTCTCATTTGAAGCCCAAAAGATTTTGCTCAAGCCCTGAACCTTAAACTTGTGTATGTCCACCGGCCTCATATGTGTTTCTTGTAGACAACATATGGTAGGATTTTGGTTTCTAATCCACTCTGCTATTTGCTTCCGTTTTATGAGCGAGTTCATCCCATTCACATTCAGAGTTATAATTATCAGTTGTGCATTAGCTGATATTTTCGTATCCTCCCCTATTCCTACACCTTCTTTTTAAACTATTTCCTTTTAAACCAGTGGTTTGCTTTAAGCTGGTATCCCTTATCCCCTCCCTTGATTAACTTCCCTTTCTACCCCCTCCCTTATTATTCCCCTCTTTTTATTTTTAAAGGCCTAATGAATTCCCTCCCCCTTCTCCCCTCCCTTTTTTGACCTCCCCACTCCCCTGCTCCCCTTGTTTTATCCCTTCTGACTTTCTATGTAGGGTTAGATAGAGTTTTATATCCCAATGGATATAACTATTCTTCCCTCTCAGGGTTAATTACACTGAGAGTAAGGTGTAAATATTACCTCTTAATGCTCTCTTTCTCTCCTTCTTATAATAGTATTCATCCCCTCCCCTTCCCATGCCCTCTTTGTGTGTAATAGAATATCCTATTTTTCTTATTCCTTCAAGATTCTCTTGGTGTCCTCTACTATTCATCCCCATCTTTCCTTCCCACCCATATTATCTTAGACCATTTAGTATTCCAAACTCTCCCTATGAGTAATTCTTCTAATTATTATAATAGTGAATGCTATAGTGGTGAACAGAGTTCACTACAGAGAATTATACATAACATCTCCGCACATAGGAGTACCAATAATTAGATCTTATTGAAGCCCTTAAAGAGGCAAATTTAAAAAATATGAGTTTTCTTACTTTCCATTCTGTTTCTTATTTACCTTTTCATGTTTCTCTTGATTTTTGTGGTTGGATATCGAACTTTCCATTTAGTCCTGGTCTTTTCTGTGCAAATGCTTGGAAATTTTCTATCTTGTTGAATGCCCAAACTTTCCCCTGGAAGAATATAGTCAGTTTTGATGGGTAGGTGATCCGTGGTTGAAAACCCAGTTCTCTTGCCTTTCTGAATATCATATTCCAAGCCTTGCGGTCTTTTAGTGTGGAGGCTGCCAGATCCTGTGTGATCCTGATTGGTGCTCCTTGATATCTGAATTGTCTCTTTCTGGCTTCTTATAAAATTTTTTTCTTTTAGTTGGAAGCTCTTGAATTTGGCTATTATATTCCTGGGGGTTGTCTTTTTGTTGTCTAGTGTAGAGGGTGATCTATGGATCCTTTCAATGTCAAATTGCCCTCTTGTTGTAGAACTTCAGGGCAATTTTGCTGAATAATTTCTTTTAGTATGGAGTCCAAATTTGTATTAATTTCTGGTTTTTCAGGAAGACCAATGATTTTCAGATTGTCTCTTCTAGTCCGGTTTTCTTGATCTATCAGTTTCTCATTGAGATATTTCATGTTTCCTTCTATTTTATCTGTTGCCTTTTGACTTTATTTTATTTGTTCTTGCTGTCTTGATAGATCCTTGGCTTTTATTGCCCAATTCTTGTTTTTAGAGACTGGTTTTCCTTTTCAATCTGGTCATTTCTGGTTTTTTATTTACTTGCCTCACTTTCCAATTGTGAAATTCTGCCTTTTAAACTGTTATTTTCTTGCCAGATCTCTTCCATCTTTCTCATGATCTCTGATTTGTACTCCTCAAGACCTTGTGACTCATTTTCATTGTTTTGGGAAGGTTTGGATATGGTTACTTGTGTGTTCTCCTCAGTTGTTTCCTCTGTTGTCTGGATTTTTTCTGTGTAAAAGTTGTCAAGTGTTAGGTTTTTTCTTCTTCATCTTTCTCTTCTTGTTTTCCTGTTGATTCTGGCTTGCCATTGTAAGCTGAGTGCCCTCTCAGCTTTATGCTGGTACCCAGGATCTGTCTGCGCTCTTTAAACTCCTGAGGTCTCAGGTCTAGTTGTTTTGGGACAAGCCTCCTGGTGGTCTCCTTGTTTGTTCTTCTGCCTGAAGCTCCTTTAACTGTCTCAGGGAGCTGCTTCCACAGTCCAGCACCTCTCTGCACTGGGTCCCCACTTAAGGTCCCCTCCTGCACTAAGAATCAGCCCCTTTGTCCGTGCCCCAGTCCCCGCTTTAATCCGTGCCTCAGCCGGCGCCTGTGTCAGCCCCTTCACCTGTGCCTGGGCTCAGGGTCTGCGCTTAGAGTCCGCGAGTTCCTCAGCCTCCTGGGGGGGGGGGTCCCAAGTCTTGCTGCTTCCAAGAACAAGCCCTGGTGAGCTGCCAATGACTCAAAGGATGCCCCAAACCTACTCCGACTCCCGTGAGCTGGCTTTGGCGTTGTAGGTGGGTGGGGGTTGGGGGAGGGGGTTGCTCCGCTCCTGTTTTCGTGGGAGCTGTTTCACCCCTTTATAGCATGGAAATGCCCCGTTTCCACGTACCTCCAATGTTGCACCCTGTTGTGGGTTCCCTTCTTTCCTCTGGATTTGTTTTTATGTCTTCTTGAGGAGTCCTATATGCGTGGGTTAGGAGAAGTCAAGCAGCTGCTTTTTACTCTGCCGCCATCTTAACTCCCCATCTTACTCTTGTAGAGTTGGGTTGTTTTTTTTTTTAACCCAAGTATAAGACTTTTTAACAGTATCAACTGTTTCCTTCTTGTCCTAATTATATGTATTTTTTAAGCGCTTTCTGTCTTAGAATCTGTACTAAGTATTGGTTCTAAGGCAGAAGACTAGTAAGGGCTAGGCATTTGGGGTTAAAGTGACTTGCTTAGGGTTACACCTGGAAGGAGGTATCTGAGACCAGATTTTTCAAACCCAGGACCTTGTATCTCTAGGCCTGGCAACCTATCCACTAGGCTTCTAGCTGCTCCTACATTCTTAATAACAAAGGGAAAATGATGATCATGTAGGATCCTGCTAAGTAATTTAAAGAATTTTTTTCAAGTTTTAAAAAATTATTTTCAGTTACAAATTCTCTTTCCTTATCCGTTCCCCACCTACTAAGAAGTCAAGAAATAATGATACCCATTATATAAATGAAGTCATGCAAAACGTTTCTGCAGTAGCTGTGTTTAAGGGGAAAGGAGGAATAAAAATAAATTTGAAAAAATACTTCTTTCTATAATCTCAGTCCATCAGTACTCCATCTTAAGTAGATGGTATTTTTATTTTTTATTTTTTTATCATGAGACCTTTGGATTTGTGGTAGATCATTGGGTTGGCCAGTTACCAGTAAGTCTTTCACAGTTGGTTATTGTTTCAATATTGTATTAGTGCAGTTATTGTTCTTCTGATTCTGCTCATTTCTCTTTGCATTGGTTCATGTAGATCTTCTCAGATTTTTCTGAAACCATCTTTCTCATCATTTCTTACAGCACAAAAAATAGTATTCCCTCACAATCCTATACTCCAACTCGTTCAGCCATTCTTTAATAAAGTGAGCATCTCCTCAGTTTTCAATAATTTGCTTCCATGAAAAGGACTGGCTGCTATAAATATTTTTGTACATATGGGCCCTTTGCCTTTGATCTCCTTGCAGTATAGGCCTAATAGTGTAATTCACATTTTTATTGTATGTTGCTTTGCTTTGATTCTCCTATTTGGAGGATACTGCTGTAAAAAGATATTAATTCCTTTCCTTTGGAAAGCAGTGTTCCTCCAGTCCTGCTATGATTCTCATTGCATTCTTATCATATATTACATGATCTTTAGATTATGACATGCATCCTGGTCTATGAGAAGTAGTGGTATGTTTGCTGTGTGCCTGTATTGGCTGTCTTTCCTCATTGATGTTACCTCAAGGCTATCTATGTACATACATTGATTCTAGTAATATTGAAAGAAAAGGGAAGTTTTTCCTCCATTGCCCTTCGAGAGAAGGTGATGTTTTAGAGTGGTGGTTTGGACTAGTAAATAGAACATGAAATTTGTAGTCAGGAAGACTGTGGCCTGGTTTTGGACTTAGATATTTGCTTACTGTATGACCCTAGGTAAGGCTTTGCATTCTGGAATTTCATGTTCCTCATCTATAAAATGAGGGTGACAGTTATTATCTAATCGTAAACCAGGATGTTGTGAAGATCAAATGAATATAAGTGAAATGCCTGACTAATCTTTTTATTTTGTTTTGTTTAAATCCTTACCTTCTGGCTTAGTATCAATTCTAATCCAGAAGAGCAGCAAGAGTTAGACGTTGGATTTAAGTGACTTGCCCAGGTTCTTCTGATTCTAGGCCTGGTGCTCTATCCTACTACCTAGCTGCCCCAAAGCTTGACTAATCTTAAAATGCTTTTGAAATGTAAGTTATTCCTACTACTAGCAGTAATACTTTGCCTTCATTTTTCTCCTTTGCTTGTAACTGGATTGTGTTTCCTCGAGGTGGTCTTTGATAACTTCTTTTCAGACAGAAAGAATTGTTCCTTTTTGAGGAATAAAATGTTATATCTGGATTTTACTTGATTCATTTTTAGGGGAACCTCCACATCTAACAATTTCCCATAGTTGCTTCCCATTGGGTATGCAATTAAGTACTAGGCTCTTCTTTAGCATTCTTTACAGTAATTGAATTTCTGTACACAAACATTTTTGAAGGAAAGAATATTTGAGAAGGTGGCTACCCTTTAACAGCCAGGCTGCAGGGACTGAGTAGCATCTAGTTCTCTGTCTGTTAAACTTGTTGGACATAGGCCAGTATATTATGTCAAGCTTCATTTGCAAACCTTGAACCACTAAAAGACCCATTCCATGTTATGGCTGTTGTTGGGGGAGGAAGTGTTTGGAAATGGAGCCCTAAAGAAGCAGCTTCACAGAGGTAACAAAGCTAGAGCAGGCTCCCAGAGAGAGAGAGAGAGAGAGAGAGAGAGAGAGAGAGAGAGAGAGAGAGAGAGAGCAGATTGCCCAGGATGAGGCAGGCTTGCTCTTCAGTGCAGCCTGTCCAGCTGTAGGGAGGTGAGAGACCCACAAAAGGCGGGCAGAGCAGCATCTTCTGCCGGGGTGTTTGCCATGGCCAGTCATGTGATCTCACTGTACCACAAGTTGCCAACTTAGCTTCCCTCTAGAGAGGAATCTTTGCTGCAGTGCTTTCTGTAAAAGAGAGAAAGAAGGAGAAAAAAAGACTGTGCAATGTATGTGTTTGCCTACACCATGCCGAGGAGACACTTAACAGTCCATAATGTGTGTGTCTCCGAGGTAAGAGACTGTTTCTGCTTTCCCTGCACAGTTCTGCTGCAGCACGGAGCTGATCCCAACATTCGCAACACTGATGGGAAATCGGCCCTGGACTTGGCAGACCCTTCAGCAAAAGCTGTCCTCACAGGTAAGAGGTTTGGGGACTGCCTGTCTGACTGCTAGGGGGGCTCTTGGAGGGAAGCTGCCGGGCAGGGGCAGCATGTCTTTTTGGTTAGATTTCATTTTCTTTCACTATGCAGAGATGTGCCCTTATTCGTCATCTGTTTTTTCCTGATCATTTTGAAGAGTTATCAGTCATTAATTGTTGTGGCGTTGCAGCACAGATTGCTTCTTCCACTTATTTCTGAGTATTATGGCATTAGGCAACGATGTCATTCATTATTCACTGCGTTTTCTTCTCTGGTTTGGATTTCCATCTGCCTGCTCCCCTTTCTCCTGGATTCTTTTTTAAGACCTTCACTGTTGAGCAAGCAAGGACATTTGTATTAATATAAAAGTAGTTTTGATAGGAAAAACAACCTGCTGCCCTGCTACCTAGGATGATTAGTTAAAAGTCAAAATAAATGCTTCTATTAGTCCAACTGCCCCCTCCCTTCTACTCCTCCTGCCCCCTTCCTCAATTCATTCCTATATAAACATACTGTTTATCATTGTCCCTAAATGCTTAATTTTAATTCAGGGCATGGAATTACCTTCATATGCTCTGAGTTCATAAAAAATAATGGTTTAAATAGCAGTTTTATTGAGAGAAATGGTTAACTTTGGAAAAAATTGATCTCGAGTTGAAACTCTAGTCAAATACAAATCACAAAATAAGCCTGAGACATTTGAACTTCAGAAGTTGTTTTCATTCCCCAAATACTGCATTGGCTCTGTTTTTGTTTTTCTTCTTAGCTTCCGAGTTTTTCTCCTGCCTTTGCCCTCTTCCACTTGGACCAGGCCTTTTACTTGGGATCTTGTGCCATTGCAGTGCTGGCAATGTTGTTTTAGATGGTGTGAAATGAAACAGCTTCAATTCCCTTTCAAATTTATCCCTTTAGAAGAAATTAAATCTTTGTTCATTTTTGAAAAGTTGAGCATGTGCTATGTCCTTAACAGAGAAGCTCAACTGACTAGCCCGGTCTGTGTAGAAAGCTTCCTTTGAAAATGCATGAGTTTGATGCCTTGCATCAAAATTAAGATAATCTTTGCTAAATCAGAGCAGGATAATTTTTCTCAACTAAGAAGAGTTTGGATGATAAAAGTGACGAATCCATTTAATGCATGTCTTTAAGCTGCTTAATTGTAGTAAGCTAGAAGGGATTTAAATGAAATGTAAAATTTTAAGTAGTAATAAATCTCAGATGTGTAGCCTCCTCAGGCCTACATTAAGTTCTGACCTTAAGGAAATCCTGGAGTTTTTGGATATTGCTTTGCTGATTGTGTGATCTAAAAGGGAGAACTATATTTCAAAGATGAAGTTTTCTGTGACCCAAGAGACTGTGAGAACTATATTCCATAGCTATAGTCTTTTTTTTTTTTTTAAACCCTTACCTTCTGTCTTAGAATCAATTCTCAGTTTGGGTTCTAAGGCAAAAGAACAGAAAGGCTAGGCAATGGTGGTTAAATGACTTGTCCAGGGTCACACAACTAGGAAGTGTCTCGAGGACAGATTTGAACCACTGAGCCTCCTAGCTGCCCCTAGAGCCTTACCATCAATAATGACTGTGACTTGTACAATGTAGAGCTGTTCTGTCATGGTCAGCTGGTATTTATTAAGCATTTATTATGTGCCAGGCATGTGCCAAGCCCAGAGAATACATTCAGTTATTGTCATTAGGTTGTTTTTTTCAGTTGTGTCCAATTCTCTGTGACCACCCCCAAACCCCCATTTGTTATTTTCTTGGCAGAGTTAGTGGAGTGGTTTGCTCTTTCCTTCTCTAGCCTGATTTTGGAAGTGAGGGAAACTGAGACAAATAGGGTTAAGTGATTTGCCCAGGATCACAGATTTGAGGCCAGATTTGAACTCAGGGAGATGAATCTTCCTGGCACTCTATCCATTGTGCCACCCGGCTGCCATTGAGGATATATAGAAAGGCCAAAAAAAAAAAAAAAGGAAAAAAAAGTTCCTGTTTTCAGGGAGTTTCTTGTCAAATGAAGGGAGACAATATATAAGCAAACATTTACAAACAAGTGATATACAGACAGTTGGATAATCTCAGAGAGAAAGCTTAAACATTAAGGGGAAATCAGAAAAGGTTTCTTGCAAGATGGGATTTTAGCTGAATTTGGTGAAGAGATGAGTGTCCCAAGAATGGTAGATGGTAAGAATTCCCAGAGTCAGAAAATGGATTATCTTGTATGAGGAGCAGTAGAGTCCTTGGAGAAGGGAGGAATATGTAAGAAACTGGAGAGGTAGGAAGATTCTGAAAGGCTTTAAAAATCAAACAGGGATCGTATATTTGATCATGGAGATAATAGGGAATTATTAGAGTTAGGGTGTTTGAAGGAGTCAGACCTGTGCTTAAGAAAGTTCATGTTGGGGGCAGCTGTGTAGCTCAGTGGATTGAGAGCCAGGCCTAGAGACAGGAGGTCCTACGTTCAAATCTGGCCTCAGACACTTCCTAGCTGTGTGACCCTGGGCAGGTCACTTGACCCCCCATTGCCTACCCTTACCACTCTTCTGCATTGGAGCCAATGCATAGTATTGACTCCAAGACGGAAGGTAAGGGTTTAAATTTAAAAAAAAAATTCAAAACAAACAAACAAACAAATAAAAGTATGATGCATTTAAAGGAGTCAACAGACTTGTTTCTGTTGTTCATGCAAAGACACCAAAAGATATTATTTCATGAGACACTTGATTGTCTTATGCATGGCGTAAAGTTGGCCCTTGGTAAATGTTTGTTGGAATTGAACTGAATGGTCACAGGACAAATCTAGTGAATGAAAAAAACCTCCATGGAATCCAGACTAGGATAGGCCTTTGAACTGGAAGCTTGTCCATGTGTCTGTGTCTTTAGGAAACATGCTTCTGGTTGAAAATGAATAGGTTCCAGAATTTAATAGGGGAAGTGAATGACCAACATTGGCATGGTCTTTCATATATATACTGTTAATGATGCCAAGCTTCTCCCCAAAAGCCATTTTGAAAAAAAAATAGCTTTATTCTTCTGATGATAATGCATGGCCATGATTATGGAATGTCCAGGCCTCCAAGGAATCAAAACTTCTTGGGACTTCTTTCAGTACTTTTAAGCAGAGTACCACAATGAGCCAACATAATTTGGCATTTAGGATATTGTGACTATATTGCAGTCTAATGGATTTTAAAATTAATTCTATTTTTTATTATTATTAATGGTATGGTATAAATAGTATAAGGGCAGCTAAGTGGTACAGTGGATAGAGTGCTGGGCCTAGGAGAAAAAATCATCTTCCTGAGTTCAGTTCAGGCCTCAGACACTTAACCAGCTGTGTGACTCTGGACAAGTGAGCTGGAGAAGGAAATGGCAATCCACTCAGATATCTTTGCCAAGAAAACCCCAAATGGGGTTAGGAAGAGCCAGGCATGACTGAAAGGATTGAACAACAATTACAAATATAAACCGTGGTTTCCTACCAATTCTGGGTGTATGCAGATAATTTTAGTGAGAGCTGTGAATGGTGATTTCGATATCTACTTTGAGAGTTTGCAAATACAACATTTCTTTTGTCAACTATACATGTTTGTGTTAAGCTAAAGAAATCTTGGCAATTCTGTGAAAGCACTTTCTGTGAAGCACACAGTTGGGAGAAAAAGACATAATTGTCATTTAGCCCAAAATTAAAAAAGAAGATAGTTTCATACTCTCCAAACATTTTTAAAAGCAAGTTTCTCCAAGAAAATGTAATTAAAAAAAAAAACCTTTAGCTGAAGTATCAATTCAAGATAAATTTGATATCTGTTTCTTTAATCATTTCAGTGATTATTTTCTATACCGTTTATAATTTTTTCATATCTCTTAAAATGTAGGGATCCAGATGAGGCCTTGGGCCAAATAAATACTGATTAGTTCTTGAATCTCATATTATAATCTTTTTGATACATTCCATTATTCATCAAACATAAAACACCTACTTTGTGCAATTCAATTCATGTGTAGAGGTTAGAGACTTGGCCTTGGAGTCAGTAAGACTGTGTTCTTGGGGGCAGCTGGGTGGCTCAGTGGATTGAGAGCCAGGCCCAGAGACAGGAGGTCTTGTGGTTCCTAGCTCTGTGACCCTGGGCAAATCACTTAACCCCTATCACCTAGCCCTTACTACTCCAACACTCAGGATTGATTCCAAGATGGAGTGGGGGGGTCGGGGAAGAAAAGAAAAGACTATGTTATTGTCTTTGTATATACAGTAGGGCCCCTGTATCTGCCTGGGGGAGAGGGGAGGGCAGAGAGCAGGGTGGGTGACGGTAGAGATACAGTTCAAGATCTTCATTAGATGGCCGAAACTGAGGATATAAGTGAACATCTGCTGACCTTCATATATATTTGCACCTTCTCTCCCCTCTGCCCCTAGGCCCCCTCATCTCCAAAAACAGAACCACAAAAGTGAAAGTGGAAGCAGAAGAGACTGTAGCGGAGGCATTCTGCTGCTGGAGATGAACTTCCAGTGCGTAGTGGATAAACGTCTTTTCTATACTTAGGGGTGACAGTGGGAACTGAAACTGTGGATAAAGGAGCCCTACTTACTGTATTTGTAACCACTCAATGTTCCAGGCAATTCTCTAATACTTGGTTGTAGAATTTGCCGAGCCCCATTTATGGAAGGAGTTTCTACAGTATGCTATGGGTTTTTGAGAAGATAAAGCCCTAAGTCAGGCCTTAGCCTTGTTCTTAAAGAGCATGAGAGTGTTGTACAAGTTCCACTTTTTCTTCCTTATTAAGAGGGCTTCTAGATATGTTGCCCTATCTCTGCTTATATAGGCTTTTCCCATCTTGTCTGTTCATTTTGTTTTTATTCTTGGTTAAGGATGTTTCCCTATTTAACATCTTTTTAGTTAAGACTGTTTTAATTTATTAAGGCTACTTTGAATTCCCAAATGCTCTAAGGAATCTCATTGATCTGATTTGGGAGTCTCCCAGGCAATAATGCAAGTTATAGACTCCATGCTATTTCTCTTTGTCTACTCTAGCCTATCCTTTACCAGATATTTGCTACAAGGGGTGGACTCAGTGTACTGAAGGCCTTCTTTCTTTTTTTTAGAAGGCAGCTAGCTAAGGAGGAAGTTATCCAAGTGTCTAGAGTGCTTAAACCCAAATCAGGAAGATCCTGGGCCCATTGGAGTTCAGATTCAACCTCAGACATTTACTAGTTGTGTGACCTTGTTCAAGTCATTTAAACTGTTTGAATGAGTTTCCTTAATTGTGAAATGGGGGTAATAATGATAGTACTTATTTCCCAGGGTTGTTATGAGGACCAAATGAGATGAGAGTTGTAAAATACTTTAGCAGAGTGCCTGGTGCACTGTAGATGCTATAGCAACATCAGTAATAATAAAATATTGATATAATTAATAGATTTGATTGTATTTTTATTGATTTAAATATTCTAAATTAAGTTATTTTAATTGATATTATAATATTATGCCTATCTTAAGGTGCTAGTTATAAATACTAGTTACTATAAGATATGGAGAAAATAAGACCCCGTTATACTTAATGTCTGGGTTTTCAAAAGCATTCCATGGAGCTTTGACTATGTGGCCAGCTCATCACCCTTCTGTCACCCAGTCTCTCAGTCACGTTGTGTTCTTTGGAATGTGTCTTTAGTTGTATGTGGTGGCTTTTTGTGCCCATTAAGCTTTCCATCACTCTTTCTGTTCTCATCTTTAATGCTTCAAGGATGGCAGAAGGTTGAGGATGCTGTCTCTGCTTTTAATAACACAAAGTACAAGAATCCCTTCCACATCACGATTTTCCCTATAGTGGTTTCGATGTATCATAGCTTGGCATAAGAAATTAAATGATAATTTTTAGGGAGTTTTGTGGAAGCTGCAGAGACCCACAAAGGCCAGTAGACAATACAGAATAAGTTTAGAAACTATATACCCTATGACCAAATTCTTAGCCCAAATTTTGCAATAAGGTACTGTTAAACACTTCTTAAAAGAAAAAGAAAAAAAATCACTTCTTCTATGGCATGAAGGAAGATAAAAAAATTTTATGTGTATTTTTCAGATTGTGGGGATGCTGTATTTCTAACCCCAGTGAAAAGGAAGAGATACCTGTATTTTAATTTGTGAACCTCTTTTATTGTTCTGTCTTGTCATTTTCCCTCCCTTTGGTATTTTTAACCTAAAGTTTCCAATCATCAAAACCTTTTAAAAAATACTGGTGAAGCAGCCTTATATAACCAGTTGACTGATTCTTTGTGGAAAAGATACTGTATTGTTAAGATTAAAATTCTCTGGAGACTATCTTAATTTATATGTATTAAATAATTTAAAAACAGGTCAGAGAAAGAAAAGGCACCAGCCACACATGGCTGGTTATTCCTTTTGCAAGCCTCCTCCCTTAACCAGCATTTGCCTGTGCTGGTGCTCTCCTAGTCACCTTCTCCAAGCTAGCTGCACAGCCACACTACAGGCCAGTGTTCTCCTATTCTCTCCATGATTCCAAAGCAAAAGAGGCCTACTTGCTTTCCTCAAGTTCTCGTTATGCCACTTGTGTTCTGTTTTGTTTCTGAGTCCTTGATTTTTCAGATTCTGACCTCAATCTGGATCAGAGGCTGGTCTTCCAGATGCCAGGAGTCACATGGGACAAGAGGCAAGCTTCATGTGCTTCCTCACTATCATAAGTAGTTTGCTGACAGATAAGCACCAGGCTTAGTTCTTAATTCAATCAAAGGATGGGGCTAAATTACAAATTAATTCAGCAGAGAATGGGCCATTTTCAAACCCAATATGAAATTTTCCCCTTTAAAACTTTAAAGTCAATCTTTAGGATACCAAGAAAAAGGTTACAGGATAGTCGTGACTCTTCCAGACTCTATTTGGGGTTTTCTTTGCAAACGTATTGGAGTGGAGAAGCACATTTTACAGATGAGGGAAAGAGGCAGAGTTAAGTGACTTACCCAAGGTCACACAGCTAGCAAGTATCCAAGGCTTGGGATAGAGCTCTATATGTACTATGGCATCACCTAACTATCTGAACTATCCTTAATGCTACCTTATTACTTCTGTAAAAAGAAAAGGTAGTTTGACTATTGGGTTACAAAGATTTAATCAAGTTAAATAATTAAATTATTGAGTTCCATTGGAGTAGATCTTCCTGGCAATTTTATTTGCTAAGACCTCAAAAAATGATAAAAACTAAAGGTTGTATTTATGCCCTGTACATTTTAGAGAATGATGACAAAGTTTATGCATTGAGATAGGAATTTTTTAAAAAAGTTTGTTGCAAATTAAACATAGCAACTCCCATTTATGTAAGAAATTTGCATTTTTAAATGTTTGCTAATGAAATTAAACTAAAATTATATGGTTCATTTGTAGCTATGAACATCATGCCTCTAGATTCTTGAAGACCTACCGTTGGAAGTATACGCTTTATTAATTTAAACTGATCTTGAAATTATCCTTGAAACCTTGGGTCTTTTGGATCCCTAATCATTTGGCCAGTAGGTCTTAATTTTTCATAGCATGAGTACAACTTTCCTTGTCAGCAGCAGCACCCTCATACACATAAGGAGTTGCTTATGATTTCCTTCCTTTTGCAAATGGACTGAAGTGAAGACAGACTGTTCTGAGCTGATAGAGAATCCTAATGGCATATGCATGTGGTCATCTCCTGTTGTAACCTAAGCTCCTTGAGAGCAAGGACTGTCTTGCTTTTTGTCCTCACTGTTTAGCCTACTGCCTTCCACATAGTTGGAGATATCTCTCTTTGCTACCACCCTATATGTAGCACTTAGTAACTGATGAGTTGATTATCTCTGGAGAAGATTCTTGAAGAACATAATGGTTTGGGGGTTAGTCTTAAACATTTAGAAAACCCTGAGGTGTCTCTGTGTAATGGTGTTAAGTGCTTTTTAAATAATTGACCCAGAGGGCAGAGGGATAATGTTTCTTCTAGGTTCTTAGATTGGGAATCAAGTCAGCAATCAGTATATATTTGAGTGTCTGACTTCTCATAGTTCAGCAGTGAAGGTTTTATTGACTTAAGTATGCAGATTTAATTTTCACTTTATCAACTAGCAGGAAAAGTGTTTCTATACCAGACCCATATCTCTTGAGGTGGCTGGTGTTCATATTTTTGGGGATCATTACTTCCATAATTGCTAAGTGAACCAAGTAGCCATTAATGATGATATATGAGTGGGGTTGGCCTTGCTGAAGATCTTAATGGAGTCTACATGACCTCTCATCGGGGAGAGAGAGGAAGTCCTTGTGACCACTTCCAAGTTGGAGATTGATTAGAGAAAGAACAGGTATGACACTTTAGGGGATAGTCACATACCTTTGCTGCAGTACCACCCTACCATCTAAACAAGTATTTGGAGCTGTGTACCTTCAGTCCTCACAATCTTCTTAGAACTTCTCCTTGATCTCTAATTTAAAAGAAAAGCATTTTGAACTACTCAATTAGAAGAGCCTTCTTACTCTGCCTATAAGGGGTAAGGTACAAGGGGAATTTCCTCTGTGATTATTGTCCTTTAATTTTTTTTTTAACTTTGAGACCAAATTAAGGCAGATGTGAAAAGATGTACATAGTAAAAGCCAAAATAAGAGAGAATTTATTGTCATGTGTTTCCATGAGGACACATGGGATATGAGAATTTGGGGAGCAAAATTTTTTTTCTGTTATATATATTATATGTTATAATAATGAAGAGATGTTTGCATGGATATAGAATTATTCATCTCCCTCCACACCATTTGTCTATAGATAACTACAGAAATCATTTGGTTTGTAATCATTAATAGTTTTTAGGCAATTTAAATTTTACCATTTAAGTCAAGTTTTAAGAAAATTTCATTATGGGAAATCATTTTATTCATTTGTCTTTAGCTTGGTGGTTGGATATTGCTGATCTGCCCTAATAACTATATGATTCTCAGAAAACCGGGACACTAATACTATGACCTGATACAATCAATCAAAAGAGCTATATGGAACTATGCCCAAAGGGCCATACAGCTATGCATACCCTTTTTGGCCTGGCAATACCACTTTTGGGTCTGTATTCCAAAAAGGTCAGAGATAAGGGAAAAGGACCTACTTGTACCCAAAATATTTTTAGTAGCTCTTTTTGTAGTGGCAAAGAATTGGAAATTGACGGGCTTTTTATCATTTGAGAATGGCTGAACAAGTTGTGGTAAATGCTTGTAATGGAATACTGTTGGGACATAAGAAATGACAAACAGTCTAAGGTCAGAAAAACCTGGAAAGACTTATATGAACTGATGCAAAGTAAAGAGAACAGAAACAGGAGATCAGTGTCTTCTGTTATGGGCATGAGCATTATGGAGATGCATGTTGCATGAAAGCCTTGTATAACCTATATCTGTGTTGGCAAAGGTGTGGCATGCATGCCCTGGTGGCACAGAAGGGGCTGCTCCATTCCCCCTCTCCACAGTGCCTCAAGACATTTTTTGCATTCCCTACCTCTCTAACCAGCTGCTCAATATGAGCACTTCCTTCCTCCACTGTCTGGGATAATGTGGGGAGGCTCCCGGGCAACTAGAAATTGCAATTTGGGCATCTGATCTTTAAAAGGTTTGCCAATGCTGATCAAGGAGGGAGGGCGAGAGAGAGAGAGAATGAATCTGAATTGTGAAATGTCAGAAAACAATTGTCAAAAATTGTTTCTATGTGTATTTGGAAAAAAAAATTTAGGATTTGAAAAAAAAACTGATTCTGAAGTTGACAGTGGGCTTTCTCTGAGACTCATTCCAACTCTGGAATCCTGTAGTTCTGTGATACAAAACTATATTCTTCTAGTTCTCATGAGTGTTAGCTTTGAGAAGCACAGAATCTCTCAACTGTCTCTCTTCTTCCCCTATTCAGGTTGTTTTTCTAGTTAGTCATTCTTATGACATTTCAAAAAACAAATACATCAAGAAATAATGAAAGAAAACAGAAGAAAATGTGAAGTATTTCAGCAGAAAACAACTGACCTGGAAAAGGTCAAACACATAATTTCAGAATTATTGAAGTACCTGAAAACTGATAAAAAAAAAATTAGACATCTATTTTTTTAAAATAACCCTTACCTTCTGTCTTAGAACCAATAGTGTGTATTGGTTCTGTCTTAGAAATCAATAGCGTGTATTGGTTCCAAGGCAGAAGAGTGGTAAGGACTAGGCAATGGGAGTTAAGTGACTTGCCCAAGGTCATCCAACTAGGAAGTGTCTGAAGCCACATTTGAACCCAGGACTTCTCTCTAGGCCTGGCTCTCAAAACACTGAGCCACCTAGCTGCCTGTTAGACATCTATTTCAAGAAATTATAAAGGAAAACAGCTACAATATCTTAGATCCACAAGGTAAAATAGAAATGGAAGATATCTACCAATCACTTCCTAAAAGAGATCCCCAAATGAAAATTCCCCAAAATATAGCCAAATTCCAAAGCTTGTTGGTCAAAAAGAAAATATTTCAAGCAGCCAGATAGAAACTATTTGGATATTGTGAAACTACAGTCAGGATCACACAAGATTAAGCAACTTCCACATTAAAGTAGTAGAGGGCTTAGAATATTATATTCTAGAAGGCAAAGGAGCTGGGTTACATGCAAGAGTAACCTACCTAACAAAACTGAGCTTAACTTCAGAAGAGAAAATGGATATTTAGTAAAATAGAGGACTTTTAAGCATTCATAATAAAAAGATCAGAGCTGAATAGAACATTTGACATCCAAATATGACCCAAGAGAAGCATAAAAAAGTAAACATAAAAGAGCAATCATAAAGGACTGTTTAAATTAAATTCCGTGAATTTCAAAATTAATATCCAATATTCTAAGTATTATATTTAATAAGATTTATTAATAACAACTAACATAAATAAGCTAGAGCAAAAAGCCACCTTCCTCAGCCTCACATGCAGGAAAAAGAAGGAAGAGGAAGCACTTAGAGCAAACTATATACAAAATGTGACCATGCAATGTGGTGGAGAGATCAAAAGGAAATCTGGGAAATACTGAAGGAGTTCTGAGGAACGTAGTTCAAAGGTACAAAATTCTCTAATTAATACAGTTCCTTTCTGGGAAGATAATGCTTAGAGCTCCTAAGAACTTTATCATTATTAGGATAGTTAATAGGAGTCTACATTCACAAAGGGCATGGGAGTTGTCAATTATATTAGAATGATTTTTTTTTTTAATGACGGGGTGAGAAAAAAAAAGGTGTGCTGGGAGAAGGGGGAAGTGAAGAATGGGAAAAATGATTTCCTAAAAAAAAGAGGTGCTCAAGAAGAGCTTTTATGGTAGGGGAATGGGGTGACATCATGGGCAATATTTGGACCTCAGTCTCATCAAAATTGGTTCAAAGAGGGAAGAATTCTCTGCCTCTCTGTCACACAACCTCCCCCCACTCCCCTCCCTCCCCAGGAGAAGAAGGGATAAGAGATATAGGGCACATTAAGGAAGGCAGTGGTCAAAAGCAAAACAGATTCTTCAGGAAGGACAGAGTAAAAAGAGACAGAGAAGGATAAATAGAAGAAAATACGTTAGAGGGAAATATCCAGAAGTCATAACTATGAAAGTGAATGGGATGAACTTACTTATAAAATATCCAACAATATATTGTTTACTATACACACAGCATTAAAATAAGGAGCTGGAGCACAATATATTTATTATATTTTAGCTAAAGTAAAAAAGGTATTCAATAGGAAATTTTCCAAAGAAGGAACCAAAGCTATCTATAGTCATGTGAGAAAAAAATGTTCTACATCACTGTTCATTAGAGAAATGCAAATTAAAATAACTCCAAGGTACCATCTTACATCTATTACAAATGATAAATGCTAGAGGAGATGAGGGAAAACAATACTTTACTGTTGGTTGTGTTATGAACTGTCAACTATTCTGGAAAAAAATTTGGATCAAAACTGTGTGTACCCTTTGACCCAGCAATACCACTACTAGCTATCCCAAAGAGATCAGAGAAGAAGGAAAAGGGCCTAAATGTACAAAAATAGTTATAGCAACTCTTTTTGCCTTGACAAAGAATTGGAAACAGAAGATACCCATCACCTGGGAAATGGCTGAAGGAGTTCTATATATGATTGTGATAGAATACTATTGTGTTATAAGAAATGGTAAGAAGGGAGACAATTTGGATCATATAAATTTGGAAAACTTGTGTGGAAATTTATTACATGTAATCAGTAATATATACATACATACATACATACATACATACACAAAAAAATAAGAAAAAAATGACAGGGATGGTTTCAGAAAAACCTGGGAAGATCTGTATGAACTGATATGAAGTGAGCAGAACTGGGAGATCATTGTACATAGTAAAAGCAATATCGTAAAGATGATTGACTGTGAAAAATTTAGCAACTCTGATTAATGCAGTGATCCAAGTCAGTTTAGGACTCATGATGAAAGTTGCTGTCCACTTCCAGAGAGAGAACTAGTGAACTCTGAGTGCAAATTGAAGCATAGTTTTCTCTTTCTCTTTTTCTTTTTGGCAACATAGTATGGAAATAATGTTTTGCATGAGTTTACATGTATAATGGGTATCATATTGCTTGCTTTCTCATTAGTTGGGGAATAATTGGAGAGAGAATTTGGAATTCAAAAATGGAAGAAAAACTGAAGTGTAGTGTTATTGTATAAGGTCATCATATTTTTTGAAAGCCAGTTACTTAGTGCAAGGTTCTCCCTCAGGTGCCCTGGTCTTACTCTTAGGAAAGATAAAATTTACTTGAGTAGGTCCCTCCAGGGGAGATCTAAGCCCCTGTTTAGCATCCTTTCTAATACTCCCTTTTACTTCCCTTAAGTTGTATTATTTATAAAACTTAACCTACTTATAAACTTCTTAGGATATTAGGATTGTTCCAAACCTGATAATCTTTGTGGTTTTTAAGCATGCAGGAGAGGCCATGACCGGGTGCTGGGGGTGGGTTTACAGACACCAGTTGAACTAGATCTAGGTCTCCAAAATCACTCCCAACTTTTGAGAATCAATGAGCAGCCACTGTCAAAGATGCAGTGCCAAGATAAGAGACAATAATAAGGCCTAGAGAATACGATGTTGGCGTTGGAGCAAGGAAGGCCTGAACTGAAATCCTGCGTCATTTTAGGCTTACTGGATATATGGGGAAAGGAGCAAGCATTGATTAGGTGCCTACCATCCATCAGGCACTGTGCTTAAACACTTTACAAATATTTCATTTATTTCTTTTAACAGTCCTATGAGATAGGTGCCTTTATCCCCATTTTATAGTTGAGGAAACTTGGGCAGATAGACTAAGTGACTCTCCAGGGTTACATAGCTTAATAAATACTTATCGAAGGCAGAATTTGAACTCAGATTTTCCTGACTCCAGGCCTAAGTGTACTGGGGAGCTCTTGTCACTGCAGTTTGACCTTGGGTTTCCTTATTTATAAAACGGGAATGATATGTCATAAGATTGTGTGAGATTCACCGGAAATACAAGAAATAAGGCATGTGGCAAACCATACAGTGCTATATGAAGCTAGCGATTCATACAAAATGAGTGGCAGAGGCACTTGGTGCTAGGGGTCTCTCCCAGAGGGTCACTTACTTCCCTGCACTGAAGGGGTCGGGGAAGAAATATGATTTGAACAAGTATAGCAATTTCTTGTCAAGAACTTCAATAGGAACCAAAACCCTCTGCCTATTTTTTACTTCCTAATGTGTTTAACTCAGTTGTCAAGAAATGCAAAAATAGCCACAGAAAGGCAAGTGTTACTTTTACTGATGTACAAGAGCCACCTACTGGTGAGAAATACTACCTGCAGGCTTATATATGAGGAGGAGGGAGGGAGAGAGAAAGAGAGAGGTGGGGTAGAGAGGGAGAGGGAGAAGGGTGATTTTGGTTTAAACGACTAATAAATGTCAGTTACTTAATATTATGGTATTTTAGTGGTGCAAGAGAATTTAGCCTTCGGTCCGCCTCAAGGGCAAAGAAAAGAATGCACAAAGAATGGGAACTTAGCTGAGGTCATACCACTAATGGCTAAAGCTAAGGTTAGAACTTGTCTATTCATTTGATATGTATTAGTAAGATTTCTATCAAAATTCTTACACGTAATTGAGAAAAAATAAAATGAAAACATTGAGAGACAAAGATACCAGAATAAATACCTGCCAAAAAAGAAAAATCTTGATGTTTGAGGGAAACCATTGAGATCAAGCAAAACACATACAACATTTACTTTTACACTGTACTCTCTTTTTGTTATTCATGCAGCATATAGCCCAATGGGCATGTGTGGCCAACTAGATCTGGGATTTTTAGTACAAACCAATCTCCCTTGTATCCAAGTGCTTTTTAGGACCCAAATTCCTATTTACTTTCCATTCGTGGGACTGACCACTGATGAGTGTCATACTAGCCTACCTGGATCCAATAGTAATTATGAACAAAGTGAGTATAATGACATCATTACACTTATTCAGGCCCCACTCATAGATGTCTGATTATGTGGTTTGCTTTTGAATTACTTCAGTTAGGGCTCCTTTTCTTGCCCAGTCATCACTTATGTAATTATCAAGGATTTCAAGATCATGAAAAAATTGCTAAACAGTGTGTTTTATAAAATGATGTAGAGGCAGGTAAACTTGAGTAAAACGATTGAATTTTGAAAATTTGTCATGTCTTTTCCTGGGTAACTCACTCACTTCTGAGCTTCTTTAGGACTAACAGGAACAAGTGGCTGAGGCAAAGGGGAGATGCAGCAAGCTACATACAGGGATGGCGCTTGTAAAGCTATGGAAATAATAGGTAATGAAACAGATGGAGGCTCTCTGCCTTGGCTAGGGTTTGCATTAAGAGAAGTTAGAGCATCAAAGTTTGTTGGGACAGATGAGGAAGCACTTTAAGTGCCCAAATAGAGTGATTTAGATTTAATCTTAGAGGCCATAGAGAGCTTTTAGAGCATGATTAGATCTCTGTTTTAAGGAAAATCCCTTTGGCATTTGGGTGCAGGACAGATGGAAATGGGGAGAGACTTTGAGGCCAGAAGGCCAATTAAGGAACTCTAACAGTAGCCTCTCAGAAAGGGGATGAGGGCCTGAATTGGGGTGCTGGCTCTGTGAGTGGAGTGGATGGACAGGTGCCAGATGTATTGTAGAGGTTTGAAAGCATAATGAATGGTGGGGAAAGTGAAAGTGAAGAATCTGGGATGACCAGGAAGTTGCAAATTGTGGTAATGGGAAGGTCTCAACACAAATTGGGAAGTCCTGGAAAGGGATAATTCATGGGGAGGAGAGAGATAGTATCCAGTTTCTTAACAGGCAGTTGATGATAGGAGTCTGGCACATAGGAGAGAGGTAGGGGCTGGATATTTAAATCTCAGAATTGCCTACTGCAAGATAAGAGCTGTTAAGGTTACCAGATGAGAGAAGCAGGTAAAATGGTTTTGAATAGAAATTTGGAGAATAGTATCCCTATTACAAAAGAAATTTCTTCTCTTTGGAAAAGTTATATGTTATTTGGGAACCCTTTATGTACCTAGAGGCACTTCAGTCAACCTGTAAGGGCATGGACAGCATTCTTCTGTTTATTTAATGGTATACTCAGCTTCCCAAATGCTCAGAAGTATCGGAATAATTAACCATATCAATATTCAGACTAACAAATCCTATGATTATCTCAATAGATACAGAAAAAGCCTTTGACAAAATATAATACCCATTCCTGTTAGAAACACTAGAAAGCATAGGAATAAAAGAGCCTCTCCCTAAAATAATTATTATTTACTTAAAACCATCAGTGAGAATCATCTGTAAGGGGCATAAGAATAGATGCCTTTCTAGTAAGATCAAGAGTGAAGCAAAGGATACTCTTTATCACCACTAGTATTTAATAATGTATTTGAAATGCTAGCAGTAGCAGAGAAGAAAAATTGAAGGAATTAAAGTAGATAATAAAGAAACTAAATTATCACTCTTTGCAGATGATATGATGGTATACTTAGAGAATCCTAGAGATTCAACTAAAAAACTAGTTGAAATAATAACTAGCAAAGTTGCAAGATACAAAATATACCCACATAAAGTCATCAGCATTTCTACCTATTTCCAACAAAACTCAGCAGCAAGAGTTAGAAAGAGAAACTCCATTTAAAATTACTCTGGACAATATAAAATATTTGGGAATGTTTTTGCCAAGACAAATGCAGGAATTATATGAACACAACTACAAAACACTTTCCACACAAATAAAATCAGTTCTAAACAATTGAGAAAACATTAATTGCCCATAGGTAGGCTGAGCTAACATAATAAAAATGACAATCCTATTTAAATATTAAATTAACTTACTTATTCAGTGCCATACCAATCAATTACCAAAAAACTATTTTATAGAACTAGAAAAAATAATAAAATTCATCTGGAAGAACAAAAAATAAATATCAAGGGAACTAATGAAAAAAAATGTGAAGGATGGCGGCCTAGCAGTACCAGATCTTAAACTGTATTACAAAGCAGTAATCATCAAAACAGTCTGGTACTGGTTAAGAAATAGAAGAATGGATCAGTGGAATAGATTATGGGTAAATAACCTCAGCAGCCTAGTGTTTGATAAACCCAAAGATCTCAGCTTTGGGGATAAGAACTCACTATTTGAAGAAAAAAACTTCTGGGAAAATTGGAAAAAAGTATGGCAAAAATTAGGTTTATCAGTATCTCACATCCTATACCAAGATAAGGACAAAATGGGCATATGATTTAAAACATAAAGAGTGATATTATAAGTAAATTAGGGGAACTTAGAATAGTTTACTTGCCAGATTTTTGGAGAAGGGAGGAATTTATTACCAAACAAGATTTACAAGATGTAAAACGAATAATTTTAATTATATTAAAACTTTTTGTACAAACAAAAACCAATGCAATCAAGATTAGAAGGGAAGCAACAAACTGGGGAAATTTTTTTATAGCAAATTTCCCTGATAAAGGTCCCATTTCTCAAATATATAAAGAACTAAGTCATTTATAAGTATCCAAGTCATTTCGCAACTGATAATCAATTGGGTATGAATAGACAGTTTTTAGATGAAAAAATCAAAGCTATCAACAATCATATTAAAAAAAGGTTCTAAATTCCTCTTGATTAGAGAAATGCAAATTAAAACAACTCCAAGGTACCACCTCACGCCTATCAAATTGGCCAAGATAAAAGGGAAATGATAGATGTTGGAGGGGATATGGCAAAATTGGGACACTAATGCATTGCTGGCAAAGTTTGAACTGCTCCAGCCATATTGAAGGACAATTTGGAATTATGCCCAAAGAGTTATAAAAGAATACATACCCTTTGCTCTAGTTAATACCACTGCTAGGTCTGTATCCCAAAGAGATTTTTTTTTAATGGGAAAGGACTGGTTTTAAAATATTTATAAACTGTTCTCTTTGTGGTGATAAAGAATTGGCAAACAATAAAGAGATATCACTCAGTTGGGGAATGGCTAAACAAATTGTGGTATATGATGGTGATAGAATACTATTGTGCCATAAGGAATGATGAACTAGATGATTTCAGAAAGAGCTGGAAAGACCTACATGGACTGATGCAGAGTGAAATAAGCAGAACCAGGAAAATACTGTATATAGTAACAGTAATATTGTGAGATGATCAAATGTGATAGACTTTTCTACTAACAGCAACACAATGATCCAGGACAATTCTAAGGGACTTGTGAAGAAAGAATGTTATCTACCTTCAGAGAAATAACTGTTGGAGTAAAAATGCAGATGAAAGCATATGATTTATAATTTGTTTATTTGGGTTTATGTTTTAGGGTTTTGGTTTTATAAGATTATTCACTTATAAAAATGAATAAAATGAATAATACGGAAACATGTTTTGTGTGATAATACATGTATAACCCACATTGAATTGCTTGCCAACTCCAGGAGAGGGGAGGTAAGAAGGGAGGGAAGTACTGTGTATTATATAACTTGGGAAAACTCTTGTGGAAATTTTTTAAATAAAAATCTCAAATGAATGGAAGGAAAGAAGGAAGAAAGGAAGGATTTTTTTTAAAGTACCTGTATGGGCCAAGTACTCTATAAATATTTCATTTGATCCTCCCAACAATACTTGTACATAAGTTCTATTATCACTGCCATTTTACAGTTGAGGGAACTGAAGGTGGACAGGGTCGCACAACTAGTAAGTGTCTAAGGCAGGATTTGAACTCTGCTCTTCTTGATGTCGGGTCTGGCTCTTTATCTCCTGGTCCACCTAGCTGTCTCATTAGTACTGCAACCTCCCCATCCCTTGTTTTCTTTTAAACTGTCACTTTGATGGTACAAGATGTGATGGGTGAGTTGTTGTCAGTTTAAAAAAAAAATCTTTATTTTGAACACTCATCCACAAACAAATATTTTTGCATATGAAGAACCAAAAAGGGGATTGAAACCATGAACTTTTGTTACAGGGTTTTTACAAAGAATATTAAATTTAGATTTGTAGCTAAGATAGCATTTTGTTTAGGACATAGAGGAGCTCGTATGTTGTGTGCCCCCCCCCCCAAATATTTATTAAAATATGTTAGTAAATCTCCGGATAGTCTCCTCATGGAACAACAATAAAGTCAGAGAGAAATAGCTTTAAGGTCTTCTCTTCAATCCTGGCCTACAGTGGCTAGAAATCTGCAAAGGTTCTTAGTTGAGACAAGCCAGAGTAGGTAGGCAGTGTGCAAGCCTGAACTCTTACCATAGAAGACAAGGCCAGGTCAGTACCCAGGAAGCCACTCTATCAGAGCTATAGGAAATAGTACCATAGACAGCGCCATGTTCAGGGAGCTGGTGACTTAAGTCATAGCAGAGAAAAGAATGGGGTAGGAGTATGGGGAGGTAATCTGGGAAGCAAAGCTCCTAGGGGCTTGCAGGAGACCTGCTGGCATAATAATTAGCAACATCTAGATGAGCCTGTCAGGGCCACAACAAGGGATGGAACCTCCTCTTATTTTGGGACTATTTAAGGAGAAAAGAGAAGAAGGGAGAGAACGAGGCCAAAATGATCAGGCCAGTCAGTCGACTAGCATTTATTAAGTAAGTAGTTAGGTACCATGCTAAGGACTGGGGATCCAAAGAAAGGCAACTACCAGGAGCCTGAGCCTCCCACTTATGTATTCCAGTAAAAGATAGTAAAGGAGAGAGTCTGAGCCAAGCATGAAGCAGTCAGTTTGAGAATGAGGCTAGAGATATGAATCAATAGAATATACTGGCAATATACAGCCTTGTTGAATTTCTTTTCCAATTTGAAACCATTCAGCTGTTCCATGTTAGGTTCTAACTGTTGCCTTTGGCCCATATACAGGCTCCCCAGGAGAAAAGATGATCTTGGTTCATGAAGGAGGTATTAAAAGGAAATAAAGAAAAGTGAAAAATTTTGAGTGGGGTGGGCAGAGGCAAAGAGAAGATAAGTCATGAAGCAGAAACATATTTTTTCCATTATAGGCCACTAGTGTTAAGTATACTCTTCTTCTACTACCTCTTTCTCTGTAAGGAAGGGATAGAAAAAGGACAAGAGAGAAGGATGGAGAGAATATACAGTTCAGTATTATAATTGTTAATTCTCCTATACAACCAAAGAGAGTAGCAGAATGAATTAGAAAGCAAAACCCATTTTTGAGCTCTAAGTTTCTTAATAGGTCATTATACCAGGTCATTTTATAAGTTACCAAAACTGAGGTCTAGCAGGATTGACTTATTAAAAGTCATCTTGAGTACAGAGCTGGGGTTTGAACTTGAACCATGTAATTTCAGCTCTATTATTTTTGCTGTAACAACTTAGCAAGTTCTCCTTCCCTAGCTTCATTCAAGATGAATGGGCTACTTTAAATTCAGGTGGTCCTAGGTGCCGTATTTCTTTTGTTGACCAGAATCCTAAACTTATGGACCAAGGAATGCTGTCCTTGGGAAACATTTGACAAACACTCTCATCCTTTTCTCATGGAAACAGTGTAGCTCTGTGGGCTAAACTTTATTAAAATTAGGAAATTTGGTAGTACTTGAAGTCCAGGCCTTAGAGAGCAGTAATCAATAATTTGACCTCATCTTGGAAAGAAATGTCTTCTAAGGGATATATTCTTGGCCCTGAGCCACTTCAACCTTTAATCAACAGCAGAATTAAAGGCAGAGATAAAGGGATATGTAGGTGGCATGCTTATTAGATGTTCAGGAGACACAAAGCTGGGAAGGATAAGTAATGTATTTGAGGACAGAAATTAAATTGGAAAATTGGAAAAAGAAAAAAAGAAAAAGAAAAAAATAAAATTGGTAGGCTAGAACATTGGGCATGAGAGGAGACCTCATCCCTAATATTAGCACAGTGCCTGATACATAATAGGAGCTTAATGTTTATTGATTGCTTGATAAAGCTGAAGTCCTTATACTTAAATTTTAAAAGTTGGCTTCACGAAATAGGAGATGAAGGAAACCAACCATGAAGCAGATGTTGGGTCTGCTTTCTGAAGAATGAAAGAAAGCTCACTGTGGTTCAATATTTGGCTTTGGCAGTTGAGAAAAGGAGCATAGCCCAAGGCTCTCTTTTGAGAGGTGTGGTGGTCAGATGGAGTTTAGTGGTGATAATTCCTCTCTTCTTTCCTTGGTCACGCCACATCTGTGCTGTTGGTCATAGTTATTGAACCACATATCAGGAAGGACATTAATCAGCTGGAAAGTATTTAGAGGAGGACAGCCAGGTAGGAAAGGAAAGAAGACTGAAGGGCTCAGACCTTAGGTGCTGCCTATTGATAATCTTAGGACTGATCTGTTTCTTTTTGAGTTTGGTACCACTGACAAATATAGAAGCTAACTCTGTTCAGGTTTGGCTTATATTAAGTGACTCTAAGATCCCTTTCAATGCTGACAGTCTATGATGCCCCATCACAGACACCATCCCAGTGGGGAGCACTTGGGAAACTAGGCAGGACAACTAGCAATGGTTGTCCTCTTTCCTGTCCTGGCTAATTGCTATGATTCTCCAATTGTGATTCCATTGTTTATGTTACAGAGGAATTAATTCCCTCTATATAATATAATTAAGCACATATATGTATATGCACACACATACGCACACATCTAAAAATTCCATATATAGGGAGATTTTATATATATATTTAAATTCCATATATAGGAATTTCATTTATGTGTAGATCTAAAATTTCCTATATATACATTCCATATACATAAAAACAAATTCCTTCTATATTGTCTCTAGCTCTTAAAATGAAATCTTGAAGGCAAAAACTCTTTTGTGTATCTCCACTGTTCACTACAATACATGACACACAGAACTTAGTAAAAAGCTTTCGTATTTAAAAGAAAATGTCCTCAGAGGGAGCAACTCCCCTCCAGCTTTGAGTTTCAGACACCAGTGTCTCTGAGGCCAACTGCTAGCTCTATGACCTGGGACTGTCTCTTAATTCTCTAGGATTTTCATTCTTCATCTGAAAAATGAAGGGACCCCCTAGAGTTCTGATGTATTGAGCCTACAAACTTATTTTTCTCTGAATTTCATAAACATTTATTAAGTGCCTGCATATACCAGTGATTCACCCTTAGGCAGTGGGGATGCAATGATAGAAGGGGAAAAAACCCTACCTACCCTGTTAAGCATTTGACATGATAAGCGGAGCAGAGCAGTGGAAAAAGGGAAAGGTCTGTCCCTTCTCCCTCAAGGTTTCTACTTTGATTTTTAGGTGGAGTATGCTATGCACATGAATTTTTAATACAAGCTCAGAACAATTACTTTTGAATGTTAGAACCACCCACAAATTGCTAGCACGTTTTTGGTTTCTTGATGTAAAAAACTATTTGACACATTTGAATTCCTCCAAACGAATAACAGTTTGGTATGCCAGTTTTCAGTCTAGGCATCTATATAAATGATGCACATAGTGATGGATGGTGGCTCTGCTCTTATCTGTACAAAGAAAATTACTTGTCTCCCTTTTTTGCTCTTATTAAGACATTGTAGCTCCTTAATAAATCAGCCCACTGAGACCCTGGAGTTCTGTGAAACACCTAAGACTACCAAGCTTCAGGTGGAACCCACCCAGTCCTTAGGATTTGAAACTCCTGTAGACCTTGAGATGTGACTATATTCTGGATGGCTTAATAAGGGCTGTCTTCTTTTGTTTGCATTGCAGTATTTATAGTCTGTCTATTATATGTATTGCCTTGGAATATAGAATGTTGTTCTCTGAAGGATGGAGCCTTCTGGCAGTGTGACATCCATTCCTCTGGGTCCTCTTATTTCCTTACTGATTTGCTTCTTGAGTGAGATGTATTTGTTTTTTTCCCATTTTAATTACCTTCTTAACATATCTTTGAACTTTGGCTCTGGATTGGTTGTAATATTTCAAGCATTCTGATCAGTTTTGTCATGAGCAATATTTCTGTTCTTGTCCTTTGCTATTGAAGCTCTTCTCAAGTTGCCCAAGTCAGTCACCATCTGATTGATTAGTCATTCAGTGTGTTGAGAATCAGCTTTGTTCAAGGTGCTTTGGAGGATACAAAGATGAATAAGGTTGATGTCCTTCCCTCAAGGAAGTTATAGACAACTTGAGAAAGAATGCCTATACATAGTTATAACAGAAATCAATATGGGTTCAGTGTCATGAGAAGGATAAACAGAATGCTTTCAGTGTTTAGAGAAGGGAGTCTAGAACAGCTCAGAGGGAGATCTCTAATGGAGAGTTCCAGGGATTTGAATTTAGCCCTGTGCTAGTTATCATTTTTGTTAACCTTGGATGGAGGTATTAATGTCATATTTATCATGCACAGCTAGAACTGGGAGGCTAACACCTTGGATGATTTGGTCAGGGTGCAAAAAGATCTTGGCAGGCCAAAACAGTGAGTGGGCCAGATTTAAAAAGGGTCAGTGTAATAATAATAATAGCAGTAAAGATCCCATTTTACATTTGGGTTTCAAGACTCTTCTGAAGTATCAGAGATGACAAGGTCCATGCTTAGGCATCAACTTGTGCTTGTGGCCTCCCCTTTTTAGTAATATACAGAGTGTGGGGCTTGGAGTCAGGAACAACTGAGTTCAAATCTAGCCTTAGATATTTGGCAATCAGAGGGACCCTGAGCAAGTCTTTTCACCTCCTAGTTCCCCAGACTTTTAACCCAGGAGTCATCCCATACTTCTTACTATATGTAAACCTCCCACCCCCAACTCCTCCAAGCTATTGCCAAGACTTTTTGCAGCACCTCCAATATGCCCTCTTTTCTCCTCTGATGCTACTCTAAGGCATGCTCTCATCACCTTATACTTGGATTGTCTTGTGGGAGGTCTGCTCGCCTCCAATCTCTCCCCATTTCAGTTGATCTTCTCTTCAGCCACCAAGGTGATTTTACTAAAACCTAGGTCTGGCTATCATTTCCTACTTAGTACACTCCAGTGGTTCCCTCTTGCCTCCAGGAGCAAATACATAGTGCTCTTTGTATTTGGTGCCCCCTCTTAGTCTTACAGGTCTTCTTATACCTTATTCCTCCTTCTCTTCAATCCAGTGACACTGGCCTGCTAGTTGTTCCATGAACAAGGCAATCCATTTCCTGATTTCAGACATTTTTTCTAGCTGCCCTTATACCCAGAATGCTCTCCATAGTTATCCATGCCTACTATCCTCCCTGGCTTCCTTTAAGTTCCAACCAAAATTCCATTTTCAAGGAGTCTTTTCCAACTCCTCATAATTTGAGTACCTTTCTCCTGTTAATTCTTTACTATTTATCCTGTGTAAAGCATGCACTGTACACGTGTTTGCTCGTTGGCTCCCTCCGTTATATTGTAAGCTCCTTGAGGTCAGGGACTGTGTTTGGTTTCTTTATTTCTCTGGTGCAGAGTGCTTGACCGATAATAAATACTTAATAAATGTTTATTGACTAACTGATTAAATTTTTTTCTTCGGTCTCATTTACCTTAAAAATGAGATTAATAATAGCACCAGTCTTCTAGTGTCGTGAGGATTAGTACAGTGCCTAGAAGGGGCTAGATAAATGCTTACCATTGGATTGGGATGCCCAGTAAGTAGTGTAATATGGTGTGGGGATCAATTTGAAAAAGAAACCAATTCCTGTTGACTGCACCTTGACTTAGAAAACCACAAGTTCATATTATTTTTGTTGCATCGTGTTATTTATTTTGTTGAACGTTTCACAATTACATGGTGGGCCCTATCTGGTAGGGCCTATTTGGTCTAAGGAACTCCAAAGAGCTTGGGGTAACTCAGTGGCCCTTTACCTCTCAGTGCCCTGGGTAACTCTTAAGACTGTAAATTACAAGGGTGGTGCTAGTTGGCACTGAAGGTGAGTGATCCCATTGCATCACTCCTAGATAGGGCCAAAATGGACTGAGACCAAGTTCAGTATTGGGCAAGGTCACTGAGCAACCTGAAAAGCTCATGGAATTTGGGCTGAGCATCATCCCCAAACACGTTCAGAACAGGGAGACATCTGATAGTCCTGTTCTCCTTTTTTTTTTTTTATTTTTTATTTTTTATTTTTTTTTTCCAGGAAGCAGGAATAAAATAACCCCATGAGTGAGTGTCTACAAAATACCAACCAATTGTATATTCGGTAATTGGGATGGAGGATGAGAAAAGATGAAGGGCCTTATGCAGCTCATGAACTGGTAAAAAAAAAAAAAAAACAAAAAAAAAAAACTAGGGCTTCTGAGAGGTAGAGATCAGGATCGAGAGCAAGCATTCTAGGAATGAGAGGAAAAGCTGGTACTGAGACGTGGGAGATGCAGGGTTGTATACAATTAAGAACACACAGCTAATTGGCATGGACCATAAAGTATGTGAGGGAAAGTAAGGTATAGTAAACCAGGGAAGATAGATTGGAGTTAGGCCATCAATGATTGTACTAATCAGAAGAGTTTTTATTGGGTCTGGGAAGTAATACATAGGGAACCACTGGAGTTTAGTGAGCAGAGGAATGGTATGGCCAGACCTATACTGTAAGATATCATTTTGGTAGCTATTTGGAGATTGGGTTGGAAAAAGTTATAGACTGGAGGCAGGAAATCCTGTCTTGAGATTATTTTAGTAGTTCAGTGAGAAGACAAATTGGGATGGAGGGCTGTGGGAGAAGCAGGTCATGAAAGCAGAATGCATTTTAAATATTGATTAATTAGATTGTCCAAAAGGCACCTTGGTTCAAAATAGAATTAAGGAAGAAGTTCTACAGCTTATTTGCTTACTAACTAATGGTATCTTTATTGGTTGTGGAGGTACTTATTGTATATGTGTGATGAGAGTAAATGAAAAGATGGTGATGCCTTCAAAAAAGAGGTAAGTTTTGGAGAAGCAAGGATTTGAGTAGAAGATAATTTCACGTTTCAGATGTTTTGAGTTTGAGGTATCTATCAGATGTATAAAAGTTCAAGAATTATCTTTATGATATAACTGGCAGCCAGTGATGCTTGACTTTAGATACAAGGTTTGGCCATGTAGATATGGCAGCCATCTGCATAGCGATGACTCTTTAACCTATGGGTGCTGATGAGGTCACCAAGATACAATGTGTAGACCAGTGGTTCCCAAACTTTTTTGGCCTACCGCCTCCTTTCCAGAAAAAATATTACTTAGTCCCCTGGAAATTAATTTTTAAAAAATTTTAATAGCAATTAATAGGAAAGATAAATGCACCTGTGGCCATCACCACTTCCCTGGATCACTGTAGCACCCACCAGGGGGTGGTAGTTCCCATAGATAGCCTTGGGGACTCCCAAAATTAGGGGGTGTGATATGGATGATGAGCCAACTGAAGAGAGTCCAGACAAGTATGTAGAATAGTTGAGAGACTTGGGTCATGGTGTAAAGGAAGCTAATTATCCATCCATCCATCCATCCATCTATCCACCCATCCTATCTAATCTGTCTGACCCTGGATAAGAAATCTTACTCTACAATGCCAGGTGCTGTGCTGTCTAGTAGGTCAAGAAGGATCATAATTAAGAAGAAGACATCTAAATTTGAAGTTAATAGATCATTGGTGGCTTTGGAGAGTTGAGATTGGAAGTCATATTGCAAAGGGTTAAGAATTGAGTAAAAGGAAAGGAAACAGAGTTAAGGATAAGGAAGATCACCTTTTCAAGGGACTTTGTGAAAGGGAGGAGAAAGAAGAGTTCTTAAAAGGATTGTTGGATCCAGGGAGAGTTAACAATGGGGAAATGTTAGGTATATTTAGGGAGCAGGGAAGGTGTCTCTAGAAGGGTAAAGATTTCATCTAGTCAAAGCCGCCCTCATTTTAATGCTTTTTTGGAGGTCATATAGATAAGAATTGCCTGAACCCAGATACCTCCTAATCCAAAGTGTTTTCTTTTATGTCACATTGGATCTAAAAATTGTAACTTTTAGATGATGTAATTTATCCAGTATTTTAAAGCAGTCTATTAACATTATTTTATGGGACTTGGGAATCATAGTGTGCCTGAACAATGTACTGATTTAGTCCTTCTGCATAGTACTAGTTTAGCATTAGGAGGACAGAAAGGTAAAAGAAGTAGGAACTAGAGAGGGAGGTGAGAGTTCCCTTACATAGCCAGGGATTTGCTATCTCCAGGATTGGGAGAGTTAAGTAATGATGGGAATTTGTTTAGCATAGGGGATGAATCAACAGAATAACAGTAGTTCCCAGCAGCTTTGCAGATGATAACAGTTGCAGAAGGTTGAGCTCCACTTGGAGTCTGTCTGGTTCTCAGTCTTAGTGGCAGCTGTGCCTAGCACAGTGCTTGAGGTTTCCCAATGATATGACATCTGAAGTATTCTATTCAGTTCTCAGCCCATCAACAAGTATTTATTAAGTACTTCCTGCCATCTTGGAGCTTCTTTTGAGAGATGTATAGGTATGGTAAATAGTTTTTTTGTTTGTTTGTTTGTTTGTTTGTTTGGTTTTTGCTGCTGAGTGGGTGGTTTTTTGTTTGTTTTTTTGCTAGGCAAGGGTGGAATATAAGCAGTTGGAGGCATCCAGGTGTAGCGGGTGACTTTAGAACTGAGAGCTTTAAAGGAAATGAGAAATGCTAAGAGGCTTCCAGGCTTGGGACAATAGACTGTGTGTCCTGTCTGTCTGGACTACCTTCTGGCAATATAAGGGTGCAAAGAAAAGATAGTTTAGGTTTTGGTTATAAAAGGTTTTTCTTTTATAAAAGGTTATTTAAAAAAAATCAAGGAGCCATTAGAATTTATTGAGTAGATGAGAAACAGAAAAATCCCTTTAAGCAGCTGTGTGGAGACTGTAGACTCCACACAGTAGAAGGTTATCACAATAGTCTGGGTTACAGAATAGCAAGGGCTTTGGAAGAGTCCTGAACAAGGTCATCCAGGATGATGAATCACCTTGAGACCCTGCTACATGGTTTAGTACAGAATAAACACTTAATAAATACTTTCTCTTGAATTCATCAAAAAAAAAATCTAGATGGATGGAACTAACGGGGTAGAGAAGACTAGGAGAAGAAACTTTGCAGTTGCCTTCAAGTATTTAGCAACTATTATGGACAGGCAAAATAAAGTGGTTATGCTTGGCTTGAGTGGGCCAAATTAGGAGCAATAGGTACAAGTGGTGGTGAGGCAGATTTAGGCCAAATCTATGTGCCTGTCATATGCCTGGAAGCTCCACTTTCCTCCTAAGACTTCCCATGCTTCCCTGTATTCATCATATTCTTCTTTTTTTATGGCACAACAATATTTCATTATATTTATCACAGTTTGTGTAGCTATTTCCCTATGGACATCTACTTTATTTCTAATTCTTAAGTATGACAGAAGAGGCTAATATAAATATTGGGGGTATTTGGGATTGTTCTTTTTGTGTTTCATCTCCTTGGAGTTTATGCCTTGACAATATGATTGGTGGGTTAAAAGGTAAGGATATTTTAGTTTCTTAGCATATTCAATATTGCTTTCCAGAATGTTTCATCTAGTTCCATGACTCCAGTCAAAAGTGTAATCCTGAGGGCAGCTGGGTAGCTCAGTGGAGTGAGAGCCAGGCCTAGAGATGGGAGGTCCTAGGTTCAAATCTGGCCTCAGACACTTCCCTAGCTGTGCGACTCTGGGCAAGTCACTTAACCCCCATTGCCCGCCCTTACCGCTCTTCTGCCTTAGAACCAATGCACTGTATTGATTCTAAGAAGGAAGGTAAGAGTTTTTTTAAAAAATTGTAATCCTTCAGCCCTCTGAGTTGTCTATTCTTGTTGGGGGTGGGGTTCCCATTTGACAGTAATGCTGAGTGTGAGATACTGTCAAATCTCCAAGTTGTTTTGACTTGGCATATCTTTTTATTATATTCTGGGATAATCTTTATATGGTTATTACTAGTTTATAATTCTTTTGAGAACTGTTTGTTTATGTCCTTTACTTATCCATGGAGAAATGGGTCTTGGTTTTATTTATTTGTGTCCTGATAAATTGACAGCATTTACCTACTGGTCTCTCTAGTTTCCTACATCTGTTTAACTCTTGTTTAGTTTCTTCAATCATTATCTCTCTCTTGCTTCTTTGTGTGGGCATATATTAGGATTTCCTGGACCTCTTTTTCTTCTAGTGATTTCAACAACTCTCATGGTTTAATTCTCCTCACCAAATAGGACAGATACTAGACAGTCATTTCAATGTTAGAAGGACCTACCTGGATAAGGAAAACTGCTTCTACCAATGCAGGCCAGCAGCTGAGGCTTACAGCCCTAGAGTATTGCCTAGAGTTAGGAGAAGTTAAGTGATTTACTTCAAGGACACAGAGCCACTAATCTCTGTGTCAGAGGTAAGTCTCGTTGGATCTGGGGCTGACTATTTGCTATGCCATAATAACTATGTAGAGAGTGGTCAGCAGCTCAGTCAAGAAGGAAGAGGGCTGATTAAGAAAAAAGCCATTCAATTTGGAGAATACACAATTTGAACGAAATAATGAAGGTGGAAGCTAGATTGCAATGGATTGTGTGAGAAGTGATGAAGGAAGAGAAAGAGGCAGTGGAAGTTGTTCCTAAGAATCTGACAGTTACTGGGAGGAGAGTGAGAGAGAAGTGTAGCTTGAGGGGAAGTGTAACTCTCTTTTGAGAGAGTTAAGGTATAATAACTAGTGTTTATATAACTATCTATAGGGTTTATATATAATTTTAAGTTTTGTAAAGCTCATTATAAAGATTGTCTCATTTGATTTTTTCCCATCCATCCTGGAAGGTGGCCCACAGAGGTTAATTAACTTGCTCAGGATAACAAAAACTAGTCAGTGCCTGAGGGTATATTTGAACTCAGACCTTCATGACTTCAGTCCCAGAGCTCTAGCTGCTGTGCCACTGTATTTCCCTAATAATTATTGAGGTCACCCTTTGTGTCACTTTCCTTTTACTCTCCTCAAATTCTCATATCCAATGATTCTACTTCGACAGCATCACAGGTCTCCTTTTTTTCTCACTCACAAGACCACCACACTAATTCCAGCTCTAATCACTTCTTGCTTGGACTGTTTCCCCTTACTAGTTTTCCTGCCTCCTTTCTCTAAGCTGTTCTCTACCTAGCTGCAAATTCTCATTCTTATATCACAAGTCTGACCACATCAATCCCTTGCTTAAGCTTCATTGACTCCCAAATATACATAGGGTCAAATAAAGTCTCTGGTCTTCATCTTTAGGGACCAGTATCACATTACCTTTCCTGACTTTTCTTAAAAACACTCTCTCCCCCTCCCCCTCTCTCACTTGCTCTTTGTGTTTCTTCTCAGTCTTCCTTGAATTTTTGCACTGGCTGCTCTTCTATTCCTAGAATGCTTTCCCACCTCACTTCTTTGATTACCCAGCTTAGGTGCCTTGCTGCCCTGTAGTCCCCTGATGCTCCTGGAGTTTTCCTTCAGCTTCTGCTCCCATCCCCAAACCTTCCATTACCTGGCTTTCCTTCTGTATACACTTTATATGCACTTCTCTGTGAATCTGCTCAAGCAGAAGAATGTAAACCCTTTGAAGACAAGGACTGTTGGATTTTTGTGTCCCTGGCCCACATAAGAAATACTTGTGGAATTGAACACAGACATGCACATCCCGTTACATCTATCTTCTCATTTATTTGAGCAATTAAAGCAGTTAACTTGGGAGAGTAATCATAGGAATTTGTAATCTCTTTTTTTTGGCTACTTGTTCAATTTTTAGTCCCATTTACTTTCTTTTAATCAAATAAAAATATTTTAAGCCATTTATTTTCACCGTTCCTGGATGCTATTATCTTGACTGTAATTGCCTAGTTTCCTCCCTGGCTGATCCATTGCTAGTCTTTATCTGGGTGTTATTATAGAATATAAATGCTCCATAGAGCATCATAGTTGTAGCCAGAATATTTTCAGATCTCTAGCAAACAAGAAAAAGCTAGAGGTTGAATGATTAAAATAAGTTGCTCAGATTTGTTGTCAGAGTGTGTGAGAGGCTTTGAATTCATTATGCTCCTGGCTCTTGAGATGTGATGTGTGAAAAATAGTCCTTGCTGTTTATAGATGGGGATCCTTGGGCACCAGACAGTGGATGTTGGAATGTATTGCACAGATGCTGATGAAAAAACCAGAGCCCATAAGACAATGAACAAAGAATCATTTTAACACCTGTGTTGAAATCTCCTGTATGTATGGAGTTCTGGGTTTCTCTTTGAAAGCTTAAGAGTTTTTTGCTTGATTTAAAAACAACAGCTCTATATATTTGCAAAACTGTTGTACAATGGTGACTAGATTGACACTTTATGATGGATAGATGCTTTGGGAAGAGCCTCTATGAATTAGGGGATCCAGCATTCTAGATGATACCAATATCTATAAATATCCATGATTATTCCCTCCTTTTTACTCTTTGGGATTCATTTCCTATGTAGTGACATCATTAGTAGTTTACAGAACAAAATATGTTCAGCTCAGAGGGACTTTTAAATTTCTCACTACAAAACAAACACAAAAGCCTACATCACAGAAGTGTGTATATACCATGTTATCTCATATAAGTATTTATGATTTTACTGAGTTTATATTAGCATTGTTGTACTCCGGCAATTGAGAAGATGAGGTTAGTAGTTTTCATTAGCATTTGTCAGTTGAAACATTCAACTCTCTTAAACAGATTTAGATTATAGGTTTCAAATCAGGCCTGATTGACTCATTAAAGTTGTCTGGTTTTCAGGATAGACCTTTTAATTTATTCAGTTTATTGCACTGGACTTGGCAATAAGAGTACCTGAGTTCATATTCTGACATCTTAACACATGTGATACTTTTGCCAACTGATGTCCCTACATGGGACCTTGGGTTCCTCATCTATAAAATAATGAAATGAACTGGATCAGGCATTTAGCATATGGACCCCTTCTCAGACTGATAGGTTTAAATGAATGAAATAAAATACTTTTATTTAAAAAAAAACAAACAATTCTATTGAAATAGAATTCTTTCCCCATCCAAATTCAAGGACCTCTTGAAGTCGGCCTGTAGACACAAGTCAGGATTACCTAACTAGTTGATTTCAGTTATAGATGTTGTGATCATGCATTTGTATCTTTATAATCGAGCAGCTCTGATTCTGTAGTCAACTAGTTGCTAGACTTGAAATATGTTGAGGGGATTTGAAGAGAGCAGCTAGTCTGTCCATGACATTTCCCTAATCCATGTGGTCCAAGGTCATTGTTGAACTTGCACCTGTCTGAGTATGCTACATCAGGTTGTAAATTTTGAACACACATTTATTTAAATTACTTTAGAAGCTACTCTTCAAAAAATACTGAAGCTTGTGGTTAGAGTTCCATAGTCTTAAACTATTCTTGTCTTGTGGCAACACAGACAGGGGTGCAAACAGATTGATGGGATTTGCCCACATGGGTGGGGTGCACATTTGCTGTTGCCCTAGAGCAAAACTCCAGGAGCAAGTTTGTAGGTGGTTATCCATTTTGAATAAAATAACTTTTATTGATGCATTTAATATTTTAAGAATAAAATAACTTTTGCTTTTGCTGACTTTTTCTTTTATAAAGCCAGTTTTTAAAATGCCTCCACATATTTACTGTCTTCTTGGAGGTCATTTTTGCTTTAATGATGTAAAAAACTGAGACAGTGTATTAATGCTGAGTCACAGGCTAACCCTTCTCATTTCTCAAGTGATAACATTTTTTAAAATCCCTTGTCCTTCACTTGACATAACAAAAGAAATCTGGTAGATTCAATTTTGCTCCAGAGATGCTGAAATTATTTTGCTGTATCCAGAAATCTATTCTTCTATATAATGAAAAAAATCACTAGACCAGAATCTTCCAACTGGAAGGCTACAGTGCCTCTCAGGTGACAGAGCACCCTGCCTTTCTTTGGGTTGGGTTTGTTAAAGGATCCCCCACGCCCTCTTCCAGATTGTGCTAGATTCTCATTTAGAACCCTGAAAGGGAAGAGGGACATAAGATGCCTTAGACCAGAGCATTTTCTGTTTGCTGGTGGTGGGGGAGCTCTGCCTTGTAAAAGGCTCATCCCATTCTGTGCATGTTTCCTTGGATTTTTCTGCCACAGACCCAGCTTCTCTATGGAGGCAAAGACTTCTCTGTGTTTCTGCTATTTGTTTAGGGGCTCTGAAGCCCCAGCGTGGCCAGCTACAGAGTAACCACTTTAAACAAACTTTCTTTGTCCTTCCAAATAAATTAAGGTGGGGGTGTTTGGAAGAAGGTTGTAATTTGTCCCTTTAAAGAGCCGCACTGTTTGGCTTTTCCCTGGTCCACGAGTCTAGTGTGACAGCCTGAATAGAGTGGGGGAGGGGACATTGTCTTGCACTGGCCTGCTGTTAGCAGAGGGGAATGTGTTTCTGGATCCAAGATTGCACATTCATTGGTTGTCTGAAGCAAGCCATTTCATGGGAGGATTGGACAAGAAGCTGCGTCAATTTGCTGCCGGTCTCCAAGGCACTGGTGATGCTGCCTGCTTCACAAGCTGGCTCACGTCACAGCTCCATCACCCAGCGGGGTGTGGACTCTCTCTCTGTCTCTCTTTTTTCCCGTTCTTCCTCTGTTTAATTCTGTATTTGTTGCCTGCTGCATTTCTTCATCTGTCTTCTGCCAAATGCTAACAGCATGATATTTTGCAATCATCTAGGTGAATACAAGAAGGACGAACTCCTAGAAGCTGCTAGGTAAGTGATTCCATTCAATTTAAGTCAGTACAATGCATTCGAAAGGAAAAACGGGGTGGGGGAACTGTATCGATTTTATGTTATCACTGCCTTGATTTGACCATATGAGATAATATGGCTAGGTTGGCCAGTAGGGCTTTGTAGACTTTGTCATAAATGGGAAAGAATGGTTAATGAAATATGATATTGGTTAGAAGCATTATTAATTAGATTGGCTTATAAGGTGCCAGGAAGCCCCTATGCCTCTTAGTTGCCCATGTTTTTTAAGAACCTAATGGCATATTAAGAATGTTTCTGTCAATTCCTGTGTCTTAAAGCTTTATTTTCAAGATGTTTTCCTCTGATATTTTTCCAAGCAAAGCCTATATAATATATAATATAGCAAATATTCATAGCTAGGAAAAAACCTTATTTCTCTCTTTTGTTATTGAGCTGTTAAAATTGAACCACTAGCTTTTTTCTTTTCATAGTGTTTTATTTATCTTTCCAGCTCTAATGCTTTTGGTCACATGATAACAGTATGAAGTTCATTTTGATCATCAAGAAAATGGCTTTGTGCAGCTCTGTGACGGAGGTGCCCAGAGCCTGAAGCTCTAGGACATCCTGAAATAGAGGAATAAGGGATTGTTTGGAAAAATACTGACAACTCTGGGAATTACCAATAATTTAGATCCATGTTCTAGAAAAGATTTATTTTGTGGTATGGAGAATACCAGTACATGGCCATATAAAACTAATTTTTTAAATGGATTGGCTGATTTCCTTTTCTAGGAGTGGTAATGAAGAGAAACTGATGGCTTTACTGACTCCTCTAAATGTGAATTGCCATGCAAGTGATGGACGTAAGGTAAGTTGGGGAAAATAGAAGATTTTAATATTTAAAAGGTATTGTAGCAAAAAATATTAAATTATTAAAATTATTTTAAAAGATAAATTCAATTTAGATAAAAATTTTCATCTTTTTACTACATTAAATACTATAAATGTTATTGACGGTCATGACAGATTTTTTAGAGCTCTTGGAAAATGTGGATTTCAAGTAACTCTTTCCTTTGACATATCAAGCATCAAGAACTGTTTCTTATCTAGAACCTCTAGGTTTGTTAGTTCTGAAATCAGCAGGGCTCTTTTCCACTTGTCCTGATGGAAATTTAGAAGAGACATGTTTGTTTACTCATTGTTAAAGTTTATTTAAACCATTTAAAAACTAATTTGAGATGGAAGTAGAGTTTGTTTTAAGAGTTTAATAATTTGATTTTTCAAGTTGAGGGGATATTTATGAGATTTCTTTTGAGATGTACACATTTTACATTTTCTGGTTTTCTTTGAATAAGATTTAGTGTTCCTGTGTTGAATTAAAAAACAAAATGAATCTAGATTAGAGAGTGGGAGTGGAGTTAAGTTCCTTAGAAGTGCATATTATAATGTTGAAGTAATACAGATAATGTATAATTAATTCACTATTGTCGAAACTGCTACTTTAAGGTATTTTGTGATGTTTTATTCCTTCATTTGGAACTTGGCATTGACAAAGTTTTTGTAGGAATTTACACAGTAGACATTCAGAGCATGGTGTCCTGGACTGTCTGAATTTCAGAGATAGCTGATACTTGCGCTTTAGAGGCTAAAGGAAATATTTTTCATTGTTAAACTTTTAAATATTTTAAAAATACTTTTTGCTTCATGAGGAAAATCATGTGTCTTTCCTGTGAAATTGGTTAATTTGTGAAAATATGCTAATAACTTAGGTAGCATTAAATAACATTCACTTTAAATGATAAGCTATTATTTAAAGAAGGGAATTCTCTTGGTTTTAAATGCTTTGGGTATTAACATTTTAAAGGTTAGACTTAGTCAATTTTTCTTGATCCCTTTCAACCAGTTTTTATGAAAGTATGACCTTGGGGAGTGTCTGAACCCTAAGCAAGCCTTCAGAGAGTGATCTCAGTCGTTGTCATATATATGTAGGATCTTTACTTAGTGATGGTTTGGTTTGGATTAGGACAAAGGTGACTCAAACACTGAAGCTGTGAGTGTGGGAAGAGATGGTCTTCATACCATCTTACAGATGGTGAGTTACTCCCATTTTCAGGTTTGAACTGAGTGAAGCACAAAGTGAAGTGAGTAGAATCAGGAATACAACATATATAGTAACACCAATAATGAACTGAGGTAGAAGTTTTAGAACTAAAAGGGCCCTTAAGATCATTGGGTTCAATTCCTTTAGGCCCAGGTTGGTTTTACCAGAATTTCATGGTCAGTTAATATCAGAACCAGTCTCTTCTGGTGCTAAGTGGAGCATTTTTCCCACTGCCCCATTGGCACGTTGCCATTTCCATCCTTGAAGTTTCTTGTTGCCCTCTGGTGGGTGTTTGGAGAGTCAGATTGGCTTTGGGACCCTCTCAGAAGACCAGTTTCTGACTAATAAGCTTTAACAATGGCAAACACAGCCATGTTTGGTTTTTCATTATCCTGGCATCAAGTAAAATGGAACTAATAATACCAATACCTGAGCACTTTATTCACAGAGCTGTAATGGAGCTGGAATGACAGACTGTGGGTAAAGTGCTTCACAAACTTTAAGGGGCCACAGGAATGGAGGTGAAGGTTAATCATTTTTCCCCAAGTGTCAGCTTTTGGAGAGCTACTCCCAGAGCCTGGGAGAAATGCTCAGTATTCAATAAGACAGGGAATGTAGGGGTCCCTACATACAGTAGGAGGTTAAGTAGGAGATCAAGATAGCTCTCATACATAATACAGCAGTGATGGCAAACCTATGGCATGGGTGCACATGCAGAGCACTCTCCCCCAAAGTTTGTTACTAGAAAGGCAGAGGGACTCAGGTGGAACTCTTTGCCTCCCCTTCTTCCCCACCCCTCTTCCCAGCAGCCAGTGGGAGTACACAGGGGGTAAGGTGGGCAGCTCACAAGCTATAGAGCTGAAGGGGAGCAGAGCCCTCAGGCCACTCCCCTCCCCCTCTCTACACTTGGACATTCCTCACTTCACCTGCCCCTCCTTCCAGCAGCCTGTGGGAGTACTTTCTCCCTCCTCTGTGTGGGGTAAAGGGGGTGGGGCAGGGCACACCCAGCACTTGGTTGGGGGGGCACAGTATGTGGTGGGGGGGGTAGGTACAACACTAGGGGGGGGTGTTGGAGTGAGGCCTGGCACTCTGTCTCTAAAAGGTTTACCATCACTGTAATATAGCATCAGTCTGGAGGATGGAGAGCGAGGAGGCTCTTCATAGCTGACCATGATTTCAAGGAGAAGAAAAGTATTTGTAAAGGTTTTGTTTTCAAAGAAAATGAGATCAAGAGGTGGAAGACCAAATGCTCTGCAAAATTGGAGTAGCAGTGCTTTCTGGCTTCTGGTGGCCCCAAGGTTTTTCAAACCAGCTGAACACCTGTGGTGTGCAGGGCTCCTACAAACATACACACCCCTTCAAATTTAGAAACATAGACTAAATTAGTATAATAAATTGTTCTTGTTTCAAAGGATAATCTTTCCTGATTACCCTAGACAGAGATGATGCTCTCCCATCTCAGACTTTTTACATCTCCTTTACTAGATAACTCCATGGATAGCATGTTGTATCTCATTCTACATAGTTATATCATAGTTACTTCTGTAGCTTCCTTTCTCTCCCTAGTAGGCAGAACTGAATCCTCCTCTTTTTCGTATCCTACATATCTCAAGCACTCAAGTTTGTCAAATGAGTGAGCTTCCTCCCTGAGGAACAAGACTTATTCATTTGTAAGAAAAGAACCTTCCTTTTGAAAAACTTTTAAAATTTAGAACATATAGGGAGGTGTATATAATTAGGAATGCTTTATAGTCTGTTATTTTTGGTATTTATACCATAGTGGAAAATGGTATGTTTAATCTAAATTTATAGTATGCTTCAAATATTAATAAAAAACTAAAGAGTACACAGTATATCTTAAAATTCTAGAACTAGCACCATTCTCTAGAAATGTACTATGCTTGTTATTTCTCTAAAATTGAAATTGAATAGGAAAAAATTAAATTCAAATGTTAACTTAGCTTTATTGACATTCAAAAGAGATGGAGAATCATCTAGAAACATCCCTCTATACCCAAAGGTCAGATACTATTTTAAATGAATTATATTGACATTTTGATACTACTCCAGTTCATATGTTACAGTCCCAGTCTTCAAGATGTCCCAGTTACTCAATACTAGATACTAGTAGAGACTTGGGCAATATATGTCATTGTCTGGACAGTATCCTCTTTGTTTCATTGTTGTCTTTGCCATGAAACTGCCCCCAAAATATGACTGAGAAGTTCTAGTTGCTAAATTGAGTGTCATCTTCCTAGGTCTGACTACAAAGTTTTTTCAGAGCCTGTGAAGAATTAGAATTTGTGATTAAGAAGTGCCTCACTTAGGTTTTCAGGATGTGGCATAGAACCCACTTCATTTTCTGTGTTGATTTTCTAACCGCTGGGGTTAATGTTTTGTTGAGACCATGCCTACACTTCTTGGCTTCTCCACTTGACAGCACTGTCATTCTTTTTACCAGAAAAAAAACTAGGCTGCTGTCAGACTCAGAGCTTGATAAATAACAAAGACCTGCATAAATTTCAGTTTCTCAGTAGTACAGACCCAAAGTTCACCTTCTGTGTTGAATAGTAGGCAAGGAAATTGTGTGGTGCTGTGTGGGCTTTTTTGTTTTTCAAATCCCTTTTTATGTAATAAAGTGGGATTATATAGTGACAGAATAAGTTTTAAATAGTCTCTAATTCTGTCTCTTCAACTTGGTGATTATCTAATTAGATAATATGAACTATTCTGCTTTTTGTCCCCATAGACATTTGTTTGGCTTACCTTTAATGTTCTAAAGATAATGACTAAGAACTATTAATTCTTTTACCTTTGTCATTTATAATGTTTTTCTCAATAGTAATTTTTCACAAAAAGCCTTGTATGTACAAAGCAGAGTTAGAACCCCATTATCTTCATGTTCCTCAACATTTTCTTCTTTTAAGGCACTTCAGTCCAAGGGAAAATATATTTTTTTTGTGGACATTCTATATAAAAATGAACCCCTCTCTTGAAATTCATGGACTAAGTGTGCCTTCTCCCCACTGACTCCATAGGCATTATTTAACCCTGGCAATTGGCCTCCATTTTGCTTTTCAGGCTTTTTCTCAGGAACTCTAGAGACGTGTCCTTCTGAACTCTGAATTTATCTGCTAACTAATTTTAAGGCCTTGGAGTCTTTTTTTTTTTTTTCCAATTTGATTTTCATAAGACTAATGGGCACAGCTTTTAAACAAGTAAACACATATATTTTTTTAAACCCTTACTTTCCGTCTTAGAATCAATACTGTGTATTGGCTCCAAGGCAGAAGAATGGTAAGGGCTAGTCAATGGGGGTTAAGTGACTTGCCCAGGGTCACACAGCTGAGAAGTGTCTGGGGCTGGATTTGAACCTAGGACCTCCCATCTCTAGGCCTGAGTCCAAATTCATCTCTTACTTTGTTTCATTATAACCAATTTCAGAGTCTTCCTATATATATGTCAGTCACACAACAAAGGCATAAGACAGTCCCTACCCTCACAGAGCTCATGATCTAATGGAGGAAAACAACATATAAAAGGAGAATAAGGGTTGGCAGGGAAGGGAAGGAGAGGAGATTACAATTACCTGGCCAAGAAGCAAGTGATCTGAGGAACTGAAATTGAATCACATCTTACCAAATGATGAGTTTCCAGAGGTTATGGTATCCAAGAAGGTGGCTGAGTGGGAAATGACCAAATCAATTCCCAAGGTGCACTCCTCAAACAGAGGACCTGGGAGAGCTTCTGGGAGGGATTATCTCCTGGGCAGGGGTTGCTGGCAAGTATGAGTTTCAGAGCTGTTTTCATGTTGTGGAATGATGAGTTTATGAAGTTCAAGAAAGCAGCTGGATTGGGAAGTAGGTGAATTCTTAGGTTTCTCAGTCAGGGAGAGAAGCTACAGGAGATAGAAAAAGATCCATATACTTGTCTCCTCTGTTGTTCATTGCTTGCATTTGTATACCCAGCATAGTGCCAGCACATAGTAAGAACTTAATAACTCTTTCTTGTGTTGCCTTCATTGTTGCCACAGTGTACCCTAAGCGCCTTGAATCTTGTAAGCACTCAATAAATTTGGCTCATCTGAAATTTCACCTTTTTGGTCCTCAAAACCTCTTCGAATTGTCCCAAACCCTCATAAATGTCAGGTGGTCCGAACTTGAAAAAGTACCTTTTAAAATTGGAGATTCTTAACTGGGGATCAATGAAATTGCTGTTTTGATAGTCTGGTAACTCTTTTTTACTACTATTATTGGCTTCCTTTTTAATCCTCTTTTAAAAATTTTATGTATTTAAAAGCATGATTCTAAGAAGGGGTCCAGGGTCTACAGCTCACAGACTGCCAAAGGGTCCTTGAGACAGAAAAGGGCAAGAATTCCTGTTTCTTGTCATCTAGTCCAATCCAACTATTTTAGAGATAAGAAAACTGAGACTCATCAAGATAAATGATGGATGTAGTGTCATATAAAACTTAATGGCAGAACTGGGACTCACTTCTGATCATGTTGCCTCAGATCCCAAAGCCCCTTCCTTTGAATCCCCCTAAAAACCGATTGGAAATGCTCTGACTTTGAGTAAAGATGCAACAGGAAACTAAAATTGTGGGCTCACGTCATGAGTCTCCCTGTTGCACACTAAGTGCCAACTACTGCTGCGTCCCTATCTCCTATAGCAGGGGTGGGCAGCGTATGGCTCTTTCTGCAGGAGCCATAAAGTCCATTTTTTTTCAGGCGCTGTTACAGGAGCGGCACTGTGAGCACTGTACGGCTCTCACGAAATGACATTTAAAAAAATGTGGTATTTATAGCTCTCACGGCCATAAAGGTTGCCGACCCCTGCCCTGTAGTGATGCTTTGTCATTATCAATATCTGTTGACAAGTGGTTTCTGTTTATTTTAGTTGCTTAATGGCTGTGCCATCTCTGTCTGAGTATCTTCTGAGTCCAAGACCCTATGCCTTGATGAGTCAAGACATGTTTTCAAAGAGTTTGGAACTGATTAGGGGAGTTAAAACATTCCCAATGCATGGAATTTAGGGTTAGCTGTGATCCCCTTTGGAAGCAAACTTACTCTTTATCCAGGAATGTTTCCATTTCTCTGTTCTTCCCCATCTGAGGTCTCATTTGTGAATGAGTTAATGCCCCTGGTTTTCTACAAGGATTCACTCATTGCATTGTTCAGGAAGAAGCTGGCAAGGAGCTCGTCTTTGGGACTTCAACTTTACAATTTGTAATTCATCAGACTCTTAACTGCCAGATGTCTGTCTAGTTTTTTAAAACAAAAAAGTACTCATGGTTTTTAAGGGTTGGGAAGTTGTAGTTGTTGTCCGTGTGGAGCTAATAAAGAATATAGGAGTTTCATCCATGACCACAACCATTTATCCACAGATACTCAGTCATGGAGAGCTGCTGTTGTTTTGACTATCTGACCAGTAGCTTATATACTTCCCTTCCCTTTATCTTTTTTTTCTTTTAACCTTTATATGGCAAATTGAATTTTTTGCCAACACTGGCTATGTAGTGAGCTCCAGGCAACACTGTAAAAGGCCTAACTCCCTGCCCTCAAGGAGTCTAAATCCTAGAACTACTTTTCTGATGGATTTTCTCATCCAAGTCTTTCTAGAAATCTTTCTTAAGGATTAAGCTCTGAAGACCCTTTGTTATGATTTGCTCATTATTTTGAGGCTACTGACCTAGCACAAGACCTTAAGTCTATCTCTCTCCCCTTTCCACCCCATTGACTTTTTCTCTCTCTTCTGTTTCTCTTTCCTGTCTCTGTGTCTGTCTCTCTGTTTGTTTTTCTCCATTCTTCTTCAGGTGTCCATGGTATTAGTGACTGCTGTCATGCTTCCCACTCGGAGCTGCTGTGCATTTACATGATTCCTTTGTGTATGATAACATTGTTAAAATGAAGGTGTTTACATTGACATTTTACAACATCTAACTGTATTTTAAAATATTTCTACTTGGGCAATTATTATTTGTATACACTACTTTAAGAAAACCTAACACCCACCCAGCCTGGGAAAAGAGAGAGAGAGAAATTTGAGGACTTACATTTAGATGTTTGAAAAAGTTCTTTTAAATGTGGATCTCCCATAGCCTTGGGAATAGTAGTGCTCCCCAGACTACTTGCCCTGCCTCCAGCCAGCCACCATAGCCATCACCTAGGGAAGCAATCCTGGTGTAGATATATCCTGGCAACTGCCATTGTGGGTGTTGTCTCTCCTATCTCTCCAGCTCCTAAAGACCCAGAAAAGAATGTCCTCATCACTAAAGTCCTTGGAATTATGAAATGTATAATCAGAAACTGATTTAGTTTAAGAATGGAAACATAATTAAAGAAAGATGTATTACCATTTGCTTTGCCAACTATACTATAAGGACCATGAGACCTTTCTATCCATTGTGCCACTAAAACTTCTTATATGTGTTGTCTTCCTTGAGCAGAATCTTTCTCTAATTTTAGTAAGTTGGGATTTGGGGGTGTGGTATAGTTGTTGATGAATAGAATTTTTTCCTTTTGAGAACTGTCTATTCATATCCTTTGACCATTTATCTATTGGGAAATGTTTTTTGTTGATGTATATTTGTGGCATTTTCTAATCTTGCATTTCAGTCCTTTTTCAGAGAAGCTTACTGCAAAGAATTTTCCCCATTTAACTGTTCGCTTTCTGATTTTAACTACCTTGGTTTTGTTTGTACAAATCCTTTTTATATAATCTAAGTTGTTCATTTTGCCTTATGTGATCCTCTGTTCCTTGTTGGATTATGAATTTTTCCCCTATTCATAGTTGTAAAAGGTATTTTCATCCTTGCTTCTCTAATTTATTAATCATATAATCTTTGATAGCCATGGATCTGTTTGGAGTTCATCTTGGTATATGGTGTGAAATGTTGGTCTATGCCAAATTTCTGCCAAATCTCTTTCCATTTTTCTTAATAGCTTTTGTGTAATCATGATTACACAATTACATAAATACTTTTGGAAGGAGCTTGGCATCTTTGGGTTTACTGATCCCTGTGCTACTGTGTTGATTTGTTTTAGTGTGTGTGGTGTGCTTAATCTGTTTGCATATGTAGCTTTTAACAATGCTGAAGCAAATTTGAACAACTAACAGTCATTGAAAACGAAGGAAAAGAATTAAGTGGAAACTAAACCTGAAACTTGGCAACCTGCATATGTCTTCTAGATTTTTTTAAATGTTTACCTTAGCTGTGGCTAGTTTTTATGTTAATGTCCTATATTTGGATAAACTAGTTCTGAACATAGAAAGACATGTTTTTTAAAAAAGAAAAAGAGCCTTTATATTTTCCATTATTAGGAAACTAAGAATATCTTCTTTGCATTCTTCTCCTTTTTCTCCCCTCAGATTATCAATAAATAGAGAACTGGGGGCAGGGTGTGGATGGGGTAGCGACCCTCAAGGCCTTCTAGTTCAACCCTTTCATTTGATACATGGGGAATCTAAGCCTGAGATGGACAGTGACTTTCAGGAAGTAGCTGAGTGGGGATTTGAACTCATGTCCTGTGGACTCCAGAAGGATCTTACTCTTCTACCACAAAGAAATTGGAGTGACTGCTTGAGATAAAACCAAAGACATGTCCTTTGTGTGCATGTGTGAGTTAGATTTAATAAAGAGGAAATACTGGATTAGCAACAGAAACAGTGGCCCAGATTGTTCGTTAAGAGTCTCTTTCCTTCTCCATCACTAGCAATTTGCTTTTTTGTATATCTAGGTATAACAAAAAGCTGTTTGTACATAGAGATGTCCATGGTGCTGCTGAGCTGCTACCAAACAAAAGTCTTTCAGTTCTTTTCCATGAGACACTACTAATGGACTGTCCCATGGGCCAGGAAATGCCTTTGCTGACTCCACTGTCACTTGCTATGCTCATCACATTTACAGATGACCCCCAAACTGAAGATTGCTAACAAGCTGGATGAGTCAGTATCCCAAGGGATCTTTATAGGCTAAAGTATTGGACAGCATCTTCTAGGAGGAAGGACAACTAGGATACAAAAATTTAACTCTATAACCATAATATGAGAGAGGCCTGGGTGGAGAGCACTTGTTCTGAAAAGGATCTGGGATTCTTAGGGGCCTGCAAATATGAGTCACCTGTATGGTGTAGCAGCTTCCAATGCTAGTGTAATCTTGTGCTGCATTAGGAAGAGCAGAATTTCCAGTGATAGCTTGACTCTACTCTGCCCTTAATCATACCTCCTCTGGAGTACAGTGTTCATGAAGTTCAGGCCACCACAGTTTGAGAAAGTCATTGATCAACTGGAACATGTCCAGAAGAGAATGACCAGGATGAAAATGGGCATATGAACATCAGTGGAAGGAATCAAACAAGTTTAGCCTGTACAAATGAAGACTGGGGGCAAATACAATAGCTTGTTCAGGTGTAGAGAAGAGATTTGACTTCTTCTGTTTAGCATCAGAAGGCATAAATAGGAGCAGTGGAAAGAAGGGAGCAAAGAGACACATTGAAGCCTGGGGTCAGGAAAAACCTTCTAACAATTAGAGCTGTCTTCCTGTGGAATAGGCTCACCTTAAGAAATCATAGAGACTGACTTCTTGGAGATCTTCAGGCAAAGACTGGATGAAAACAGGAAGGTATTTGTGAAGTTCTTAGTACAGTGCCCAACACAGGGGAGGCACTTGTTGTTCATCCTTCGTTTTCAAAGAGGACCAATGACATTATAGGCTGATGCCTTTGACTAGCACGTGAGCTGGATTGAAGGGAGGCATATGTATAACTGAAGTCCTCAATCTCATCCTCTCTTCCACAGACATCCAAGTCCAGTGGCAGGACAACTGGTCATGGCCCAGGATGCAGTAGAGGACATTGATATCTTTAAATATCTGACCAAGCTCTAAGCCCTCCATAGTACTTGCTTCAGCTACCTTCATGACCATTGGTATGAATTGTTCTCATCTGCCTGTTCTTTGAGGGAAGTCTTCACATGCTTATGGTAGACATCTCCCTAACTCACCAAAGCCATGCCCATAAACAGTGGAGATCCCTCATGGTTCTGGCCTAGATCTTCTTTTCACTCTCTTTAGACTATTTCACTTGGTGACCATATCAGCTCCTTTGGTTTTGGTCATCTCTGTGTAGATGACTCTCAGATTTACCAATCCTAACTTCTCTCAAGACCTCCATCTCACACATCATCACTGACTGCTGCCTACTGGATATATCTTTAGTTGATTGGCTTGTAGGTGCTTCAAGTGCAACACATCCAAAACAAAACTCAAACATTATCCTCCAAATCTCTCCTTTTTTCCAGCCTTTCTATCAAGTGTACCATCATCCTCCCAGTCACCCAGACTTACAACCTAGTTATCATCCTAAATTTCTAATTTACCATTGATGAAGATCCAAAAAGAGGCCTGAGAAAGAATGATCAGATAGGAAAAGATGCGGGAAAAAAGAAGTATCTTGAAAACCTAAAGAGAAGATCCTGAGAAAGAGGGTAATTAAGAGTGTTAAATGATTCAGAGACGTCAAGAAGGATAAAAATGGAGTTCATTGACTTGGCATTGAAGAGCTTGACAACTCTGAAGAGAACAGTTTGAATAATGAAGGCCAAGCTACCAAGGATTTAGAAACTAGGGGAGGAGAGGAAGTGGAAGCATCCAGGTTAGATGACTTTCTCAGGGATTTAGTGGAGAATGGGGGAGGAGGTCAGAAAAGGTGATCAAGTGAAGGTTTTTAAAGATGGAGGAGGCATGATAGGCCTATATAGGCAGACTATGAAGGAGCCATTAGGCTGAGAGAAGAGTTAGACAATCTAACCAGAGGGAGGGAGCAATGTGCCAGAGAAGAAGGGATGGGATGGGAACGTTTGTGCTTATAGAAGTGTTTGCCTTGGCAAGGAGAAGTAGTGTCTCTTCCTGCAAGGCAGAGGTGAAAAAGAAGATAGTGGGGGGTTCAGCTGAGTAATGTGAGATGAAGACAGTGAAAGAGGAAGGATGTGTTGTGAATAACCTCAGTCTTTTTAGTTGAGATCATGGGATTCAGGGTATCCTGGGGAAAATGAAGAAGGTTAGAAATAGCTGCTGAGAAAAGTAAGTTGGAGAGAATTGATTGGTGCTGTGTAAAAGGATTACTTTGCTCTGGTAAGGCTTTGATTGGACTTATGTAACATGAATTTCTAGTGGATTCAGCCATCTAGGCTTCACGATGTTCTCTGTTTCTGTTCTAGTGTGGGAATAGGGGGGCAGAGGTAAGCAGTTTAGGTTTGATGAGGCATTATTTATAAAAGGATTGGAGAGTTTTTGAGTATATAGGGGGATTGCAAGGAGTTGAACTGATTTGCCAAGAGAGCTGTAACTAGTGTGTGTTTATCGACCTCAGAAAGAAGTGAAGAGTAGAGGGATTGGAAGTCAGAGTGAGGATGAACAGAATTAGGAGTTGTAAATTCCAGGGGAAAATGGAATAATAAAATATAATCTCCAAGGAATTTCAGAATCCATGAACATATAGAGAGAGTTCTCCTGAGTGATTGCATGATACATGACTGTATGAACCTCCGTGGGTAGCTGAGGTGACAGGGAGGAGAAGACAGGCATTGAAAAGGTAGGCTTTCCTCCCTCCTTCCCCCATGTCTGGTAGAGAGACAGATTAATGCAGGCACTGAACAGCCTTGTCCATTTATTAACTTCGCACAGCTCTGGTAAATGGCTGTGGCAGTCTGTTCCCCAGGCTAATGTAGACTGACTCTAACTATAAGCACCTAAACACAGAATATTCCACTCATCCGCAAAGTCACTCAGTTCACTTTAAGCATTTCTCTACCTTTGATGGTTTTCTTTATTATACATGTATTAAAATGAATCAGCAAAGCCCCCTGCCTCTCTGTCATAGGTCAAAATTTGGGCTCCCATTTTGTTCCTTGAGTTCATATCCTAGACTTATTTTCCCTGACCATCCTCTTTCCATAGTCTAGTTTGAAGAGAACTTGGTTTTCTTTTTTAAAATCCTCATTGAGCCTTGCCTGGAGAACTGTCCTCCAAGTTGGCTAAGCCCAGAGTTAACTCTTTCTAACAAATACCATGGGAAACATTATTTGGCAGATACCATGCCTGTGGATTCTCTGATGATGGCAAGTTGTTTTGTTTGTTTGTTTTTGGAAACCCTCCTGTGTGACAATGATAATCTTAGTGTGGGTAATCATCCTGAGCCCCAGAACATTATAGAGGTACTTCAAGGATTGTACAGTCAGAAACATTTATGGAGCATCTGCTGTGTGCCAGGCTCTAAGCACTAGGGATATAAAGGGAGACAAAGAAAGGCAAAAGCCAGTCTCTTTTCTGTGAAGAGAGCATGCTGGGTACAGGGGGAGGCCACCAGAATTAGCAAAGATTGGGAAAGGCCTTCTGCATAAAGTGGGAGTGAGACAGAGGGGGAGTATTCTAGGTATGGGAGATGGCCAGAGAAAATGTCTGGAGTTGTTTTGTGTGAGAATTCCCTGACTCTCCTTCCTCTCTGTAGACCTCCAGCCTCATATCTCCATCTGGATGTCCAGTAGACATTTTAAATTCAGCATGCCCAGAACTGAACTCATCATCCCATAACCTTTCCTCTTACTGTAGAGGGCACCTCCATCTTCCTAGGGCCTTACTCTCACCTTCCATGTACAAGCTGTTGCCAAATCTTGTGGATTTTACCTCTGCAGCATCTCTTAATTATATGCCTTTTGGAGGTCTAATTACTCAAATTTATAAGGAACTAAATCAATTGTACCAAAAAATCAAACCATTCCCCAATTAATAAATGGGCAAGGGACATGAATAGGCATTTTCAGATAAAGAAATCAAAACTATCAATAAACACATGAAAAAGTGCTCTAAATCTTTAATAATTAGAGAAATGCAAATCAAAACAACTCCGAGGTACCACCTCACACCTAGCAGATGGGCTAAAATGACAGCAGGGGAGAGTAATGAATGTTGGAGGGGATGTGGCAAAATTGGGACATTATTAATACATTGCTGATGGAGTTGTGAATTGATCCAATTATTTTGGATGGCAATTTGGAACTATGCCCAAAGAGCACTAAAAGATTGCCTGCCCTTTGATCCAGCCATACCACTGCTGGGTTTATACCCCAAAGAGACCATAAGGAAAAAGACAGGTACAAAAATATTTATAGCTGCACTCTTTGTGGTGGCAAAAAACTGGAAAATGAGGGTATGCCCTTCATTTGGGGAATGGCTGAACAAATTGTGGTATATGTTGGTGATGGAATACTATTGTGCTCAAAGGAATAATGAACTGGAGGAATTCCATGTGAACTGGAAAGACGTCCAGGAAGTGATGCAGAGTGAAAGGAGCAGAGCCAGAAGAATATTGTACACAGAGACTGATACACTGTGGTAAAATCGAATGTAATGGACTTCTCTACTGGCAACAGTGCAGTGATCCAGGACAACTATGAGAGACCTATGAGAAAGAATGCTATGGACATTCAGAGGAAGAACTATGGGAGTAGAAACACAGAAGAAAAACAAAACTGCCTGATCACATGGGTGGATGGGGATATAATTAGGGATATTGACTCTAAATGAGCACCCTAGCACAAATATTAATAATATGGAAATAGGTCTTGATCAATGACACATGTAAAACCCAGTGGAAATGTGCGTCAGCTATGGGAGGGGGTGGGAAGAGGGAAGGGATGGAACTTGAATCCTATAACCATGGGGTAATGCTCTAAATTAATTAAATAAAAGATATTATTAAAAAAATAGATAAAATCTAAGAACTATGAAAAAAATTATATACCTTTTGGGTCAGCCTACTCAAGCCTCTTCCCAACTACAAACTTGAGGGATAGGGACTGCCTTCTACCTTTTTTTATCCCTGGCACTTAGCACAGTGCATAGGGCATAATAGATGCTTAATAAATGTTTATTAGCTGACTGCCATGCTGCCTCCTTACTTTTAACTGGGAATTTAAAAAGAAATTGCTCAAGTACCCAGTATCCCCATGGCTAGCACTCTAGACACTGGGGAGTCTCAGTGAGGATTTGGATTCCAGAATGTGTGTGCTCTCTCCTATGACTCTTGGAGTGAGAGGCAGTACACTAACAAACCTTCAGTAAAGCACAGGGCCATTAAAAAATGGGCTTATCCTGGCAACTGATTGCCAAAATAAAAAGTTGCATCTTCTTTCTTTTTTTTTAATTTTATAGAGGAGTTATATAGAGGCACATTATTGTATTATCATAAAATGATTATTAAAATCTTTCAAGACCAATAATACTCTTTTGGAAAGACCCCAACTTCTATTCCAGGATAATGGATATTATTACTAAACTTGTGCCTCTTCCTCCCCAGTCTTATTAGAATCTTTAATGCAAAGATATAGACCTTCTGTTTTCTCCTCCTCTTGACCCTTTCATTTACTTTTATGGCTCCAATCTGAACTTAGGTTCTAAGAATTACTGTTGCAGAAGAAAGGTGCCTGTTGGGATCTCTGAGTTCCTAAAAGTGTTTCTAAAAATCAGATAACAGAAAAAATATAGCCCTTGAATGTGTACAAAGAAATTTATACATGTTCTCATTTCCTTTTCCAAACCACTCTGATGTAGTCACTTAAGATATTGTTACCTCATTTTCTAGGTGGACATGCTGAGGCTGAGCAGCTAAGTGATTTGTCCATAGTAAGACATTGGGAATAAGTATTACGGGTAGGTTTGAACCTTAGGGGTATTTTGACTCCCATGTTCAATGTTCTTGAACCTTGCTTCTTAAACCACACTGCTAGAAAAAAAGGTCTGATCTCAGTTTATTCAGTTTGAGGAAATCCCTATATGAGGGCTAGGTAATATGGATTACTTCCTTTTTAATATTAAATTAGCATCTTCAAAAACATTGAAAAAAGGCCTCAGTTCTATTTTTTTTTTTTCAATTCTTACCATATGTCTTAGTATCAATTCAAAGACAGAAGAGTGGAAGAGCTAGGCAGTCAAGGTTAAGTGACTTGCCCAGGGTTACATAGCTAGGCAGTGTCTGAGGCCAGATTTGAACCTAGATCCCCTTGACTCCAAGCTTGGTGACCCATACACTGTGCCATCCAGCTGCCCCTGTGTCTTAGATCTTCAAATTCATTGAGTGAGTTATTGGTATGTACTAATTCAACATTAATGCATAAGTGTCTTGGTATTCTAAATCCTGTTCATAGAAAGGGATCTGGGTAATGATCAGATTATGTGAATCACTGGATTTTCTCCTGAAATATAAAGTGGTATCTTTTCTTCAGTTGCAGAAGTGCAGTCTCTCTGAAAGTCCTTAGTAGTTTCTTATTAAGAGTAATGCTGGGAGGGGCAGCTGGGTAGCTCAGTGGATTGAGAGCCAGGCCTAGAGATGGGAGGTCCTAGGTTCAAATCCAGCCTCAGACACTTCCCAGCTGTGTGACCCTGGGCAAGTCACTTGACCCCCATTGCCTACCCTTACCACTCTTCCATCTATAAGTCAATACACAGAAGTTAAGGGTTTAAAATTGGAAAAAAAAAAAAAAAAAAAGAGTAATGCTGGGGGGGCAGCTGGGTAGCTCAGTGGAGTGAGAGTCAGGCCTAGAGATGGGAGGTCCTAGGTTCAAACCCGGCCTCAGCCACTTCCCAGCTGTGTGACCCTGGGCAAGTCACTTGACCCCCATTGCCCACCCTTACCACTCTTCCACCTATGAGACAATACACCGAAGTACAAGGGTTTAAAAAAAAAAAAAAAAAGAGTAATGCTGGGGGGGCAGCTGGGTACCTCAGTGTATTGAGAGTCAGGCTTAGAGACGGGAGGTCCTAGGTTCAAATGCGGCCTCAGACACTTCCCAGCTGTGTGACCCTGGGCAAGTCACTTGACCTCCATTGCCCATCTCTTCCACCAAGGAGCCGATACACAGAAGTTAAGGATTTTAAAATAAAATAAAATAATCCCTCTGCTAATGATTTTCAAATCAATTAAAAAAAAAGGAATGCTGCTGCTATAGAAAACTCTGAGCCTTCTTTCTCAGACTTTGGAGGTGCATCAAAATTCATTTTCTTATATCCTCCTCTGTCCTGCTTATTTGGGTGCTGGCAATAGTGAATTGCCAGAGCTTGCAGAATCCCTCTGGAATTCTTAAGCATTGATCAGGTTAGTTTAACACCAGTTCTTCCATAGATTTCCCCGGTAGATTTTGGTTCTTCTCTTCTCCTTTTTCTTTCCTTCTTTGTCCTCATGCTACCTTTCCATTCCTAGTCACTCTAAATATGTACCCTTTATATTTTGTCTTAACGAAGTACCAACATTATTCTTCCTCAGGCTGTAACAAATTGCCCACCTCTTCAAACGCTTTGAATTCTTTCCTCCTCAAAGACTTAGGAGTTCATTTTCTTCATTATACCATTTCTACCTTCTCTTTAGGGGCTTCTCTCTCTGGTCACCTGTCTTTCTGAGATTGATGACATTGCTGTAATTGCCAAGTTGTTCACTTCAATAAACATTTATTAAGACATTCCTCTTCGCAAGGTCCTTTGCTTCTTTGGGTGAAAACATGAGAAATGACCCCGTCCCTGTCTCAAAGCACTTTGCAAGGTCATTTTGTGAAATTGGGCATTTTTGTGAATTTATATGATATAAGATAAAAAGTGAACAAGGCTTTATCAAAAGACCACACAAAGTACTGTGAGAGAATTTGATAATGAAGCAAGTCACTTTGAGCTAAGGGAAGGTGGAAGGATGGGGGGGGGGGGGAAGCTTGATAGAGCAGGTAGCACCTGCGCTAAGCTTTGAAAGAAGAGAAGTATTTTACTAGGTAAGGATGAAGATTAAATGCATTCCAGGCATGGAGTATGAAGAAGGAAATGCATACTTTAAAAAAAAAAATCTTACCTTCCATCTTAGAATCATGACTGTGTATTGGTAGTAAGGGTTAGGAAATGGTGGTTAAGTGATTTCCCCAGGGTTACACAGCTAGGAAGTGTCTGAGGCCAGATTTGAACCCAGGACTTCCTGAGTCTCTGGGCCTGCCTTTCAACTGAGCTGCTTAGCTCTCCCTCCCCCCCACCCCCCTCGCAAATGCACAGTTGTAAGAGACTTGAGGATATTATCAGGGATCATTTTGATGAGATCAAATATATGAAGGAAAGTCAACCTGTATGTGACATAAAGGTTGCCAGCCAAAAAGGTAGCCAGCGAGTGGAGGATGTTCCTTGCCAGGTTAAGGAATTTGCATTTTACCTTATAGGCATTTGCATGATGATTCCTTTTGGCATCTTGATTGGAAAAAACCCCAGAAACAAGACAGCTCTAAAGGAAGGAGTTAATGAGGGGAAAGGAGAATGGCAATCTGAGAGAAAAGGATAGAGATGTTTTGATTTTTCTTAAAGAATTTTGAGCTTGCATTACCTAGATATTTTGGTAGTATAGTTGATAAATCTTGGCCACTGATTGGAGTGCTGGCAATAAATGGGAAGCCTTTGTTAAATTTATGTTCCTGCCAGGAACCCTTACTTACTAAGGACCTAGACTGATGACTATGTCTTAACAGTGGCCAGAAATGAAGAAAGGAAATGCATATTTTAAATCAGAAAACAAAGCAAAACATTTTATTGTATGTTTAATATATCGGAGTTCCCTAAGCATTTTCTTTTTTTCCCCCCCATGTTCTCATAATAGCTCCAAGTTTAGATAGCCCCAAGAGATTGTCCAAACTTCATTAAGGCACTACTTACAATATCCATTTGTAAGAAGAGGTACTTGCCAAGTCATAATTATTTCCATGAACTCTTAAGGCCAATATTGATTCTCTCTCTCTTTTTTTTTTTTATTCATCTAAACTCAGCTATACCTATAAGTATCTTAAACTGACAAATAAGACTACTGTATTAATGAATTAGGACATTCCTTTATGCTTAAAAAAATTTTTGGGCCAGTCCTAAAAGGAATTTAGTAAGTTATTTTCTGTACATGAGTTTTCCTGTTAGTGATTAAAATATTATAGCTACAAAAGGAAAATGTTAGTGCTTTAAAAAAACTTAACTACAGATTGCCACAGGAATAGACTGGATCAGATGGAAGAAGACTTGAAAAATAATGGTGAAATTCATAATTCATGTGAAATTTTGAAAATTTCATTAGCAGAATTGAGTGTGCATATATTAATGTATTCATTTTCACCCTAGTGAGAACAATTTACTCAGTCACAACATATTTGTTGAACATTTTTTTTTGTCATTCAAAGCCCTTTATGACCTGCCTTTTCCTTTCTAGTCTTCATTCACATTATTTCTCCCAACATTTCTGTTTCTTCAGGCCACTAGCCTTGTGATCCTGTCAGAAGACACTTTATTTTCCCTTGTGGTTGTCTCCTCCCTCCCTAGTTTCCTTTAAGTTCTCTATTGATTATCTCTAGTTTATCATTATTTATACGCACAGTTGTTTGTTTTCCCATTAGACGGTGAGCTTCTCGAGAGCAAGGGGGACTGCTTTTTGCCTTTTTTGTGTGTCCTCAGTGTTTAACACAATTATAAATACTTCCTTACTGACTCTTTTGATGGACCACACAGTGAAGGGGTTTAGCAGTCAGTCAGCCAGTATTTATTAAGTGCCTACTGTATGCCAGGCAAAGTGTTACAAAGACAAACAGGAAACCCTGGTCCTTAAGGTGTTTTTTATGCTATTAAGGAAGGCTACATGTCTGTCATAACTATTTAGATTGACTAAAAAACAGATTGAGGCAGAAAAGCAGCAGGGGTTCATTTAGAAGGTGCTGATTGAACTGATCTTTGCAGAAAGATGGAGATTCTAAGAGTGGGCAAGAAGAAGATACAAAGGCAGAGAGATGTTGTCATGTATAAGAATTGAAGTATCTTGATGTGAAAAGGAGTGCTGAATGTATAGGACTGCTGGAAATGTTGACTTGAGGCATGTTAGGGAGATAGATAATAGAAAACTTCTGGAATTTATTGATTTGGTGTGATACCATGGTCAGAAATGTGATCGTCACTTTGGCAGTGTAGTAAAAGAAAGCTTGGAAGAGGGGAGACACTTATGGCAGAGAGACTAGTTAGTAGCAATACAGGAGAAAAGCAATGAGAACCTGAAGGAGTCTGGTGAGGATGTGAGTAGAAGGAGTAAAGGGAATGGAGAGAAGATAAATAACTCTGAGTTTACATATCTTGTGCCTGGAAGAATGTATAGAGGGGAATGATATAATGAATGAATTTGGGTTTGGATATATTGAATTTGAAATGACTGAGGATATCTAGATTGAATAGTCCAATGGGCAGTTTTGTGGTGGTGTTCACTTATTTATTTATTTATTTATTTTTAAGCCCTTACTTTCCATCTTGGAATCAATTCTGTGTAATGATTCCAAAGCAGAAGAACAGTAAGGGCTAGGCAATGGGAGTTAAGAGATTTGCCCAGGGTCACTCAGCTAGGAAGTGTCGGAGGCCAGATTTAAACCCAGGATCATCTGTCTCTAGGCCTGAGCCAGCTAGCTGTACCTTTCTTCTTTGTTTTTAAAGAGGACCAATGACATCCTGGAATGGTGTCTTGATTCAAATTGGATTTACGTGAGGCAGAGTTGCACAAAGTTGTCAGCCTCACTCTCTTCTAGAGTCAAAGTCCAGTGGCAGGACGAGTCAAGACAAGTTGGTGATGGCCCAGCATGCAGTGGGTGACTGTGGTGTCTTTGATGCTAATCAAGCTTCAAGTGCTCCACAGCACCTATTTCAGCCACCTTCATGGCCAGTAGAATAAATTATTCTCATCCTTTCCATTATCAGAAGATGTCTTCACATGCGTGGGATAGATTCCCCACTCTCCCTGTAAGGGGGAAAAAGGGGTTTTGGGGTTCAATATATTAAAAGATGGTTGCCAGAGGATTGAACTGTTATCAATCCTCAATTAAGAATAATCTCAAGTCAAAATTGACTTTCATGGAAGTTTATTTACAATTAGGAAGGTTGAAGGTAGGGAAATTGAGAGAGAGAAACTCTGGCCCAGACCAGGTAAGAGTTTTGAGGCCCAGCAGAGGGGCGCAGAGGTGAATTAAACAAGGCTTCTAGCCATGAGGCCTTTTACAATTAGAGAGGCAAGAGAGGCCTCCCTGAGGGTGGAGCCTCCAGAGACGCCCAGGGAGGAGACAGAGAGTCAGCCTAACTCACCCACGTGACAATTCAGAGGGAAGCAGTCTGAGGTCCCACCAGAGTCTCAGCATTCCAACACTCCTCCATGAACCAGAAAAGGTCCTTCACCAGATACTCTCTTCCACTGAAAACCTCTCACACACTCAGCTCTCTCTTTTTAAAGGGGTCACTTATACGACACTTCCTGTGCCTCCCTCCTAATTTGCATGTCCAATCACAATAGACTCTTCTCATAGTACTGCCTAGGGGGCAGTCAGTTGATTCT
>NC_058135.1:14735739-14839366 GCF_016433145.1 Gracilinanus agilis | reverse complement strand
GTGGGGGGTGGGGGGTGGTCAGTTGATTCTGATTCGTCATCCACTCTAGCACACGTGGGTTAGGATCTCCCAGAATTAGGTGTTCTCATCTTTGGTGATTAAATCTAAAGTTGGGCAGTGTAGACTTAATCTAATTATCACCCCTCCTCCCCCCATTCACTGATAAATATGAGGCCTGTCAGTTAACCTCAACCCAGTTTAGTTAAGCCTGTCTCCCAAAATGGCCACTGCATATGCTACAACTTCTTGGAGAAGAAGTAACAGCTGGGAGGCCTGTAGACTGAAAAGGAGAATGAGCTGCCCTGAAAAGCCCTTAGCAAGCCCTCATAACAGAGGTGCTAGTCTTCTGGGAACATCCATGTTAACAGCCCCATTTGATAATGAGAGATTAAAGCTGGCTGTATAAAAGTGGGAGTCATCTGCATGGAACTGGTCATTAAATGTTTGGCACTTCTAAAGTCACCAAGACAGACCATTCAGAGTAAGAAGAGAGCCTAGGATAGAGCCTTGGGAAATATGGCATGGATGAGGATCCAGCAAAGGAAATGGAATAGGAGTGTCAGACAGGTAGGAGGAGAGAACCAAGTGCTGTGAAATGTATTATGAAGAAAATAGTCACAAGTATCTTCTTCTTCCTTGATAGTAGAAAGGGAGGGTATCAATTTCGCTAGGGAAAATGCAGCATTTCAGAAATAACTGAAAAGCTTTTTGACCATTTCTTTTTCTGAAGTGCTATCATAACAGAGAAAGTATTGCTGTCTAGGTGGGAAGAAAGGATCACAAAGGCTTATCAAGCCACTCTGGAAATGTTTAACTATGGAGTTAACAGGAGTCTCTAGGAAGAAGTTAAATGATATACTGTGCTTCAGAAGTTTTACAGGTTGGAAACCATTGCTACCTTTCAGTATTTCTTCTACTGCTGCTTCTTAAGTTAAAGTCAGTTGATGTCAACTGAAGAAAATATAGCTTCAGGCATCATTTTAAAGTAAATCAGCTCTCCTTAGAACTGAATTTAACTGGTAGATTTTCTTTTGTTAACCAGTATCTGATAACAAAATTTGCTCTTCTCATTCCAGTTAATCAAAATAATGTTGCAAATTGTTCATTTTTTGCCTTTATTGATAGCTTTTCTCCAAATAGGATCACAGCTATAGAGCTAGAAGGACTTAAGATTTTGTCTAGTCCAGTAGGCTCAATGATTTGCCTGCAGTTATACGAATGGTAAAAAGCAGAGTCCAGATTGAACCACCAAGCTCAGTTTGTTCTGCTAGAAAGCTGAAATGCTATCCACTATTTGCTTTGACACATAGTGGCATTTTTTTTATTGGGTGATAATTCCAAATGGAAATATAGTGTAGGTAGTGCTGCTGGCTTGATTTAGAGAACATTGGTTGTTTGAATTCCAAGTCTATGTTAGAAAGCTTTGAAAGTGTTTTCTTAGAGTGTACAGTTAGGATTTAGTAAGGAAATTGGGTGGGGAAATTTGGAAATCCAGCATGTGGGTCCTAAATTCCGGTAGACAAATAGGATTTCTGTTTTGGCATTTCTATTTATATAATATTTGGCATTCTCAGAAATTATGGATGCATGGACCCTAACACCTTCACTTACAAGCACACTTTCACTGTGTCAGGCATGTAGTAAATGAATTACTAAAGCATTTGTTAAATGCCTACTGTGTGCCAAGCCCATGCTCATCGATGAAGATAAAAAATCAGATAGGAGTCATATCCTAATAGGGGACAGACAACCCCAAAGGAAGGCTTCTGCCACATGTCAGATGGAGAAGTACCCTGGTTCTTGTAGGGATGTAGCAAAGCAGATGGTGATACCTCATACTTTACGTCATTTCTTCATTCACTTACATAATGATAACAGCTTTTGAAGTTGAACTGTTTGACAAGATCTAGGACTTTGGTGGCAAGAACTTCCTTTTCTCTATCTTTGGAAGTAGTGACTGTAGCAGCCGTGGCCCTGCAGGCAATAGCCAGGCAGCTACATCTACCCAGGGGCTGAGGGCACTGGGCTGAAATAGCCTGGTTGTTACCAAGGCTCTTGAATTCATGGTTCTGGGCTATCTCTATCGCCATCTGAAGAGAAATGGTGGTCAAGATGGTGGGAGTTTGACTTCCCAGCCACATGCTGCCTCCCCTCTCAGGGTGCCCAGCCTATTTAGGCTGGTTTGTCTGCCCTACAGGTGACATTTGGTTGGCAATTGATGGGGATGACAGGCCCCTTCTCTCCAGAAGTTTCTCCTCCACATGATGGCTCTAAGGGCTGGGCTGGAAACAGGGGCTGGTGGTCGGGGGGAGCATCTCCACTTCCAGGTCTCTAAGTGCCTTTCTTCCTATTGGTGGCAGTTGGTCAGCAGTTATTGCTGGTGGAGAGAAGGTGAGCCCCTTTTCCTCTTCAGTTGTGGCTGTGGGGATAGGGAGCTGAGCTGGAAGCAGTTGTATCAACTTTCATTTGCCTCCTTAATATTTCAGGGATATTAGTAACCCTTGAACCCTTCTCCTATACACTTCACATATAACTGTCCCATCTCATGAAGTACCACTGTTCCTATTTATGCAGGCATGTCATCTGTGTGGTATTCTTCACTCTTCATTCTCATTCACCCCACATATCTAATCACTTGCCACATTTTGCCTTTTCTGTCTTCATAGCATTGCTCTCATTTGCTCTTGGTGGAAAGTTTTGAATGATGGCATTCTCATCAGTTATCATTGAAATGAGTTCCTTTTTTATGAATTTTTGTTTATAATTATGAAAATAGTAGAAACATTTCTCTTAAAAGATAACTAACAATATTAGGATGACATTGTGAAGGGATTCTAAACAAACCCATCTCCCCTGAGGAACAATTAAGAGAAGCTCCAAATGAATTATTAAAATGAAACAACATTGAACTTCTTTATGACAGTAAGGGTGTGACACTTGGAGGTAAACTCTGCAGTAAGGATTGTCCCAGGAGGTGACAGTGCAGAGAAATTTGGGCACTGCCAGTCTACCCAAGACTCGGGGGATATCCCAGATCACTCTGAAGCCAGGGCCAGGTTTAGTAGGCCACTCAGAGACTGAACCCTGAAACTAGAAACCTCAAATAGGTCAGCAAAGAAATAGGAACACAACACCAGTAGTAGAGCTCTGGGGAGATCCCAGAAACCATACCCTAGGCCCTGAGCATTCAAGCCAAAATCTTCTAGTACATGACTATATAAGGAGTTCATTATAGTTAATACTATTCATTGGGAAAGTCCTAGTAGAAGATAAAGGGAAGTTGTAGACTGTGGCAAAGAGAGAGGGACTTGACACCAATATTGCATTTGGCTCCCAGATCTGAGTAATGATTACAGTCCCATACCAGAGCTGTAGAAGGAGCTGACTTTCTCTCTCACCAGGCAGCCATCACTCACAAGAGACCACAGCTAAAATCTCAAATTAAAAACAACAATAACAACAACAACAAAAACCCCCTCTGGAATAATAACAAGGACCTCAGAAAAATGACTTGGCCATAACAACTGCAAGGATGAACAAAAATAATGAGTAGCTAAAAGAAGAACTAGGGATAGGGACTGGTCCTGTTAATACACTGACATAAGGAATTACAGGATGAGATACAGCTTCTTCCATTCAGGTTTTGTAATGCAATTTATGATTTTAGAACATTTCCTAGAACACTCAATGGTAAAGTGACTTGCCTAGAGCCACAGCAAGTATGTGTTAGAGTTGGTACTGTATTCTAAGTCTTCCTGGCTCTGAGGCCAGCTCTATAGCCACTGGAATCGAATACATTGAAAATTAGAACATTTGGAGTGAGGATGAAGCAAAAAGTGGACAGCCTTACCCAAGTAGTTGCCATCCTTAATAGGTAAAAACCAGAAGGTTGAAAAATTGGGTGGTGGTGGGGGGAAGGGGAGAGGAATTGCACTATCTATGGTCAAAAACAACAGACTTGGAAAACAGAAAGAAGCTAGATGTGATAATCTTTGGATTCCCCATTTTGCACCCCCCCCCAACCTGAAAAATATGAATAACACCAAAACCTGGATGTCATGTTTTAAGAAATCATTAAAAAAAATTCCCAGAGTTAGCTAGCTAATAGAGCTTAGAGGGCACAGGGAAAATAGAAATAATTCATGTTTCATTGTCTGACATAAACCTGAGGTTAAATGTGCTGAGAAATGTCCTAGTACAAATTCAGAGTTTTCATGTCTAGGCAAAATATTACAAGAATCCAAGAAGGAAGAAAGACCAAAGGATACTGTTTAGGAATATATAAGACTTAGCAGTAAATATTTTAAAGGAAAAAAAATCTTGAAATACGATATTCCAGAAGACAAATGAAAAAGGCCTACAACCAAAGAGAAACTTATCTCCCCTCCCCTCCAAAAGAAAAATAGAGTTCTGTAATAATAAAGAGAGCCAGAAACCAATGTTAGGGATGGAGGGGAGATAGAGAGAGTCTATGTAGGCGTAAGATTCTCTACTAGCTCTCTCCTCTTGCACTGCTCAGACTTCGAGGAGGTGTCACCCCTAAACTGGGTGACCTGGATGGTTGTGCCACACCACAGGAGTTAGGGGCAAAGCTTCCCTATAAGAAGAGGTATGGGGGACCCCAATCCAATTCTGAATGAGGGCAAGGTTCACAAAAACCTCCCCTGAGATCAGTCAACTTCACAGCAGGGGGTCTGGCTCCAAGATGGAGGCAGCCAGACCAAACTGTGATTCCCCTCCCCCTTGTCTCTCAGGCACTCTGGAATGCTATCTGACTAATAAATGGCTTTTATTCTTCGCAATTCAGGGGTTAGGGGAAGGGGTGAAGGTGAAGGGCAAAGGGATTTTGGGGTGCCCTCTTCTCTATTTTTATAGAGTCCGACACTTGGGTGGGAACCTTTGGGGTCCCCACTCCTAAGTGTCTCCCCCCTTGTCCCTTCACCTGTTTATATTTCTATCCTTTCCTATAATTGTAAGTTAGACCGGAAAGAATCTCTCAGCAAGGTTGGATAATGGGAGAAGGAGTCCAAGATATGGCTTCCAAAATGGAGTCCAGACAAGGTAGCTGATTTGATGATTGAAGTCTTGCTGGGTGAGAAGTGATGGGATGCCTTTGACCAGGGAATCAGGGTATCAGTGTCCAAAGAAGGATCCTCAGGAAGACCTTAGGCCTGGATTCAAGCTGAGATGTCCACCTCCTCCCTTTCTCCAGTCCTCTCCCGGAAGTCCTTCTTTCCCCTTCCTTCTCCGGAGAATTACCCAGAATTCTCTCTGATCTCAACTGTCAGTAACTGTTGCCAACAGCCTTCTTCTGGCTCTTTTTATCCCATCCTCCATCCTTACAGTTCTCAAGGGGAGAAAATGTGTTTTTAATGAAGACTTTAAAACATTTCTGTTGAGGAAATCAGGATTGTGTAGAATCTTTGAAATGAAAACTTAATACATGAGAAAAACCTCAAAAGTTAACGTGTTTTGAGCATTTTGAGGGTGCCAAAGTGTAATTAGGTGTTTACTTCTTAATGAGAAGAAAGAAATCATTGTTCCTTCAAAACTTTATCTTGGACTTCCGGGCTAAGATGGCTGCAGAGTAGAAGCAAGGTTCTTCCTCTCCTCACCACCTACCAATACAAAGTGTCTCAAAAAGACAAAAACCAAAATCATATGAATGAAGGGACTCTTCTGTAGGGCCCAGCCTTGAAGGTAGGCAGAGTTTGGGCATTTTCACACTATAAGGGCGTAAAATTACTCCTACCAAAGTGCAAACTGATCACCCCTCCCCCACTCCACCTACAGAGTCAGAGTGAGCACAGGGCAATTGCTAGATTCTTGGGGAGCTGGCTAAGGACACTACAGGCTTATCCCAGAGAGCAGCAGGACTTAGGGCCCTAGGAGGTTGAGTAATGCAGATATTGGGCTCAGAGATAGGGCAGAAAGGGCTGCACATAGCTGATCCAGCAGAGACTGGAAAATAGCCTCAGTGCAAAACTGCTCTGTAACTGGATACACAGAGAGCCTGCCCTCCTCACTCAGACTTTTGACTGGGAAGGAAGAAAAAACTAACAAAGCAATGGCCACCAACACCCAAGAATTACAATCTACAACTATTAAAAAAAAAAAAAGAAAAAGAAAAATCCTTGACTCTGCTTAATTTGATGGAGGAAAAATCCAGACTACAGAGGAGTCAGCAGAGGACAATAAACAAGCAGACACATCTAAACCTTTCTCTCCCCCTCCCTCCCCCCAAAAATGGAAATTGGTCACCAGCTCTTGAGGAGCTCAGATTTGAAATTATGAACCAAGTGATAAAGACAGAAGAAACTTGGCTTGAAAATTGGGAAATAGTTCAAAAAGAAAATAACAGTTTAAAAGACAGAATCTCCCATTTGGAAAAAGAAGCCCAGAAACCAAACGAAATGATTAAGTAAATTGGAGACCACAATTGACCTGCTGGAAGCCATGAAAAGCAGGGTAGACCAAACCAAAAAGGAAAATCAAAAGATCATAGCTAAAAATGAGTCTTTAAAAACTAGAATGGGGTAAGTAGAAGCTAATGATCTCAAAAGACAAGAAGAATTAGTAAAGTCAAAAGAATGACAAATTAGAAGGAAACATGAAATATTTTATTGAGAAAATGACCGACTTGGAAAACAGGTCCAGGAGAGACAATTTGAGAATCATAGGCCTACCTGAAAACTGGGACATAAACAGAAACCTTGACATCATACTACAAGAAATTATCCAAGAAAACTGCCCTGATATTCTTGAACTGGAAGGCAAAATAGATATTGAAAAGAGTCCATAGATCACCCTCTACATTAAATCCTCAAAAGATAACCCCCAGGAATGTAATTGCTAAATTCAAGAGCTTCCAAGCCAAGGTGAAAATATTGCAAGAAGCCAGAAAGAGACAATTTAGGTATCGAGGAGCACCAATTAGGATTACACAGGACCTGGAAGTCTCCACACTAAAAGGATTTCAAGGAATGGAATATGATATTCAGAAAAACAAGAGAATTGGTCTACAACCAAGTATCACCTACTCATCAAAACTGACTATATACTTCCAGGGAAAAGTGTGGGCATTTAACAAAACTGAAAATTTCCAAGTATTTGTAAAGAAAAGAACAGAAATAAATAGAAAATTTGATGTCCAAATATAAAACTCAAGAGAAACATGAAAAGATAAACAAGAAAGAGAGAGAAAAAAATTTTAAGGGCTTCAGTAAGGTCAAATTGTTTATATTCCTTTATGGAAAAAAATGATATTTTGTAACTTGAAAAATGTATTAATTCTCATAGTAGTTAGAAGAATTATTCATAGGTAGTGGTTGGGGTACTAAGTGGTTTTAAGATGATATGTAAAAAAAGAAATGGGGGAATAAATGGCACCAAGAAAAACTTGAAGGAATAAGAAAAATAGGATAAATTAATACTACATAAAGAGGCACATGGGAAGGAGAGGGGAAGAATACTATTATAAGAAGGAGAGAGAGTGCTAATAGGTAATACTTGAACCTTGCTCTCAGTGGAATCAACTCTTGAGAGGGAAGAGCATCCAGATCAATTGGGGTATTGATTCTATCTTACCCTACAGGGAAGTTGAGAGGGGAAAACTTAGAGGGGAAGTGGGACAGGGAGTACCAAAAGGGAGGGAAAGAGAGGAGGAATTTAATGAATCCTAAAGAAAAATAAGAGGGGAGAGGGTAGGAAGGGAAGTAAAATAAGGGTCGGGATTAGGGAGACTAATTAAAAGCAAAACACTGGTATAGAAGGAAATAGTGAAAGAAGAAAGGGCAGGACTAGAAGGGAAAATCAAAATGATGGAGAATACACAGGTGATAATCATAACTCTTAATGTAAATGGGTGAACTCACCCATAAGACAGAAACAAATAGCAGAGTGGAGCAGAAATCAAAATCCTACCATATGTTGTCTACAAGAAACACACATGAGGCATGTAGACACACATGAGGTTAAGGTAAAAGGCTAGAGCAAAATCTATTGGGCATCAACTGAGAAAAAGAGGGCAGGAGTCACAATCATGATATCTGAAAAAAACAAAGTAAAAATAGATCTGATTAAAAGAGATAGGGAAGATAATAATATCCTGATAAAAGGTAGTATAGACAATGAGGAAATATCAGTACTAAGCATGTATACACCAAATGGTATAGCATCCAGATTTTTAAAGGAGAAACTATTGGAGCTTAAGGAGGAAATAGATTGCAAAACTATACTAGTGGGATACCTGAACCTTCCTCTATCAGATCTAGATAAATCAGAATAAAAAAAATAAATAAGAAAGAGGTAAGAGATGTGAATGGAATCTTAGAAAAATTAAGTTAATAGATATATGGAGAAAAATAAATAGGGACAAAAAGGAATACACCTTTTCAATAGCACATGGTACATTCACAAAGATTGACCATATACTAGGGCATAAAACATGGAAAACAAATGCAAAAAAGCAGAAATAACAATGTAGTCTTTTCAGATTATAATCCAATAAAAATGCTAATTAGTGAGCGAAATGGAGAGTCAAATAAAAAATTAATTGGAAATAAAATAATGTGATTCTCCAAAACTGGTTGTTAAAGAATAAATCATAGAAACAATAATTTCAATAAGGAGACATCATATCAAAATCTATGGGATGCAGCCAAAGCAGTACTCGGGAGAAATTTTATATCCCTGAGTGCATATAAACAAATTAGAGAAGGAAGAGGTCAATGGAAGGGCATACAAATTTAAAAAGTAGGAAAAAAACAAATTAAAAATCCCCAGATAAAAACCAAATTAGAAATCCTAAAAATTAAAAGAGAAATTAATAAAATTGAAGGTTAAAGAATTGTTGAATTAACAAATAAGACTAGAAGCTGGTACTTTGAAAAACAAAATGAAGTATTGGTTAATCTAATGAAAAAAGGAAAGAAGATAACCAAATTAATACTATCAGAGATGAAAAGGATGACCTCACCTCTAATGAAGAGGAAATTAAGGTAATTACTAAGAACTATTTTACCCAATTATATGCCAATAAATATGGCAATCTAGATGATATGGATGATTATTTACAAAAATATAAATTGCCTAGATTAACCGCAGAGGAAATAGAATACTTAAATAATTCCATATCAGAACAAGAAATTGAACAAACCATCAAAGAACTCCCTAAGAAAAAATCCCCAGGGCCAGATGGATTCACAAGTGAATTCTATCAAACATTTAAAGAACAGCTAACCCCAGTACTATACAAACTGTTTGAGAAAATAAGCAAAGAAGGAGTTCTACCAAATTCCTTTTATGACACAAATATGGTACTGATTCCAAAAGCCAAGCAGATCAAAAACAGAGAATGAAAACTATAGACAAATCTCCTTAATGAACAGATGCAAAAATCTTAAATAGAATACTAGCAAAAAGATTCCAGCAAGTGATCATGAGGATTATTTACTATGATCAGGTGAGATTTATACCAGGAATGCAAGGATGGCAATAAGGAGACGAAACTATCTCTCTTTGCAGATGATATGATTGTGTACTTAAAGAGTCGTAAAAAATCAACTAAAAAGCTAAAGGAAATAATCAACAACTTTAGCGAAGTTGCAGGATACAAAATAAACACATAAATTATCAACATTTCTCTATGTTTCCAACACATCCACTCCACATTCCTCTCATCAGGAAGAACAATAATTCTTTCACTTAAGTGAATTCTAAAAGTGAACAAATTCCAACTTAAATGGAAACTAAATAATATTAAATCTAAGATATGAAGGTAAAAGAGCAGATTACAGAAACAAATAATTTCATCATAGAAAGTTATTAGACAAACTTTTAAAAGTGAAAAAGTAGACAAAAAGTTAAAAAGTTAAAAGTAGACAAAACAATACTTACAGGAAAATTTATATCTAAATACTTTTATCAGCAAAAGAGAAGAGGCCAGTGATACATTCAACTATAAAAGTAATCAACTCAAAAGGCCCCAAATGTAAAAATATTCATTTTAAAGTAATATATAATTGAAAACAAAAACTGTAATAAAACTATTCAATTCATTTTTTGAAAACACTACAAAAGAAGAGAAACCTTTGGCTAATTTACTTTTTAAGCAGAGATCTCCATCACCACTGTAAAAAATTGATAGAGAAAACAAATTTTTAAAAATTGTTTTACCCCAATATGTGTCAACAAAACTTATAACTTTTAAGAGCTACATGAATGTCAGAAAAAGAGAAATTAAGAAAACCAGTCTCAAAAAAAAAAAAAAAAGAAAGAAACTAAACTGACCATAAATTAACTCCCAGTGAAAAAACCCACTGAGGACATTTTGCAATGCAAGAGCTTAAACTACTTCTACTAGTAATCATCAGAGCAGTTTATACTGCTTAAAAAAAGAAAATTGATCAGTGGAACAGGCCTAATAAATAAGATGAGTTTAGAAGCATAAGTTCTATCAAATATTTAAAAGATAATTTTTAATATTATGCAATTTCAGCAGAAAAGCATCTTGTTGAATTCTTTTTTATGAAACACATAAGATCTAGATACCTCAACTGGATAGATGCCATAGGGGAGGAAAAAAAACCAACTAAATGTTGATGTCTCTAATGAGCATTGATTCAAAATTTTGTATAAAATATTAGATGCTATAGGAACATCTTCAAAAGATCATCATATGGTTCAATATTGAGAATTCTAAATATGGTAGAACATATTAATGACAGTAAAATTATTTCATATGGATAGATGTAGAAAAAAGCTTTTTATAACATTCTTTAACCATGTAAAAACACTTAAGAGCTTAGAAATAAGTGTACCTTTCCCCAAAAGTATAAACAAAATCTCTCAGAAACTAGGAAATGGTATTATCTGCAGTGGAGAAAAACTAGAGACTTTTCCATTAGGGTCAGAAAATAAGTAAGAATAACTGTCATTCAGAAAATGTAATATACTTCTCTTGATCCCCTCTATAGCAGTTATTGTTTAAAAAAAAAAAAAAAGAATTTAAGAGAGGCAGCTAGGTAGCTCAGTGGATTGAGAGCCAGGCCTAGAGATGAGAGGTCCTGGGTTCAAATGTGGCCTCAGATACTTCCTAGCTGTGTGACCCTGGTCAAGGTACTTAATTCCCATCGCCTAGCCCTTAGTGCATTGTCTGCCTTGAATACAATATTTAGCATCAATTCTAATACAGAAGGTAAGAGTTTTAAATTTAAAAAAAGTGTTTTTCCCAAGGGCTACAAATTAATAGTGAAGAAACCAAATTATTACCATTTGAAGATTACAGTGATTTATCTAGAGAACCTTTTAGATTAAATAAAAATTAGTTAAAATAACCTCAATTAAGGATCCAAGTATAAAATTACCTCATATAGGCATTAGTATTTCTGAATGTTTTTAACATAATGCAATAGAACACTAGTAAATGAAATATCATCCAATATAATTATAAGTAATAATTATATAGATTTCTACATTATAATTTTCTAATCCAATTATATTGTAAACTCCCTGAGGGTAGTTTTTTGTTTTGTTTTGTTTTGTTTTACCTCTTGTTGTATCCCTGGTGCTTAGCACAATGTCTGGCACATAGTAGGCAATTAACAAAGGTTGATCAATTGGTTATAGATATATGAAGTCCCTGAGCACTTAGAAGTGTAAACAGTAACTAGTGTAAAAATGTCTTTAGCTGATCCAACCATTCTGGAGGGAATTTGGATTTATGCCCAAAGGGCTATAAAACAGTGATTACTCTTTGATCCAGTAATACCACTACTAGGTCTGTATCACAAAGTGACAAAATAAAAAAATTGGGAAAGGGACTTACTTGTACAAAAATATTTATAATTGCTTTATTTCTGGTGGCAAAGAATTGGAAACTAAAGGGATGTTCCTCAGTTGGGGAATGGCTGAATAAATTGTGGTATATGATAGTGATGGGATATATTATACTATAAGAAATAATGAACAGGCTGCTTTCAAAAAGAGCTAGAAACAACAAACTGGGAAAAAATCTTTATAACAAAAAATTCTGACAAAGGTCTAATTACTCAAATAAACAAGGAACTAAATCAATTGTATAAAAAAATCAAGCCCCAAAGAGATAAAAAATAAACAGACTTGTACGAAAATATTTATAGCTGCGCTTTTTGTGGTGGCAAAAAACTGGAAAAGGAGAGTATGTCCTTCAATTGGGGAATGGCTGAACAAATTGTGGTATATGCTGGTGATGGAATACTATTGTGCTCAAAGGAATAATAAACTGGGGGAATTCCATGTGAACTGGAATGACCTCCCAGAATTGATGCAGAGTGAAAGGAGCAGAACCAGGAGAACATTGTACACTGATACACTGTGGTAAAACCGAATGTGATGGACTTCTGTACTAGCAGCAATGCAATGACCCAGGACAATTCTGAGGGATTTATGGTAAAGAATGCTACCCACATTCAGAGGAAGAACTACAGAAATGGAAACATAGAAGAAAAACAACCGCTTGAACACATGGGTTGATGTGGACATGATTGGGGATGTAGAATCAGAAACAGCCACACCAATGTAACTACCAACAATATGGAAATAAGTCTTGGTTGATGATACATATTAAAACCAGTGGAAATGTGCATTGCATATGGGGGGTAGGTGAAGGGGTGTGAAGGGGTAAGTAATAGCATGAATCATGTAACCCTGGAAAATTTTTCTTAAAAAATAAATAAAATATTTAAATAAAACAAAACAAAACAAAAAGAGCTGGAAAGACCTCTGTGAACAGATGCAGAGTGGAATAAGCAGAACCAGGAGTTCATTGTACACAGTAACAACAATATTTTGGAATGATCAACTCTGATAGACTTAGCTACTATCAGCAATACATAATGATCCAGGGCAATTCTGAGGGACTTATGACAAAGAATGCTATCTACCTCCAGAGAAAGAACTGTTAGGAAAAATATGTGATTTATCACTTCTTTATTTGGGGATATATTTTGGTGACTTAAAAAATGAACTCCAAAAATGTATTTAAAAAGATCTCCACAGGAAATTGCTCTGATAAAAGTTTAATATCCAAAATATATTAAAAATGGATATAAATATATAAGAAGAACATTCCCTAAGAGAAAAGTAGTTAAAGGAGGCAACTAGGCAGTTCTCAAATGAAGAAATGCAGTCTTATCAAAAATCGTGTAAAAAGTATTCTACATCATAAGAAATGCTAATCAGAATAATGCTAAAAATAGCTAACATTTAGATAGTGCTTTAAGTTTTAAAAATCACGGTATCTTTATTATCTCATTTGAATCTTACAATATAAATCTATATAAAGTAGCTGCTATTATTAACCCCATTTTACAGATGAGGAAGCTGAGACTGAGAAAGGTTATGTAATACACAGCATCACACAGCTGTCTTGTCATCATCCCCACACAGTGCCTTATTACATAGAGAATACTTAATCATGACTTGTTTATTTCATTCATGAATGAGATCCAGTTGTATAGATAACTGTTTACAGGATTCCCACAGTGACTCCTTCCTCTTGTGAAAGGGAGATTCCTTGGGCTGGGAAATAAGCTTCAAATTGTAATCTCTGCCTGCTTCTAATCTCAGCTCTGCTCCATGCAGCCTGGTTTTAATAGCTTGACTTACTTGTCATTGGCATCTAGGGACTTAAACTTGGGATGGCTGGGAATGGGCAATAAATTCTGGGCTGGGTGAGGGATGCAAAATCCTAGGGCCCCTGGGAGTTGGAAGCATTACTGAATCATTTTAGATTTCAGAAATCACTGGATGTCTCACCTCTTTTTTCCCTTTATTTTGTTATGATCTGTTCCTCTCCATAAATAACATGGCAATTTCTCAGTATCTGGCTTCAAAATGATACATTGGGTAAAATAAGAAATAGTCTACTCTTTGACAGATGTCTCTGGGATTTCCCTTTTAATGAGTTGCTGAGAGTATGTAGATTTTGTCACACTTTGACTTGGTAATAATCAATTTTCTTAAAAATCAGTAACTTGATTCCCTTTTCTCCTTGTGGTATGAGATAGCAGGTGTCTTGTGACATGATTGACTTGGGTTTCAATTTAATGGTCTTGAGGCCAGCTGCTTTGTAAAGTATACTTTGAAAGTCCTTACATGTAACTCAGTTGACTCAAGCTAGTGAGTGAAAGAGGCATTTAAATTAGAGCATCACAGACTTAGAGCTCCCTTAGGCCAACCCCTTCGAAATGGAGGCACTCAGGAACTAATATAATTTCCCCAAGACTACCAATTAGTAAGGCAGGATTTGAACTCCTGTCTTCTTACCACAGAGCCCAATGCTCTGTCTTTTAATCTAGCTCAGATCTGAAAATGGGATACTTTGTATCACCAAGGGGAAAGGGGCTATCACTGCTGCTTATATTAAAAAAAAAATTAGACTAGTGCCAAGACTAGATTTCACTAATATGTCCACTCAGCACAGAGGTCAACATAAATTGTACACTGACTACATGGTGTAAAGTCTGTAATGCACAACTGTTGGTATGGACTGCTTTGAACATTTTAAGTGTTCTTTTGGTGAGTAGAATCTTGTTTTTTATCCTTACTATCTTGTGTGGGACACATTTGAGGAAATTGAGCCATAGGTTAAGTAGAATTTGTAAGGCTTCATCAGAAGTTACTCTAATGGGACTGAGAATAAATGTAACATTTCCTGGTTTGCTTCATTATTTCCCCATACTATCTTAGTAGTTAAGAACTATTCAGTATTATGGTTTAAGCTTGCAGACTAGAATGATGGAAAGGAAGGAGCTTCACATTCTGTCTTTAAAGTACTATTTTATAATTACATACAGTATTTTAGCAATTCTTTTGTGTTTTGACCTTGAGTGTTTGAAGAAAATATATTTGAAAGACTGTCGGAGCCCAAAATATGAGGTGGGAAGTCTGGAAGGAATAACCTTGAGAAATGAGCAGAAATATACCTTCTATGAAGTGCTATTACAGTAATTAAACTTTATGTAAGTAAATTAGTCAAGGTGGACTGATTGCTGTGGATGCAAAGAAGCTTTTAATTAAAAAACATTTTGATTGATTTTATAAAAGCGTTGAAGAGCTCCTGCTCAATTTAAGCAGTGAACCCTTTAATAACCTTATTCCAGTTTTATTGGGGACAGAAATTATCTTGGAGGGAAACTCTCTTTTCCTATTCTACCTGTATTGGATCTGTTGACATACAAATACTGAACATCGAATAATGGTGAGGTTTTTCTGTGCCCTATAGTAAATTGGTTTTGAGAGTTTGCTAGTCAGCTTAACAACGTCAATACTGGATGTCATCCTCTGCTTTATCAGTACCCAGTCCTCTGTGGTTAGGCCTTGGGGACCTCCCCACCCCTCTTCTTTAGAATGCCTGATGCTCCTATTTAAGCACTCCTCACTCAGGTTGAGGGGTGTGTGGCTATAGACTTGAATGACCTTTCCATATTTTGTTGTGGGGAGGATGTCATAAGATAAAGTTGCCTGAGAAGATGTTGCAGGCACTGGAACTTGAACAGTGAGTACAATTTTAGCAGGAGATAAAAGAACCTTTTAGGTGAGGAAATAACATGATCAGAGGCCTAGTCTATTTTTGGAGCAAGGAGAAGACCTAAGTTACTAACTAGAGAATTCATTGAGAGAGAAATAGGGTTAAATAGAAAAAGTAGAAGGACTAATTGTAGAATGCCTTTAACAATAACAACAATAAGACATTTATAGAGAGCTTTAAGATCTGCAAAGCAATTTACAAATATCTCATTTCATCCTCCCCAAAAGCCTGAAAGGCTGGTGCTGTTATTATCTCCATTTTACAATGAGGAGCCTGAGGCAAACAAAGGTTGTGTGACTTGCCCAGGGTCATATAGCTTTGAACTGTCTGAGGCCAGATTTGAACTAGGCCTGATACTCTCTATCCACTGTTCCATATAGCTGCCCTAGCCAAGAAGCCAAGAAGAGGAATTTAGACCAGGTGTGCTAGGCCAGTTTGTTCCAGAAGGTAAAGCAATCTATAGGGTCACAGATATGGAGGGGGAAGGGACCTTGAGGGCTACCCAGTTTAACATCCTCATTTTACAGGTGAGGAAACTGAAGCAAAACATTTGTGTCATATCCCAAATCCTACAGGTCTTTAGAGTCAAGTGTAAGAAACAAAATGGATATAAAGAGATAGATTTAAAAAATATTAGGGTATTTAAAGAGTTATTGGTAGCCATTAGAAAAATGAAGCCACGTGCCATGTTAAGAGTCAGTTTGAAAAAACCGCCGTTACCTCCTTTCCCCAACCTAGCTCCGCTCCAAATCACCAAGAGGAAGTACCAATCTAGTCACTCACTGTCCTTCTATCTACGTGATTACACTTCCTGCCCACATGATTACGCAAGCCAGGAATCATGGGAAATGTAGTTTGAAATCAGAGACCTCAAAATTAGTTCAAGGACCTCCAAATTTCCAATACCGCACAATTGGGTTTGAGCCCAGGTTGTCTGACTCTGTAGATATCCCCTGTCACTAACTGGAACTTAATCCTGAATGGCCCCTTCAGAGACATGCAGTGATGTTGCAGGTAAAGGGCACTTCCACACAGGGAACTTCCTGGGGAGCAAGAAAAACACTGCTGCCCCTTCAGGGTCATATTCTTCCTCAGGCTGTGGGTATAGTGAACTAGGCTCCTGGTACCCAGGAAACAAGGATCATCTCTAACAGGGAAGAGAGTTTGTTCCTTTCAGTTTAAATGATTCAACCCAGTCATTCAACCTGCAAGAGTATTGAGGCCTCAAGATGAAGCCTCAAAACTTCCTTTAGAGCAGTCAGACATTGTTGAAAATAAAGCTTTTGGGCAACTAGGTGGCTCTGTGGATAAAGAGCCAGTACTAAAGATGGGAAATTCTATGTTCAAATGTGACCTCAGACACTTTCTGTGTGACCCTGCAAGTCAACCCAATTCTTCTGCCTTGGAGCCAGTAACTTAGTATTGATTCAAAGACAGAAGACAAATAAAGAAAGGCCCAGGTGGAAGGGGAAATGAACACCAAGCCTTTGAGACAGCTTTGGTATTTGTGTCAAATTAGACCTGGGTATGAAGGGAAGACTTAAAGGCTTCCTGCCTCCAGCAGTTTGCGCCATCCAAAAGGAAATCAGAGCTCCTAGAATGTTTCTTCCAAATGGTTGTGTCTCAGCAGACCATCTCATTCTTTGTTTGATGGTTTACAAGGAGAGTCTGGGTATTTACTTCCTACTAGTAAGGAACTCCTATTTGTGTCTCCTTTTCCCAGTCTACTCCTTTACACCTGGCTGCAGGCTACAATCGCGTGCGGATAGTACAGCTTCTCCTTCAGCATGGAGCTGATGTTCATGCCAAAGACAAAGGGTATGTGACTCCAAGGCTTATCACTCCAGGAGGCCTTGAGTGAGGGGCACACTGACCTGTTTGGGTGCTATCTTATGTTATTCCACCACAGCCTTGGGAGGGAGGGAAGGAACTCTTTCTGATTTGGCTACTTCTGGTCTCAACCCATAGGCTGCAAAGAATTTCTTGTCATGTGCCAGGCACTGTGTGGAGCAGCACTGAAAGTGCCATGGGCACTAAAGCCAAAAAACAGACAGAATTTTAAAAGGGAAAGCCCTTTTTGTCAAGTACCTTACTGGGAAATCAGATTGAAAGGAATCAATAGGGCCTCTTTGGGGCAAATACTAACAGGCAGGATCATGGTGTTCATGTTCTGAAATCAAATTGGGTCTGATTACTTTTTGTTTTCTGCAATTTCTACAAGTTTTTTCTGATCCCTTAATTCTTATCATTTGCTTCCTTTACTCAGTGGACTCGTGCCTCTGCATAATGCATGTTCATATGGACATTATGAAGTCACTGAATTGCTTTTAAAGGTAAGAGTAGAACTGATTGTACCTCAGAATTTGAATAAGGCTTAAGAAAACAATCTATTGCACATACTATGCTCACATATTTTCCCTAGAAATTCTTACTAGACATTTTTGAAGCTCTGACCATCATGATATGTTTTAAACCATCACCTCAAATTATTTTGTGCTGTTTAAGTCTCTGGACAAAGCTATGGAAGCCTTTTGATAGCATTTTAAAAAATGAATTATTTTCTCTTCTTCTGCCCTTCCCCTCCATTGGGGAAAAGAAAAAGGAAAGAAAAACAAAACCCTTATAATAAATTTGTAGCAAATTCCTACATTGGTCATGTCCTAGTATCTTTGTCTCCTCCTTGTGCGGAAAGAGGGGAAACTAGATATTTAAGGGATGGTCACCAGAAATCGGATTAACTCGATTTCAAATTAAAATAGACCCAAGTCAGGATGATTTTTATGGAAGTTTATTTACAATTAGGAAGGTTGAAGGTAGGGAAATTGAGAGAGAGAAACTCTGGCCCGGACCAGAGGCCCAAACCAGGCAGAGATTTAGAGGCCCAGCAGAGGGGTGCAGAGGTTAATTAAACAAGGCTTCTAGCCACAAGGCCTTTTCCAATTAGAGAGGCAAGAGAGGCCTCCCTGAGGATGGAGCCTCCATAAATGCCAAGGAAGGAGAAAGGAAGTCAGCCTAACTTGCCCACGTGACAATTCAGAGGGAAGCAGTCTAAGGTCTCACAAGAGATCCTTCAACACCAAGTTCAAAGCACCAACTGCCTCCACAGGAAGTTACCATCATATTTAAGAGATAGCATCTTTCGGGACTTCCTGCATCCACCTCCAATTTTCACGTGGAAAAATGGCAGCCTCAACACTGTTTTGGACTGAGGCAGTCCCTTGTTCTTGATTTGTTACTTATTGTCATGTGTGGGTCACTGATCCTCCCTCTCCACTAAGTTGGGTGGGGTGACATTATTTCTGATGGCTAGAGTCTAACAATGAATGAGGATGAGCTAATTCCATTTACACAGTGCCCACCACCTGTTCTCTGTTGGGAGGGTTGGTAGCATACTTTTATCATTGAAGTCATGGCTTGTCATTGCATTGACCAGAGTTTTTGAATTTGTCTTCCCTGTGTTATCATAATGTATTAATTGTTCTCATCGTGGTTAACATTTCAGAACTGTATTGCAAGCTTGTCATTTACAGAGAAGCAAATAGGTGTCCCTGAACTGCTTACTAACCTGCAGCCCTCTTCCCTATTCTTAGCATGGCGCTTGTGTCAATGCTATGGATCTCTGGCAGTTCACCCCACTCCATGAGGCTGCCTCCAAGAACCGAGTAGAAGTTTGTTCTTTGCTGCTGAGTCATGGAGCTGATCCTACCTTGGTCAACTGTCATGGCAAGAGTGCTGTGGACATGGCTCCTACTCCTGAGCTGCGGGAGAGGCTGACATGTATGTATTTTGGGCCTCCATCCGTGCTGGCTCTTGTCACCTTGCATCCCTGTTATCTCACTTCTTAACTCCCACTCTGGTCTCAAGCTCTCAGTCAATATGTAGTTCATGCTTTAATATTATTACCTCTTACCTGCAGCAAGTTTGTTATGAGTACCTCTGAGAAAGGGACATTTGGAATCCACATCTCCAAGGCTTAATTTTGCACAGGTTTTTGGACTTTGAACTGTTGATTTCTAGGAAGATTCAGGTCACTTTTAATCTTAACCATTTGCCTTTTTGGGAATGTTAGTGTGGCTAATAGACTGTCTTCATCAGCCAGTATTTACTGAAGACTATGCACATTTCAGCCTGACATTCACAAAGCAAAATATAAGTGGAATGAGAGATGGCTATTCAGATCATACTGATTGAGTGAATTTATGTTGTGGCATTTTTGAGGCACGTAATATTCATGAAGAGGGTCCTCAATACCATCAATTTTTCTCATGCTACAAATTTAGCACTAGGTTAGTAATAACAATTGTGAATGTGAACAGGATGAACTTAACCACAAAATAGGAGAGAGGACAGCAGAATGAATTAAAAGCTAGAATCCCACAACATGCTATCTACAAGAAACACATTTAAAGCAAGGAGGCACACACAGAGTAAAGATAAAGGGCTAGAGCAGAATCTGTTAAGTTTCAGCTAAAGTTAAAAAAGCAGAAGTAGCAATTATGATCTCAGAGAAAGCAAGTGAAAATTGATCTTAAGGAAGGCATGATAGACAATGAAGCAATATAAACAGCACTAGTTTTAGATTTTTTTTTAAATTTTGAATTTTAAATATTTTTCCATGTTTACATGATTAATTTTCTTTCCCTCCCCCCTCCTAGAGCCATCAAGCAATTCCACTAGGTTGTACAAATGTTATCACTTGATACCTATTTCCAAATTATTCATTTTTAATATAGAGCAAATTTTTAAAGCCTAAGCCCTAAATCACATACTTGTATGTACTTGTGATAAGTGATGTCATATGTTTTGCTTTTGCATTTTTACTCCCATAGTTCTTTCTCTCAATGTAGATGGCATTCTTTTACATAAGTCCTTCAGGAGTGTCCTGGTTTGCTGCATTGCTACTAGTAGCAAAATCCATTACATTGGATTTTTCCACAGCGTTTTACTTTCTGTGTACAGTGCTCTTCTGGTTATGCTCATTTCACTCTGCATCAGTTAATTGAGGTTCTCCCAGTTCAGATAGAAAGCCTCCAGATCATCAATACTTATAGCACAATAATATACCACCACATACCACAATTTGTTCAGCCATTCCCCAATTGAGGGATACCTCCCCATTTTCCAATTTTTTGCCACCACACAAAGCAAGACTATGAATATACAAGTACAAGTATTTTTCCTTATCTTTTTGTGGTACAAACCCAGCAGTGGTATGGCTGGATCAAAGGGTATGCATTCTTTTAAAGCCCTTTGTGCATAATTCCAAATTGCCTTCCAGAATGGCTGGATTAATTCACAACTCCATCAGTAATGCATTAGTGTCTCAATTTTGCCACAACCCCTCCAACATTTATTATTTTCCTTTCCTGTCATATTAGCCAATCTGCTAGGTGTGAGGTGGCACTTCAGCATTGTTTTGATTTGCATTTCTCTAATTATGAGAGATTTAGAACACTTTTTCATATTAGCACTAGTTTTAGATTCCCCTTCCCACTCTTCCCCTCCCTGTAGCCTCCCTATGGTAGATGATGTGTTATGCTCATCTAAGTCAGTTGTACTCATCCTGAGTGCTGCAGATTCCAAGGAATAGGTTTCAGGGGCTTTATGTTTTTACATTTATTTTACTTTAGCTTCTTCCCAAAATGTAGCATTTCTGTCACTTATGAATTGGGTCCATGAGGTTCACCAGACTGACAAAGAAAGAGGCATGAGGCACAAAACAGGTCTCTTAACCCTCTCTGACTCCAATTTTTGATACACACTCTTCGATTTTCTTTGTCAAAGAGGGAGTTCCTCCTCAGGTGATTTTTATTTTGAAGTTTGTTGTAAGTAATTGAGTTATTTCTGATCTCTCATTGTCCAGCCTGTTTAATTGATCTATTTTTTTTTTTTAACCAATACCATAGAGTTCTAACAATTACTTTGTTATTGTGGTCTAGAGTTAGTCCCCTTTTGTTCCTAATCTTTCCTGCTAGATAATCTTGACTTTTTATTCCTTCATGTGAACTTTTAGTTAAATGTTTTCTCTAGCTTTTTAAAGTATTTCTTTGGTAGTTTAGATGTTACAAGATTAAATCTCAAAATTGATAGCTGATAGCTAGCATCATTTTTTTTTTTAAACCCTTGTACTTCGGTGTATTGTCTCATAGGTGGAAGATTGGTAAGGGTGGGCAATGGGGATCAAGTGACTTGCCCAGGGTCACACAGCTGGGAAGTGGCTGAGACCGGGTTTGAACCTAGGACCTCCTGTCTCTAGGCCTGACTCTCACTCCACTGAGCTACCCAGCTGCCCCCCTAGCATCATTTTAAATTATGTTGGTACAACCTATCCTTGACCTTCCAATTGTTTAAGAAAATTTTTTTTATTTTTTTTAAGAGTGCTTTGTAATTGGACTTATTTGTGTGCCTTATTCAGTTGTTTAACCCTCAGATATCTAATGAATTTTGTGATTATTTTGAATGGTACTCCTCCTTTTTGTTCTCTTCAGGATTTTGTTTTTATTACATTCTTGGTTTTTCAGGATATATTTTATGTTGTGCTGTTACTAAAGTTATTGTCTTAATGAGGGTGTTTTTTCTCACTGATTATTTAGAATTAAAACATGAGACAAAAGAACCAAGGATTGGGGGCAGCTGGGTAGCTCAGTGGATTGAGAGACAGGCCTAGAGACCGGAGGTCCTAGGTTCAAGTCCGGCCTCAGACACTTCCCAGCTGTGTGACCCTGGGCAAGTCACTTGACCCCCATTGCCCACCCTTACCACTCTTCCACCTATAATTCAATACACAGAAGTTAAGGGTTTAAAATTAAAAAAAAAAAAAAAAAAAAAAAAAAAAAAAAAAAAAAGAACCAAGGAATCAAGCATTTGTCAAGCTTTGTACCTGTATTCCCTGCCCCCCTCTCCTGGCAGAAAGTGTGTGCTTGATCAGTACTTGTTGACAGACCAGTTGAATGATCATCTTCTGTCATCCTCTCACCAACACTAAAATGTCTTTTACAAACCCCAGAACATAATATACTAGTCTAAAGGGACAGGGGAGGTGGGATTAAATTTTTCCTAATTTCAATAGTGATCAACAATTTTATTTTCTTAGTTGTAATCTTGCTTTATGGAAATCTTCATTTTGTTAACAGATGAATTTAAAGGTCACTCTTTACTACAAGCAGCCAGAGAAGCTGACCTTGCCAAAGTTAAAAAAACACTTGCTTTGGAGATCATTAATTTCAAGCAGCCCCAGACTCATGAAACAGCTTTGGTAAGAGTTTTTAGCTAATTCTTTCCTTTGATGTGTGTTAAAACTGGGCTATCACAGAGGTGCTTTTCAGTATGAAGCATAGAGATTGATTCAGCACCTCAGGTTCCACTCAGCTGCTTTTCAGTAGCAGACACCAGGGTTTTGAATGCAATTGGCTTTGTTGGGCCTATTTCCAGGAATGAAAAGAATGCAAAGGGCAGGACTATTGTTCAGCTTTGTGTTTAGGACATTTCACCTGTGAATTGATCCAGGGCCATTTCAGTTCCTTGTTTTATGATCTCATCTTTTCATCAGCATGCAAAATAGATGTGATTCCTATAAATATCTGTGTGAATTTTCAAAGTGACATGCTGTATTCAAATAATCAGTAGATTTCTTAGACAGTAGATGTTAGAATATTTCTTCTAACCTATATAAATTATTCCCATTTTAATTTCAGTGATTGTTTATTTTTTTAAAAAATGGTTAGTTTTCTTTTCATGCACTCTCAAAACATATTTATTGGTCTCATCATCATCAGTTTCATGGCAGTTCACATGTAAAATCTTTATCAATCCCATCCATGGAGGAAAAGGTTCCTTATGGCACAAATATCTCGACTTAACTATTTTAAGTCCAGTAGGCAGGCTTCTGGTGAAACTCGCCCCCAAAATGGTGGTAAAGCTGGACACCTTAGTAGACTTGAATTTCCATCACCTGTGTGATTGGGCAATAGAAGCATCTCTGTAAGGCCTTCAGATCTATTTTTCAGTCTCTCAGGATAGCCTTGATAGAACTGCAAACTATTTTTCCACAACCAAGGGAATGGCATTAGTTGATTTTCAGGTCTGCTGTAAACAAGTCTTCAGCATAATCATGATTGATCCTCTGGAAGAAGTAGAAGTGTGATAGCCTGAAAAAGATCTCTAAACTGGAGTCTCACACTCTGGGTTTAAGTCCTATGGCCTTAGCCAGGCCCTTCAACCTTTCCGGGACTCAGTTTCCTCAAAATATAAAATAAGGTGGAGTAGAAGGCCTCAAAGGTTCCTTCTAGCCCTAAATCTATTAAGCTCTGAGTCTATGATAATCAGTTACACAATTGCTTTTCAGGTGTGAATCTTGTTTTGGATTATTGCTCTGTTGCATTTTACAGATAGTTGCATCTGTACAATGGAGAACATGGGTATTTCCTGTGATTAGAGGGAGTGGCCAGTTTGATCCAATTTTCCCTTTTCATTTTAGCTCCAGAATATCTATATCAGAGTTTTATATTGGCCCAAAATGTCAGTCATCTCTGTAGGCATTCAGCTCTCTGTGTTTTTATTTGGAATGCCACTAAGGCTGGGGACAGATGGCCAAATTCAGGCATTCAGGAGGAAGATCAGCAATAACCTGCATTTCCCTCTTTTCATTTTTTCCCAGCATTGTGCTGTGGCCTCCTTACACCCCAAGCGGAAGCAAGTGGCTGAACTCTTACTACGGAAAGGAGCAAACGTGAACGAAAAGAATAAAGAGTAGGTTCTATCACTTCACTGCCAACGGTGTTGTTCAGCTTTTAAGAGCCACAACCCAACCTGATGAGCATGTTTCCCTCTTCCGTTTCCCTTCTAGCTTTATGACACCCTTGCATGTCGCAGCAGAAAGAGCTCACAATGATGTCATAGAGGTTCTCCATAAGCACGGAGCCAAGGTGAGTGCTCACCAGAGAAGCAGCATCTGCCCAGGAATATGGGCATAGCTGGCTTGGTGGGATTGTGGTGGGATCGGCATTCCCTGGACTGAGACCATCTCAAAGACTTGACAGGCAAACTTGTGGCAATGACTAGCATTTAGTCCAGCCCTGGGCTTGCCCTTGGGGTCTTGCCCTTTGTAGGACCTGCTGGAGCACGAGCAGCAGTGCTTTTTGTTCTCTTGTGAATTCAGAATACCAGCTTTTCACAAGTATTGGTCACAAGAGATACTAGTTAGAGGGGGGAAAGGAATCCAGAGTACTGAGCCCCGCCAACACATGTTGGCAGGCAGATACCTGGACCAATGGGATGATGTTTGACTTCCTACCATGTCCAGGGGACTACCCTCAAAGTTCTTTTGAGAAACAAGTGAAGAATCTTACAAAAACAGAATAAAATGACCTAAAGAGGCCATTAGAGCCAGGAAGCTGAGGGGTAGACAGAATCCTCTTTCTGTGAAGGAGGTAGCTAGAGATGTCCTCCAAGGACTGGGGGTTTGGACTCCCAGGAGATATCATTTAGGCAGAGTCAGATGAAGATGACAAGGGCAGAGGGTGGAGTGTCCTTCAGAGAAGCCCTGGGGCAGCTATTTCTTCCTTCCTGGGGCCATATATCAAGAACCTGACAGAGAAATGGGTTCAAATCCTACCTCTGGTTCTTTTCCAGCTTATTTCATGACCTAGAGCAGGTCCCCTCCCCTCCCTGGACATTGTCTTCCTCATTTAGCAAATGAGGGGGTTGGAAGGATCCTCTGAGGTCCCATTTGGCTCTCAATTTAAATGCCTATTATCCTCCTTTGACTAGCTAGATCTGGCAAGTAAACCTCACAACCCCTCTGCACAAATGAGGCTTTCAGATGTAGTCTAGAAATTGCTGTTGAGAACTACAAGGTCCTAACTTCTTGAATGCCCCCACTTGATGTCAGTGGCTGGCTCTAGAGGAGTAAGGGCTACAGAACCAAGCACTGAGCCCTAGCTTAGTCTGAAGGGTTACCCACCTGGCCTTCCTTCCAGCTTTAGGAGCCTCTTCAGAGTCAGACTGCCTCCCTTATCTTCTTGTTACTATCATGTGCCTCTAATTTCTCTCTTCAGTATTTCTCCTATCTCCTTTCCCTTGCTGCACGCATCCATGAGGTTGGACATTCTGGGTGTGTCCTCACCCCTATGGGGACTAGTGGTTGATCCATTCTTGGTCTGGCCTCAGAGTGAGCTCTTGTGGAGCAAATACATATCTCCATTGGGTTTCAAGTCTCCTTGTCCAATGGGAAATGTGGGCCAGATATGGAGTAACTAAAGCAACATTCATAAGATAAGGAGTCATAAACAGCTTACAAGTTATGGACTTCATGAGATCACACTAAAGAGCTTTGATATATAAGAGCTTTCGTATGGTTAATCCATCAGGAAACATTTGTTTAAGTGCCTACCCTGGACCAGTCACTTTGCTAATACAAAAAGAAGCAAAAGATAGCCCCTGCTTTCAGGAAGAGAGGCAAAAACAAGTGAGGGCCAGCTTCATCATAGCTCTGTGCTATGGTGTCCTGCCCTTTGCTATCCTTTGTCATCATTGGGCTTGGCTGGGGCAGTTTTCTATCTCTTCTGGGTTAAGACAGGCTTCAGGCTAAGTCAGGAGCCCTAAATACAAGATAGGAAGGAGAGGGTTTCTGAGGCTTGAACAGAATATTGAAATCCCATATCAAATAGCAAATCTTTATTAAGACCATAAAAAGGCTAGCATATGGCTACCTTTTCCCTACCCTCTAACATTTACAAGTCAAGGGGGAAGGGCAAGGAAATAAGCAATTATTAGGCACCTACTGTGTGCCCAGCAGTCTGCCTATCCATGGACCCTGAGAGAAAAGTTGAGACACTTGCTGAATGACAGCCTTCTTTCCCAAGGATCTTAACAGACTGAAAAGATGAATCTGATCTAATCATATTAAGTTTAACATAACTTCAGTGTTAAAATTCTGTGTGGTGTTCTTGCCCAGTAGATTGGAAGCCCCTATAGAGCAGGGGCTGTCTCGTCTTTCCTTTTCTTACTTGTCCTTCCATAGTGCCTGGCATAGAATTGGCATTTTTTTTAATGGTTTTTCTTTTTTATGTTCTTTCCCTCCCCTCATCTTTTCCCGTTCCCAGAGCAATCCCACTAGGTTTTACATGTATCATAGAATAGGCATTTTATAAATGTTTATTGAACTGAATTGACATGTCAAGTTCCACAATTGTAGAGAAGCACTTCTTTTTCAAGAGTTAAGGTTCTCTGGAAACTCTGAGCTCAACCTCAGCAGTGTCACTGACCGCTCAGAATTTCAGTAGGATCTTTTTTGTCTTGACTGGTGGAAGTATCCAAACCCCCTGGTGAAAAAATCCCTTCACTTGTGTAGATCAGCTATTCACTTTGAGCTTATCCCCTTGAAGAGTTTCATGGCTCACCAATAAATTAGGTGACTTTCCCTTGACTATGATCACAGAACCAGTTTGCATCTGAAACGGGACTTGAATCCAGGTGTTCCTCACTCCAACATTAGTGTACTATCCCACTAGGGTTCCTCTTCATTATGAGCCCACTGTAGAGAGAAGGGAGGCTTACAGAAAGGTTTCCCTTAGTAGGTACTGCTTGAACTGAGTCTTAAAAGATGAAAAGGATTTATCAGGTGAAAATGAAGAAGAAAAGCCCTGCAGGCATGCCCTACCTCCAGCTAATAACAAAGACAAAGAGACCAGGTGGAAGTGTTGTATGTGAGGAACCAGGTGAAGGCCAACTTGGCTTATCAAAGATAGGATGGAATCAGGTTATAAAAGGCTTTAAAAAACAACTAAGAGTTTATGCCTAATCCTGGAGGTGGCATAGGAATTAGCCCTGTCCTGTTTGAGGCTACAAAGAACCACTCAGTGGGTAGAAGTGAGTTAGGCCAGCTCAAGTTTGATGCCAGGAAAAGCTTCCTGACTATTAGAGCTACCTTTTGGAAAACTGAATTGCGTGCCTTGGAAGGTGGAATGTTCTTTATCATTGTAGCTTTTCAACCACAGCAGAAATTACTTATTAGGTACATTATAAGGAAAATAATGCAATTTGGACTCTGACTGCTGAGGTTGTTATGTTCACAACCTGGGAAATGATGGATGCCACCTTGAATGACAGGGGAGTTAGAAGGCATAGAATGTTCCCAGATGCTGTGAGCCGGGGCAAACGTCGGTTGGCCTGGCAGTATAAATTCCCCTGACAGCCACTTGAAAAGGGGGTCTTTGGGCTCTTTAGGAGTTTAGGTCTCTGGATCTTTCTAGCTCTTAGGTCTCTGAGTCTCTGGGTGGTGAAAGGGGAGGCTGGGAGGTCTATGAAGAAGAGGGTAGGAAGAAACTGAATAGTTCCTGAAGACTGTGAGAGCTAGTGCATCACCAAACACTGATAGTGAGAAAGCTGAGAGAATAAGATCGCCAACACTGCTGCATCAACAGCAGTTCCTATTTTCTGGCTTGGCTGTGGCCAGGTTGGGCCAGAAGGGTAGTGGAAAATAAAGCTCCAGCTTTTACTAGATCAATAACCTCCAGATCTGATTGTCAACTAGTTATAGATATTAGATTGATAGGGTCTCCAATCCCCCATTCCTTATCCTGTTTAACCTTTCCCTGATTATAGATTATAGATAAAGAGTGTTTAACAAGTACCTTCCTGAATGGTCTTTCTATCACGACCTTTGGGAAGGGAGTCAACTTTCAAACATGATCCAAAGCAAATTAAAGCCCTATAATAATTTATCCAACCTCAGGTTGGACCTGAAAGGATTACCCACCTACCTAACCTTTTGGGGTCCTCCCTGGGCAACTGTTAGAGGAAAAGGAAATTATAACAACTATCAAGGGTGATCAGGGTTGGTGTTCCTCCATCATCTGCAACTAGGGAGAATACATAGATACATTCACATCACTGTGATATAGATATAGATAGAGACACCTATATCTCTCCCTAGGCCCTTTTGTTATAGCAAGGTCCCTTTTAGCTCCAAATTCTGTGATTCTGTGATCTTGGTTTCCCTTTCTGTGTAACTCTAAACCATACATTCTTGGAATTTAAGCTGGAATAGCAGTTGTTCTCATTGGCTAGAGTGTAAACAATCTTCCTTCTAGTCCCCCTCTGCCCTTTATTTTATTTTATTTTTTTTTTAAACCCTTACCTTCCGTCTTGGAGTCAATAATACTGTGTATTGGCTCCAAGGCAGAAGAGTGGTAAGGATAGGCAATGGGGGTCAAGTGACTTGCCCAGGGTCACACAGCTGGGAAGTGTCTGAGGCCGGATTTGAACCTAGGACCTCCCGTCTCTAGGCCTGGCTCTCAATCCACTGAGCTACCCAGCTGCCCCCTCTGCCCTTTATTTTTAACTCTTACCTTTAGTCTTAGAATTAATACTAAGTATTGGTTCCACTCTTACCTTTAGTCTTAGAATTAATACTAAGTATTGGTTCCAGGACAGAAGGATAAGGGCTAGGCTTTTAGAGTTAAATGACTTGCCCAAGGTCACACAGCTAAAAAATGTCTGAGGCCCGATTTAAACCCAGGGTCTCCTATCTCTAGCCCTAGTTCTCAATCCACTGAGCTACCTAGTTGCTACCTTCTACCCCTTTTTGAAAATTAATGCACATTTCCTCATCTCCAAGTCTGTGGTGCCTGCCCTTCCTTCTATGATTTCAGAGGTCATCACAACTGGTGAAGCCTCACCTTCTCTTCAGAAGAGAGAAGACAGCAGAAGAAAGGAGGGTCTAAACCTGGGCCTTGGAGAATGAGGTTTATGGAGAAAGGTGTTGGGAAAAGACCACATGAGTCTGGGGGCCCTGTGGCAGGAATGAGCAAGCTATCTGTGGGCTACTGTAAAGAGCCCATTGGGTCTGCTGAGAATAAAATTGAAGGGGCAAGATGGGTGGATAGACAGAATGTAAAGATGACAGAAGGCACTCATCTACATCTGCACTAACAGGGAGTTGTTACAGGAATGGCTTGAATGTTTAACAGTCTTAAAACCAGCAAAATAATTTTCTCCTAGACAGTTATTCAGATAATGAATAATGAAATAGTTAATGAATATTGAGTCATTTTCAGTTCAGTTGGTTGGACTTTATTTTTTGAAATGCTTTAGGAAGGCATTATGATTGTTCATTATGAGTCTCTTATAATGAACAATAATCCTAGAAATATCAAGTGCTTCCAGGTGGTTAAAGATTAATTGATCCCATTTTCTTTGGTCTGGATACTAGAACTGTAGTTGTTTGTGAAAATATTTCTAGGGTGGTTTTCAAAGAGCCTTTGTTATTTCTTTTTTTAATAAAAGGCTCTTTGAAAAGAAAATCTAAAGGAGAGAACATAAGAGTTGCTTTATTTTAATGCTTTTTCAGATGAATGCACTGGACACACTTGGTCAGACGCCTTTGCACAGGGCGGCCTTGGCAGGCCACTTGCAGACTTGCCGCCTCCTGCTGAGTTATGGCTCTGATCCCTCCATCATCTCCCTACAAGGTTTTACAGCTGCCCAGATGGGAAATGAAGCCGTGCAGCAGATTCTAAGTGGTGAGTCCTAGGAGACATTTTTAACTCTCTCACTCTCATTTATGTTGCTGATGTGAGAATGGCTAGGCAATGGGGGTTAAGTGACTTGCCTAGAAAGTATGTGAGGCCAGATTTGAACCTAGGACCTCCTGTTTCTAGGCATGGCTCTCAATCCACTGAGCTACCCAGCTGCCCCCAAGAGTGGTAAGGGCTTCAGCTAGGAAGTATCTGAGGCCAGATTTGAACCAAGGACCTCCTGTCTCTAGACCTGCCACTAAGCCATCAAGCAGCCCCCATCATTGATTTTTTTAAAAATATATTTCTTTATGGTTGTAAAGGTTGTAAAAAAGAGGTGGTCTCTCTCCCAATAATGCAGGAGTACCTTGAAGAAAGGGACAGTCCCAGTTCAGCTTTTGTCTCTTTGGCACCAGGCCCATAATTAGCTCTTGTTAGCAATGATTTCTCTGTTTTATCTTTGAATAATTTGAAAATACTTGCTTGGAGTCACTTGGGTGGCTCAGTGCTATCAGAGCCAGGCCTAAAGTCAAGTAAACTTGCATTCAGACTTCTCACTTGTGTGACCTGGGCAAGTCATTTAACCCCTACTGGCTAGCCCTTAGTTCTTCTGCCTTAGTATTGTTTCTAAGAAAGAAAAGAATGATATAGAAAAAAACAAAACAGAACAAATGTTGATGGGGAGTCATATATTCAGCCACTGGAAAATCTGAAATATTAGTCAGAAGGTTAGTTAGACTGTTCTTGTCAACTAATATTTGTCAACAATTCTTTTTAACAATTATTTTTTAGAGATCTTATAGCACTTAAAATAGGTTTAATAATGAACAACTTTTAAGAAATTTAAATTATTTTTAATGATGAAAAGGTACCGACTAAACTATCCAATCAATTGCTTTGGAATTATGAAAAGGTACCAGCTAAACTATCTAGTCAGTAGCCTTGAGTCATCCTAAATGAGAGACCTTGATGTTCTGTGACATCTGGAAAGGTAATAGTTATCAAGGATGTATCCTTATTTTTGGTACTAAATTTCTCTTCATGAAAGAGTTTGATTTGTTTCTTAGTATTATGCAGTTATGTGATTGAGTTGAAATTATTCTCCAGAAATTTTTAATTATCCAAATTAATATTTTATATTTTGTTTCAATGATGATCTGAAAATTTCTTATACTAACACATTTCTGAATATTTTGCACTTCTAAAAGGAATGTTTATGAAATGTTGGATTTTAAGAATTCCTTTACTTAAACAGGGATATTGATTTTGTTTAATTAAAAATAATACGATCTAGAGCTGTGATGGCCAACCTATGGCACAAAGAGATCTCTAAATGGACATGTGCACCATTGCCCACCAGAGTTAATTAATAGAAAGGCAGAGGGACTCAGATGGAGCTGCTCCCTTCCCCCTCTCCATTGTGCCTCTCCCCTCTCTGTCCAGCAGTGCAATGGAAGGTGCTTGGGCCACTTCCTTTCCTTTCTCCCTCCCCTGTCTGGAGTAAGGGTAGGGGAGCACTCAGTCTCTGGGGAGGGACAGGGCATGGCCCACAGTCTGGGGGGTGGGGTGGAGGTGGGGCAGAGCACACTATTTAAGGTCTCTAAAAGGTTTGCCATGATCTAGAGTGTATTGGTTACCCAGAAATGGTAGATGATTTTAAGTAAGTTGATAAAGAATTTCTATATTAATATTTTGCATTTCAAAGGAAGTAAAATGATCTAGAACCTGCAAAAAATAAAAAATAAAAAGACTGTTCCTTGCCAAAACAATATATTACAAGTATATTTGGAACAATCATGAAGCCACAACCAGGAGAAATGAGAGCCCAGGTGATATTATAGAGAAAGGAACAAGAGTTTTTGTCTTTCATGGTATCTGTGGTCTTGTATAAAAATGTGTCTTGGTAGGTGATGGTTGTATGAAGTGGGTAAATAAGTCCCTGCTATTCCCTGAGGTGCCATTCTCCAGGTAACCATAAGTATGGTTATGGCTTGCCAAACATCAGAATATATTGTAGATGTTTCTGGTGCTTTCCCTAGCCCCCTGTCATTCAGTTATCTTTTGTTTTTCCTTATTCTCTAACTTGTCTTATTCCATTTCATAGAAAGTACACCTGTGCGCACTTCAGATGTTGACTACCGGCTCCTAGAAGCATCCAAAGCAGGAGACTTGGAAACTGTGAAGGTAAGAGAAAGCCCTGTTAACTTGTTTTGCCATCTTAGCCTTCAGGGTTATTGTGATAGGAAATTTATAGATAGGACTTATTATAGTGAGTAAAAAGCAGACCAAGCAAAAACCTGGCTGAAGAGAGAGGGTTATCCTTAGAGACTAGGAGAAAGTTGCCCTGGAGAAGCTGGAAGCTGTGGCTACTGATCAACTAACTAGCCTGTGGACTTATTTGGGATCTCTAAAGAGAAGCTAAGCTTGAATCAATGAGGGATCTTCTATCAAGATCTAGATTGAGGGGGCAGCTGGGTAGCTCAGTGGATTGAGAGCCAGGCCTAGAGACAGGAGGTCCTAGGTTCAAATCCGGCCTCAGACACTTCCCAGCTGTGTGACCCTGGGCAAGTCACTTGACCCCCATTGCCTACCCTTACCAATCTTCCATCTATGGGTCAATACACAGAAGTTAGGGGTTTAAAATAAAAATAATAATAATAATAAAAAAAAAAGATCTAGATTGAGTTAGGTGCTGTTCCTGTTGCTGGTGGACAACTACAGAAAGCCCTGTACTCCCTAGCTTATTGGATTTAACTTGGTGTTTCCTAAAGTGTTCCTGTGACCTGATTTCATCTGGATAACCATCCTGGGACATGCTTCACGAGATTCCCAAATCCCTTTGCCTTGTCAGCCCTGCTAGAGCTGGTTGTTTATAGTTAGAGGAGCCATTTTCCCTAGTCAACATTCCTTGACAGTTGGTCATAGACTTAAAGTTTTAGTTATCCCTCTCACCTCCTTACCTATCCTTGTAGTAAAACATTAAACAACCCTTTCATAAAACTTCCTGGTAGTCTCCTTCCCAGTCTTCAAAACCCCACTTAATATAAACTGATTCCCTAGCTGTGTTGATTTCTGTTTCTGTTTGTTTCTCCAGCTAAGTTTTTTATTGTGTTACCTCTCCCTAATCAGCTGTGGGCTACTTTTACCCAGCTGTGTTGGTGTTTCCCTTCTCATTCTCTACCTATTTACCATTTCCCCAAAAGTACTGTTATTTTCAGTTACCATACTTCATTATAGCCATCACAACATAACCACTGTACCACAGAGCATTTTGCAGTAATTTAACATCTCAGTGAGTGCCATTATCTCTCAGGCCCCATATCATTCTCTGTCTTCCTTTTTCAAGGGGTTCACTTCTAGCCTCATAGCCATCCTCTTCACTCTAGCCTTTGCTCTTAAAACTTCATCATGTGTCATTGATGTTTCCTCAGACACCTAGATACCATGGCTTCTTCCCTCCCGTGCACCTCCAGCTTCCTCTTACACCCATTGGTGGTAGGAAGGAGTCATTTCACAACTATAGTCCTCCTAAGCCTATACATCATACGTCCTAGGACTTTGAGCTCTTTAACTCCTAAGTACTGCACCAGATTATCACCCTTACTCTTGATGACTTCACTTGATTTCCTTCCCAGTCTGAACTCCTAGAGTTAATCAGTTCACTGTTTCATCATTCCTTTACCCCCTTCTCCTACTGCTGCTCATTCCTTGGCAAACACCAGTACTTGAAGAAGTCATCAGATCTTGCTGATTGGGTTCACTACAGATTTGTTGATTTATTTAACAGCTAGGATGGAAGTATCAAACATGGAACCTGCAACACTGCCAAGGGTGGCCTGATTCAGAGTTAAATGACATGGTTTGGGGCCGAGGACACAATTCTCAAGGGGAGGCCTCCCACTCCTGGTCTTTTTGTTCAAAACTAAAAGCAGAGCTCCCGGACAGGGCAATCAAGGGTGTGCCTGATTGAATTAAGAAAACAGTGACACCAAAAACTTGAGCCTAATCCTGGGGCTACAATTTGATCAGCCCCTGACCTGATCAAGATCAGAGTGAGATCAAAAGCTTACAGTCAAGCCTGAGGAAAGTCTTAAACTACCAGCATCTCAAGGGTTAATTGAATCATCAGCAGAGGCTCTTAGAGCTCTGAACCCACAGACCATCTGTTAAACTAGTACCAACCCAGAAAATATGCTGAAAATAGCATCAGGGAAGAACTGAAGTTTAACAGGGTACCCCAACTTCCCAGAAAACAGAGCCTACCTATAATTAGATAGGAGAAACAAGCAAACAATAAAAAAGCACTCAACTTAAAAAAAAATTTATGGAGACAGAGCAATGTACAGACACAGAAGGGGACAGTGAAAGCAAAGGAAACATGCAAAGACCAAAAGAAAAATATGGATTGGACACAGAGTCTGGAAGAGCTCAAAAAAGACTTCAAAAAACAATTAAGAGAGGCAGAGGAAACATGGGGAAGAGAAATGAAAGTGATGCAAGGAGAAATGAGTGATAAAAAAGAAATGGGCCAATTGAAAAAGGAGAACCAAAAACTGACAGAGAAAAACCAGGTCTTAAAAATCAGAATTGACCATCTAGAAACTAATGATTTCATGAGAAAACAAGAAACAATAAAAGCAGAATGAAAGGAGTGGAAAAAAAAACACACAGAGGAAAACATGAAATATCTTATTGAAAAAACAACTGACCTAGAAAATAGATCTAGGAGAGACAATTTGAGAATTATTAGACTATCTGAAAGCCATGTTGTAGAAAAAACTGGACATATTAAAAGAAATTATCAAAGATAACTGTCTAGAGATCCTTGAATGAGAAAATAAAATTGAAATTGAAAACATTCACAGATCGCCTCCAAAAAGAAATCCTTAAATTACAACTTCCAGGATTGTAATAGTTAAATTCAAGAGCCGCCAAGTCAAGGAAAAAATACTGCAAGCAGCCAGAAAGAAACCACTCAAATACCATGGAGTTGATCAATCAGGATCACAGAGGACCTAGTAGCTTCTACAGTAAAGGATCGAAGGGCATGGCAAGTGATATTCATAAAGGCAAAAGATTTGGACTTACAACCCAGAGTCATGCATCCAGCAAAACTGAGCATACTCTTCTGGGAGGGGGTGGGGTGGGGGGCACGTGCATTCATTAAGATAGAAGATTTCCAAGCATTACCGAGGAATAAGCCAGACCTAAACAAAAAATTTGAAGGCCAAATACAAGACATAAGAGAAGCCCAAAAAAGTAAATAAGGAAGAGAAAATTTAAGGGACTCATTAATGTTCAAAATGTTTATGTATCTACATGGAAAGAGGATTTCTGTAATTCTCAAAAATTACTCTTAGTAGTACAGAAGGAAAAAGAAATTTACTCAGAAAGTGGGCAGAGAAGTAAGCTGATTATGATGATATGATGATATGATGTATATGTAAATGTGATGATATGGAATGATGTATGCATATGAATGACATGTAAAAAATCAATCAAAGGCTGAAAGAGAGGGTTGCACTGAGAGAAAAGGGAAGAGAGAGATAGAATCCGGCAAATTATAAAGAGACTTGAAAAATCATTATTTTCTAAACCCTTACCTTCCATCTTGGAATCAATCCTGTGTATTGGTTCCAAGGCAGAAGATGGTAAGGGCTAGGCAATGGGGGTTAAGTGACTTGGCCAGGGTCACACAGCTAGGAAGTGTCTGAGGCCAGATTTGAACCAACGAACTCTGTCTCCAGGCCACGTTCTCAATCCACTGAGTTACCCAGCTGCTTTTTTTTTTTTTTTTTTTTTTTAATTTTTAAAGAGCAATGCTTAAACTTTACTCTCATTGTAACTGGCTGAGAGAGAGGGAAAAATGAATATACTCACTGGGGTATAGAATTCCACCACCCTACAGAGAAGCAGAAGGGAAACAAAATAAGGCAATTGAAGGGAGGGGATGAAAAAAGCAAAGTATTAGTGAGGAGGAACAGAATGAAAGGGAATAGTACAGGATCTAAAAGGGCATCTACAATGGAGGGCAATACACAGTTAGTAATTATATTGCTGAATCTGAATGGGATGAAGTCACATATAAAACAGAAGCGGATAGCAGAGTTGATTAAAAACAAGAATTCTACTATATGTTGTATACATTTGAGGCAGAGTGACACACACAGATTCAAGGTAAAAGGCTGGAGAAGAATTTATTATGCATCATCTAAAGTTAGGGGAAAAAAAACAGGAGTAGCAATCACAATACCAGACAAAGCCAAAGTAGAAATTGATCTGATTAAAAGAGATAAGGAAGGAAATTACATTTTAAAGGGTACTATAAACAATGAAGTAATTATCACTACTAAACATTTGTGTACCAAATGGTATAGCATCTAGATTTTGAAAGGAAAAATTGAAGGAGCTCAAGGAGGAAATAGATAGCAAGACCATACTAGTGGGAGATCTCAAACTTCCCCTTTTAGAACTAGATAAATCAAACTAAAAATTGAGTAAGAAAGAAGGAAGGTAAATGAAATACTAGAAAAATTAGAATTGATAGATATCTGGAGAAAACTGAACAGGATAAAAAGGAATATACCTTCTTTTCAGCAGTACATGGTACATATACAAAGATTAACCATGTATTAGGGCGTAGAAATATTGCAAACAAATGCAGAAAAGCAGAAATAATAAATGCACACTTTTCAGATCATAATGCAATAGCATTATAATTAACAAGAATCCATGAAAAGGCAGATTTAAAATTAATTGGAAACTAAATAATCTAATTCTTCAAAACTGGTAGGTCAGGGGTCAGCTGGGTAGCTCAGTGGATTGAGAGTCAGGCCTAGAGACGGGAGGTCCTAGGTTCAAATCCAGCCTCAGACACTTCCCAGCTGTGTGACCCTGGGCAAGTCACTTGACCCCCCATTGCCTAACCCTTACCACTCTTCTACCTCAGAGCCAATACACAGAAGTTAAGGGTTTAAAAAAAAAAAAAACTGGTAGGTCAAAGAAGAAATTATAGAAACAGTTACAGACTTCATTAAAGAGAATGACAATGAAGAGATATCATATCAAAACCTGTGTGATACAGCAAAAGCAGTACTCAGGGAAATTTTATATCCCTGAGTGCCTATACCAAAAAAATAGAGACGGTAGAGATCAGTGAATTGGACTTGAAACTTAAAAAATTAGAAAAAGTATGAATTAAAAATCCCCAAATAAAAACTAAATTAGAAATCCTAAAAATTAAAGGAGAAATTAATAAAATTGAAAGTAAAAGAACTATTGAACTAATAAATAAGACTAGGAACTGGTACTTCGAAAAAAAATAGATACTGTACTGGTTAATCTAATAAAAAAAAAAGAAAGAAGAGAATCAAATTAACAGTATCAAAGATGAAAGGGTGATCTTACCTCTAATGAATAGGAAATTAAGGTTATTATTAAGAACTATTTTGCTCAATTATAAAGCAGTAAATATGACAATCTTGGTGAAATGGGTGAATATTTACAAAAATATAAATTGCCTAAATTAACAAAGAGAAAATAGAATTCTTAAATAATCTCATCTCAGAAAAAAAAAATTGAACAAGACATCAAGGAACTTCTTAAGAAAAATTCCCCAGGGCTATATGGATTCAGAAGTTAATTCTAGAAAACATTTAAAGAACAACTAATCTCAATACTATACAAACTATTTGACAAAATAAGCAAAGAAGAAGTTCTACCAAATTCCATTTATGACACAAACATGGTACTGATTCCAAAGCTAGGCAGATTAAAAACAGAGAAAGAAAACTATAGACCAATCTCCTTAATGAAAATAGATGCAAAAATCTTAAATAGAATACTAGCAAAAAAACTCCAGCAAGTGATCACAAGAATTATCACTATGGTCAGGTGGGATTTATACCAGGAATGCAAGGATGGTTTAATATTGGAAACCCATCCACATAATTGACCATATCAATAATCAAACCAATAGAAAGCACATAATTATCTCAATAGATGCAGAAAAAGCCTTTTACAAAATACAATGCCCATTCCTATTGAAAACACAAGAAAGCATAGGAGTAGAAAGCCATTCCTCAAAATAATAAACAGTATATATTTAAAACTATTAGCAAGTATCCTCTGCAATGGGGACAAGTTAGAAAACTTCCCAATAAGATCAGGAGTGAAGCAAGGATACCCATTATCACCTCTACTATTTAATATTGTATTAGAAACGCTAATGATAGCAATTAAAGAAGAAAAAGAAATTGAAGGGATTAAAGTAGGCAATAAGGAAATTAAACTATCACTCTTTGCAGATGTTATGATGGTATACTTAAAGAATTCCAGAAAATCAATTAAAAGACTAGCGGGAAATAATGAACAACGTTAGCAAAGTTGCAGGGTACAAGATAAACCCACATAAATCATCAGCATTTCTATATATTTCCAACAAAATTCAGCAGCAGGAGTTATAAAGAGAAACTCCATTTAAAATCACTCTAGACTAATGGTTCCCAAACTTTTTTGGCCTACCACCCCCTTTCCAGAAAAAAATATTACTTAGCCCCCTGGAAATTAAATTTTTTTAAAAATTGTAATAGCAATTAATAGGAAAGATAAATGCACCTGTGGCTATCACTGCCCCCCTCCCCCCCCATGGATTGCTGCAGCACCCACCAGGGGGCAGTAAAGCCCACTTTGGGAATCACTGCTCTAGACAATATAAAATGTTTAGGAATCTATCTGCCAGGATAAACATAGGAATTATATGAACAGAACTATAAAATACTTTTTACACAATTAAAACTAGATCTAAATAATTGGAAAAATATTTAATTTCTCATGAGTGGGAAAATTTAATATATTAAAAATGACAATCCTACCCAAATTAATCTACTTTATTCAGTACCATACCTATCAAAGTACCAAAAAACTTATTAACTGAATTAGAAAAAAATATAACAAAGTTCATCTGGAAGAACAAAAGGTCAAGAATATCAAGGGAAATAATTTTAAAAAATGTGAAGGATAGGGGCTGAGGAGGACCAGATCTTAAACTGTAGTATAAAAACAGTGGTCATCAAAACTATGTGGTACTGACTAAGAGAGAAAAGGGTGGATCAGTAGAATCAGTAGAATTTACTAGGGGTAAATGACCTCAGCAAGCTAGTGTTCGATAAACCCAAAGATGCCAGCTTTTGAGGCAAGAACTCACTATTTAACAAAAACCCCTTGGAAGATTGGAAAACAGTGTGGGAAAAATTAGATTTAGATCAATATCTTTATCAAGATAAATTCAAAATGGGTAAATGACTCAAATATAAAGAGCAACATCATAAATAAATTAGGTGAATATAGAATAATTATGCCTGTCAAATTTACAAAAAATCAAGCCATTTCCCAATTGACAAATAGGACATGAAGAGGTAGTTTTCACATGAAGAAATGAAAACTATCAATAACCACATGAAAAAGTCTTCTAAATCCCTCCTGATTAGGGAAATACAAATTAAAACAACTCTGAGGTACCACCTCATACCTAGCCGATTGGTCAATATGACAGCAAAAGAAAGTGATAAATGTTGGAGGGGTTGTGGCAAAATTGGGACACTAATACACTGCTGGTGGGGTTGTGAATTTGTCCAACCTTTCTGGAGGGCAATAAGGAATTATGCACAAAGGGTTTTAAAAGAATGCTTGCCCTTTGATCCACCCATACCACTGTTGGGTTTGTACCCCAAAGAGATAATAAGGAAAAATGCTTGTACAAAAATATTTATAGCTGCATTCTTTGTGACGGCAAGAAATTGGAAAATGAGAGGATGCCCTTCAATTGAGGAATGACTGAACAAATTGTGATATCTGATGGTGATGGAATATTACTGTGCTGAAAGGAATAATGAACTGGAGGAATTCCATGTGAACTGGAATGACCTCCAGGAATTGATGCAGAGTGAAAGGAGCAGAAACAAGACAACATTGTACACAGAGACTGATATACTGTGGCACAATTGAATGTAATCGACTTTCCCATTAGCAGCAATGCAATGACCCAGGACAGTCCAGAGCAATTTATGAGAAAGAACGCTATCCACATCCAGAGGAAGAACACCATGAAGAAAAACATATGATTGTTTACATGGTTTAATGGGGATGTGATTGGGGTTTTGATTTTAAAATTTCGCTCTCTTGTAAATATGAATAACATGGAAATAGGTTTTGAACAATGATATATGTATAACCCAGTGGAACTGCTTGTCATCTTCAAGGGGGAGGGGGAAGGGGCAAGGAAAGCATGAATCATGTAACCATGGAAGAATATTCTAAATAGATTTTTTTTAAGTAAAGTGCAAAGGATCCTTGGAAAGATGTAAGGATTCTTTGCTCTGTGAGAAGACAAATGAATTCAATTTTACACTGAAAGTAACAATCCAAAAGCAGTTCTGTGATGCCCTGACAGATTTTTATGGTCCAAAGACCTATGGGGCTTCTCAACTACTTAGCACTACTGGATCTATACTAATCAGTGATAAAGACATGATTTGAAGAGATGGACTGAAAACTTCCCTTGTGTTCTCAGCAAACTGTCATCAAGCATGCTGAAGCCATTGATCATGTACCTCAGGTTGAAGTCAATCCCTTTCTAGCTGAACTTCCAACTGATAAAGAGTTTTGAATGCCATTAGGTTCCTCTTGTTTGGCGAAGAGCCTGGTGCTGATTCCATTTGAATTTACAATTCAAATTGAGATTTACAAAGCAGGTGGTCTACTTCTCAGACAAAAACTGACTAAATTGTCTGTGTTATATGGCAAGAGGAGGTTATCCCCCAGGGAATCAAGGATTCTTCCAATCTCCACCTTTGTAAAGAAAAAGGAAATGGGTTGGCCTGTTATTGCTGACAAAGTTCTTAATATGCTGCACCTACAAGATGGCCACCTGAGAACCAGTGTGGCTTCAGGAAGGACTAAGGAATTGTAGATAAGCCCTTTCTGCCTGACAATTCCAAGAGAAATGCCAGGAGTAGAACAGAAGTCTTAACTCAGTGTTTGTTGATCTGGCCAAGGTCTTTGATACTGTCAGTTATGAGGACTTATGGAATTCCGATCACAGCAAAATTTGGTTGCCCAGAGAAGTTCATCAAAATTGTATGCCATCTCCTTGACAGCATACTTGTAGCCTCTGGATAGTGGACAAAATTTGTGTACTTTCCTCGTCAAAGTAAAGCAGGCCTCAGTGCTTTCTCCAGTGCTTTTTAGCACAATGTTTTCAACAATGTTATTGGACTCCTTCACTGAGGACAAAAACGACATGGTAAATTATTTAACTTAAAAGACTACAAGCCAAGACTAAAGTGGAAGTAGAATTGGTGCACAATTTTCTGTTCGCAGATGATTGTGCACTCAGTTCAGCTTCTGAGGCTAACAAGGAACAAATAGATTGATTATCTGCCATTTGTACTAATTTTGGCCTGACAACAAGAAAAAACGGAGGCTTTCCACCCCCAGTGTAACACCATCCATAATGGAACCACTAATTACAGCAAACGGAGAAATTTTGAATGCTATAGATAAGTTCACTTACCTTGGCATTATTTCCATGGATATCCACATAGATGATGAGGTTGGCATATGCATTGCCAGACCTAACTTAGTGTTTGAGAGACTCCAAAAGAGAGTGTGGGAGAAAAGTACCAAACTGAAGGTAGAGCCATTGTGCTGATCTCATTATATGCCTGTGAAACTTGGACAATCTAGTAGCACCATGCCAGGAAACTGAATCATTTCTATTTGAATTGTCTTAAGAAAATCACCTGGCAAGATAAGGTACCTACCGAGATATTGAGGTCCTTTCTTGAATTGCAGCATTTTAGACTCTACTGCAGAGATCTTAACTCTCATGGGTTGGCCACCTTGTTTGAATGCCAAACATACATTTACCTAAAAGCCCATTTTACAGAGAATTCACAAGGCAGGAGCTTGCAGGGAGCTCATAAGGAGCAATTACAAGGACATTCTCAAGGTCTCTGAATAAATGATCATGATTCATGGGAATCACTGACACAGGACCAGGCTGCATGATGTGCTTGTGTTCTGAGCAAAGCAGAATGCAGTAGCTAAAAAGAAACACAAGATGCATAATTTTAGAGGCATTTCCATCACAAATGTTCATACAGGCTATTTGTACCCAACTTGGGGTAGAGCCTTTTGAGCTTATTGGTCTGATCAGCTATAGTTGGACACACTATACATTGATTTGGCAGAGTGGCGTTATTTTGGTCTTCTTTGAGTACAAAGGACAACTGATCAGCCCTACCCCAAACCCCCATTTTCCCCTCCACTATAAATGTTCTTCCTTGCATAAGTGTTTATGTGAGGAAAATTTTCCTATTCTACATCTCCCTTCCCCCTTCTCCCAGTACATTCCTTTTCCCCCCCCACCCCTTCTCATTTTGGGGGGAGATCATCCCAATATAAGATTTACAATCATGCCTTCTGTGTATGTAGACTCCTTTTAAGTGTCCTAAATAATGATAAAAGTCTTAGAAGTTACATATATCACCTTCCCATATAGTCATATTGACATGAGTGTTGGAGAGGCTGCTCCCCTCCTCCTCTCCATGTGTACCTGAGGACATTTCTCATATGAACCACCCCTCTGCCTAGCAGCCCAATGGGAGCACTTCCTCCCTCCCCTGTCTGGGGTAAGGGGGAAGCTCACTGCAGTGTGAGGATTGCAGTTTGGGCACTATCTCTAAAAGGTTCGCCATCACTGCCATATAGGAATGTTTAGAAATTAACTTTATTGAGTCCCTTACGATTGAACTTTCTTTTTTACCTTTTAATGCTTTTCATGTATATTGTATTTGAAAGTCAGATTTTCTATTCAGCTCCAGTTTTGTTTTTTTTTTTATCAGAAATGCTTAAAGTCCTCTCTTTTATTAAATGTCTGTTTGCTAGGTAGATTGTTCCGATTCGTAATCCTATCTCCTGAATATCATATTCCAAGTCCTCTATTTCTTTAATGTAGAAATTGCTAAGTCTTGTGTGATCATGACTTTGGCTACACCATGTTTGAATTACTTTGTATGAGCAATAGAGTTTCTAATCAGTGCCAGCTACTCCCAGTGCCAGCAAAAGGTCCCCCTGTAGTCATTTTCTTTCTTTTTTCCCTTCAAACTTTTACCTTCTGTCTTTGAATCAATAATTAGTATCATTTCTAAGGCAAAAGATCAGTAAGGGCTAGTCAGTTGGGATTAAGTGACTTGCCCAAGGTCCCACTGCTAGGAAGTGTCTGAGGTCACATTTGAACCCAAGTCCTTCTGACTCCAGACCAGGCTTTCTATATACTGAGCCACCTAGCTGTCCCCCTGTAATCTCTTTCTGACCAGTTGTCCAATCCCTAAGAGCCCCAGGAGATGCCACTGTGATGTGCACTCCCAGCCAGTATTACAGACTTCCTGTGCTGACCTCCTACATCATCTTTCACTGTTGATCATCATTACAATATTGCTGTGATTGTATACAATGTTCTCCTGGTTCTGCTTACTTCATTTTACATTAGACCATCTAAGATGTCCCGGTTTTTCTGAAACTAGCCCCTTTATTTCTTTTATTACAATAGTATTCTGTCACAGTCATATTCCATAATTTGTTCAACCATTCTTCGTTTGATGAACATCTCAATTTCTAATTATTTGCCGCCACACAAAGAGCTGCTACAAATATTTTTGTATATGTAAGTCATTTTCCCCTTTTCTTTGATCTGTTTGGGATATAGATCTTTTAAGTTTTTTTGGGCTAAAGGGTATGAACGGATTCATAGCCTTTGGGGCATAGTTCCAAATTGTTCTCCAGAAAGGCTGAACCAGTTTAAAACTCCACCAGTTTTTACACATTCCCCTCTAGCATTTGTCATTTTGCTTTTCTTTCATATTAGCCAATCTGGTAGATGTGTGGTGGTGATACCTCAAAGTTGTTTTGATTTGCCTTTCACTAATCACTAGTGATTTACAGTGGGTATTTTTTTGTATGACTAGATATCTTTGAGTTGCCTGTATTCCTTGGCTATAGACACATAGGGATCAGATTCTGTTCTTTTGCTATTTATGGTGTAACAACTTTTAATTTTTTTTCAATTTCATGTAGAAATTATTTTTGACAATTGTTTTCTGGCATTTTGCAGTTCAACCTCCCCCCCTCCCCACATGCAGTAAATAGTCTGATACAGGTTATGTCAGTGCTTTTATGTAATACATATTTCCATATTCCTTATGCTGTGAAAGAAGACTTATAACACATGTAATAAAAAACTCACAAAGGAAATAAAGGATGGTATGCTTTCTTCTGCAATCAAGACTCCCAACAGTTTGGCTGTGGATGGTGTGTTTTTTTAATTTTGTTTTGTTTTATCATGAGTCCCTTAGGGTTGTCTTGGAACATTGTTTTGCTGATAATAGTTTAGTCCTTCACAAGTTGATCATCATGCATTATATCTATTACTTGATACCATGTTCTTATTCTGCTTGCTTCAGTTTGCATCAGCTCATATAAGTCTTTCCAGGTTTTTCTGAACTCATCCTGTTGATCATTTTTTAGATCATAGTAGTATTCCATTACAATTACATACTACATCTTATTCAGCCATTTCCCAGTGGATGGACATCCCTTTAGTTTTCAGATCTTTGCTATCACAAAATAGAAAGGTGCTATAATTTTTTTTTCCCAAGTAGGTTTTGGTATGACTTAAAATTCAGGTCATGTATCCATTTTGAACTTATCATGACCAGTGGTATAAAAGGTTGATCTCTATCTTGATTTCTGCCAGGTTGCTTTCTTGTTTTCTCAGCAATTCCTGTCAAACTCATAATTCTTTCTACAAGTAATTTGTATCCTTAGGTTTATTGATCACAAAGTTATTGGAGTCAGTTGTTTGAAGCTGTTCCTTATCTAATCTGTTCCATTAATTGACCTTTCTGTTTCTGAACCATATCAATTGGTTTTGATGATTGCTCTGTATAGTGTGACTTAAAGTCTGGAAGCCTTCTTCAGACCAATTTAATTTTAACTGCATAGATGTAGTATTAAACAATATGCATTTTATATTTGTTAGTGCCAGACGGGCATTTTTTATTGTTACTTTTAATAAGGCCATTTGACTGATTTTTGACAAAGGTCAAAAGAAGGAAAAGAAAAAGAGAATAGAACCAGAGGGAATGTGAAGTAGGAGAAAGGGAAGGCATGTGTAGACCAATCAAGACCCATGAAAATGCTGAAAATTTTCCCCAAAATGTAAGAAAACACCAAATATGTAGAGTTAAGGAGTGAGGAGGTCATCTTGAACTTTTCTTTTGCCCCTCATAGGGCTCAAATAAGCATCTCAAAATTATACATTGCAAAACACATTCTAGGATAGAGCATTGACAGACATTTCTTGGGTTTCCAAGGGAAGCCAGAGACAGATCAGGATGACTAGGCTCTTTTCCTGCTGGGGTGATTGGGATGGGAATGAAAACCTCTGGGGCTAAAGGACATTCTCCTCTCATGTCATGTCTGATTTGGAGTGAATGCCTCAGCCAGGAAGGGGTTAGGACGGTAGAGAGCTGCTAGGGGAATAAGAAAGATTCTGTAGATCTTGTGAAGCCAGGATATCACTCCAGGGGTCAGATTTTTTTTATATGATGATTTTATTAACTAGCTTTTTGTAGGTAGAAGCATTTGCTAGGAAATGATATTTCATTCAAAACTGCAAACCAGGGGGGCAGCTGTGTAGCTCAGTGGATTGAGAGCCAGGCCTAGAGACAGGAGGTCCTAGGTTCAAATCCAGCCTCAGACACTTCCCAGCTGTGTGACCCTGGGAAAGTCACTTGACCCCCATTGCCTACCCTTACCAATCTTACACCTATAAGTCAATACACAGAAGTTAAGGGTTTAAAATTTAAAAAAACAAAAAAAAAAACTGCAAACCATTCTGGAGAGCAATTTGGAACTTTGCTCAAAGGGCTCTGAAACTATATGCACCCTTTGACCAGACAGTACCAGTACTAGGTTTATATCCCAAAGGGATCAAAAATTCTTCAATGTCCTAAAAGGTGAATCTAAAATGGAAATTTAATATGTTCTTCTTTTTCCTTCTCTGCTCCATCTGCTTCCCTTCTCTCTCAAGCAACTCTGTAGCCCTCAGAATGTGAACTGCCGAGATTTAGAAGGTCGCCACTCGACTCCTCTTCACTTTGCTGCTGGCTACAACCGAGTATCTGTGGTGGAATTCCTCCTCCACCACGGAGCAGATGTTCATGCCAAAGACAAGGGGTAGGTGTCTTACAGGTGTTACCTTCAACTTTGTAAGGCAAGGGAAGTTAGGGAACATTTCTATGTATTATGTTATGGTGTTAGGACATGATGCTGGCCATCAGTTCAAATCCTGTCTCTGTCACCCACTTGTGCCTTCTTCGGGATCCAGGTTGCACCATTTGAGAATGGAACTTATGAGAAGTTATGGTTGCATTGGTGCAGAAGTTGCACTGGTGCATGGAGGTCTTCACCCAGGAGCTCTTGGGCCAATGTAATCACAAATCCACCTCTAAAATCATATTATTAATACTATTATTTAGATAGCATATCCACTGGAAATTTAAGTCTTGACTTAAAGATAGTATTGGTACATTACTATTTACTAAGTAAATATTGTCCACTTATTTACTATTATTAATATAATGAGCTATTTGGCCATATTTATCATGAACAAGTCTGTAAGCTATTTAGAAAACAAGGCCTTTCCTGGCTCTGAACATTCTGGCCATGATCTTAACTGACATGACTTTTCATTTCTTTAACTGGGAGGTAAGCTGACAATTTTTCTCCCTAATTAATGTTTTATTCATCAGAATAATTTTCCTCCAGCCTCTCCTATCAAGGAAATTGATGAGCAAAACCCAGTAGATGAAGTGATTTGGTCTGATAAAATCTTAATGCACTATTATTTCCTACCCACAATCCCCCAATTGTCTCCTGAGGGGAAGAGGTAGACAAGAGGGAGGGTTTTTTTTTTTTTTTTTTTTTTTTTTTTTTTTTTTTGCCTAGTGGCCTGAGATGAAAGCACAACAAATTGTTCTACCTAGTGGGATCACACCCCAGACACTGTAGTGTCTTTGAGACCTTTGTTGCTGATTGGAATAGTAGCTGCCCAGTTTGTCATCCTTAATTGGAAAAAAAGATGACCACTTGTGAGTGGTTCTTAATGAAAAGCTATTTAATCACTCCCTTGTCTGGACAACTTCCAGAAATACTGGCACCATCTTGTTGGTATAAATTTGCAAAGCTACACTTTTGCCATTTTCTCCCCTGATGCTGAAGCCTGTATAGTCTAGCAGTGATGGGCAAACTATTCCCCATGGGCCAGATTCAGGCCGTAGTTTGCCCATCACTGCCTTAAGCAATTCCCTAATCACTACATTTTTCAGGTTAGAAAGCCTGAGGCACACAGAAGGGAAAAGTGATCTCCAGAAGGTTACCCTCCTCATTAGTTTAGCTGGGGCTCTACTTTGTGCATGTATCTTGATTCCATTTGTATCACACAGACTGAGAGTTAAATGTTAAATTTTAGTGATGGGGAAAGGGGTGAGAGGTGGGGGATGAGGAGAGGTGTGTGTATATATATATATATATATATATATATATGTATATATATATATATAAACAGAGAGTGAGGAAACTGAGGCAAACACAGCCAGTATGTGTCTGTGGCCAGATTTGAATTTAGATCTCCCTGGTTTCCAGACCCAGCATGCTTAAGAATTGACCAGCCGACTGGTCATTAGCCTGCACTTGAAGGCTAATGCAAATATATTTGGTTGTAGCTGTAATGGATATTCCAAATGAGAGAGTTCCTATAAACAAGGAGATCCTCCACGTGGTCCTGATTATGGATGACAAGACCATGTGTTGATCACATCAAGCCCTAAAACACAGCAGGCTTCCAAATGAAGTTCATGACCACTCAGAAGAATTTAGTCTAACTATCATCAACCCAGTGAAAGAGAGAAAGAGAAGGGAGAAATAGACAGTAACAAAGAGGAAATAAAAACCCCAGAAAGAGGTCTGGGGCACTCAGACATCCTCAGTACATGTCTCTAGGACACTCTCCAAGTGTCTGATGCTCTGGGCCCAGAAGGAAAAAGGAGTCTGTATTGGTTTCTTTGTGGGAAGTCACAGAGCTCTCTCCATGACCTCAACTTTCCAGTTTATCTGATAATACAAGGCAAGGAGCGCCATGGTCCAGAGAATTAAATAGTAGCTCATGGAAACTAAACCAAGAGGGCAAGGGGCCACACATTGGCTGTCCAGGAGAAGTGGCAGAAAGGAGGTACTGAGGAGTCTACAGAATAAAGCGGGGAGGGGCCAGCAGCAGCCATATTGGCCAGTGATGGATCAAACTGGCTTCCATTGTAGACCTGATTGTTTTTAACAAGAGTAATAACTTTTCCTTGGAAACTTGGAGAACCAGAAAGAATTTTTTAAAATTTAGCTTTAAAGTCAATGAGCATAATAATGAATAATCTTTATTTTAGAGCCATCTGACATAGAAAGGATCGTGAAAAACAAAGAATCCAACCCAGTGGAAAGAGCCCTGGCTGTCAACTCTGAGGACCTGGATTCAAATCCTGCCTCTAACCCTTACAAAAAAACTCTGTGGGGGGCAGCTGGGTAGCTCAGTGGAGTGAGAGTCAGGCCTAGAGACAGGAGGTCCTAGATTCAAACCCGGCCTCAGCCACTTCCCAGCTGTGTGACCCTGGGCAAGTCACTTGACCCCCATTGCCCACCCTTACCAGTCTTCCACCTATGAGACAATACACCAAAGTACAAGGGTTTAAAAAAAAAAATAAAAAAAAAATAAAAACAACTCTGTGACCTTGGTCACTTTAACCTTCCTGGGCCCCAATTTCCTCATCTGTAAAATGAGAACAACAGTTGCTGAGATTCCTTCTGACTATTCTGTGTATATGTCTGTTATATATGTATGTATTCTACATATATGTATAGTAGTTGAGAAGCTTTCTTTTAGTTCTATGAATTTGAAAAGGCTTTTTTCCCCCCAAACAGTGGCTTGGTGCCCCTCCACAATGCCTGCTCCTATGGCCACTATGAAGTGGCAGAGCTCTTAGTGAGACATGGAGCGTCTGTCAATGTTGCTGACCTATGGAAATTTACACCTCTGCATGAAGCAGCTGCTAAAGGAAAATATGAGATCTGTAAGCTTCTCTTAAAGGTATGCCTGCCTGGTGTCATTTAGTCACAAGTTATTAGGTGGGCTGTTACTTTTATGATATTTCAGATGCTTACTATGTATTTTGATTTTTTTCAAAGCATGTTTTCTGTAAAATTTGCATCTATTTTAAATTATAGAAGCATTTTTATTATGGTATCATGTTGCTTGTAGTTTTGTTCTCAACTTCTGTCTCTTAATATAAATACCAGAAAATTTCTGCTCCTGAAACTACCCAACAAAATCAAGTTTAACTTTTCATATTGGTTGCCTAAACTGTAATTGAGTTTACTCTCATTGCTTCCTTCATACTCATAAGCATGATATTAAATCAAATTCTTGTAGATCTTATTCTAATTCTTTTTGGAACAAGAAACTGATAATAAGTCTCCTATTAGAGGAATAAATTATTTACAACATGCATGTATGTAAAGAGAAACTAGAAATTAGATAACTCTGAAAGTCTGGCCCTTTCAATAAAGAGTGAGCATTTTAGACACTTATATGACTTTTCCATTTGACTTTAGTCAAAAGTAGACTCTCCCATGCCCTATCTCCTACTTCCATGCTTTTATAAACAGACTGAAGGTTGGGAAGCGGGGTATACCTTCACAAATTCATCTGAATCTTCCCATAAAAAATGGCTATCAAACTTTTGGTGCATTTAAAGCTTCCTGGTCAGCTTCATGTTTCCATGGCAGCCAAGAATCTTGATTTTTGTTAATCCTTAATCCTCTGGGTGGGATGGTAAGGAAAATAAGTTATCTTGGTGCCTGCTTGGAATGATGGATCCCTGACTCCAATTTCTAGTTATGTGGATTTCCACAGAAACAAAACACAGGAAACTCCATTTAGGTAACTCAAATGGAGGGAATGGTCACTGAGGAAAATTTGGCTAGGGAGTTGGTGGTCAAGGAACATGATCATTTCTTTTGGTGGGCTCTTATTTAGTATTCAGCATTTATGCTGTTCCCAGGAAGAATAAGCCATAGGAAGCCTCAGGGAGCCACATTCTAGGAAAATGTCTCCTCTCAATCACTGATGCTTGGGGCAGAGGAGGAAGCTCCTCTTTGAGTTGGTGCTAACAGTGCTAATAGCTTCTGTTAACATTCCACAAGTTGCAAAGAGGTTGACATTGCTCTCTCCTTTGATCTCACAACAGCCTCAAGAGGTCCAGTTAATATCCTCTTTTTAGATGAGGAAACTGAAATCAAAATCAATAAAGTGACCTGTCCAGGGTCAGTCACCCAGCAGGGAGGGAAGAGCCAGAGACAGGTTGGAACTTCAAGTTTAATTGAGATATTTGGGCTGGAGTGAGAGAGAGCAGTGGTCTTGTGGTGGGCATTTCCCATGTGTTCCTATGGTACATTCAAAGAGCAGCAAGGATTGTAAAGGGTGAATTTCCCAGGAGGATGTGAAGAGAATAGAGAGTAGATTTGGGAAAGGCACAGTTTTTTCTAGTTAGGAACAAAAGCAAAAAAAAGCAGCAGAAAAAGATTTTGATGGGCCAACCCTCAGTGGGCTTGTGCTTTCTTCCTCCTTGCTAGCATGGAGCAGACCCAACTAAGAAGAACCGAGATGGCAACACACCTTTAGACTTGGTGAAGGAAGGAGACACTGACATCCAGGACTTACTCCGAGGAGATGCTGCCCTGCTGGATGCTGCCAAAAAAGGCTGCCTGGCCCGGGTGCAGAAGCTGTGCACTCCCGACAACATCAACTGCAGAGACACCCAGGGTAGAAACTCAACCCCGCTGCACCTGGCAGGTGAGCATCACACCCCAGCCTGGGCTCAATCAGGCCTTCTCTCCTCCCACTGCCTTGGTCTGGCTGATTTACTCTGCCTATGCCAGACTTCCTAGGCCAGTCTTTTGGTTTTCTGGTGCAGGAAATAGCCTATGAGGAGACTGTATCCTAGGATAGGTTTGTCACAGAATATTCCTGGGACCCCTAAGGAGAAATTACCCAGGCAGATGTGATGAGCCCGAAACCCAGGGTCTCCTTCCTGCTTTTAGAGCTAGTTCTTTGTTTATAGTTCCCTGTTGCTTCTCAGTAAATACTTGAATTCAGCAGATGCTCCAGAAGGTGCTACTTTCATTTCATCTCCACCTTTGTCTGTGACCCTGTACTAGGTCCAATTGATTGTAGGCAGTTTCTTGCATTAGAACAAGGGCAACCATTTTCCCTTCTTTGTTTTTCCAGCTCTTAGCATCCTGGCTGGCACATAGCTCTAGGTGCTTTAATCATAACTATTCGTGGTCTCACACCAGAAGAGAGGTCATAAGGGCCTGATCTAGACCACTAGGCTAGGGTCCTTCTTGATGGAGAAGAGAAAATGGTTGCAAGAGATAAATCCAATAATGTCAGCAAACTATCAGAATTCTCAACTCTGTCAGTATTGCCTTCTCCCTGAAAGAAGGAATGTGTCAGAAAGAGATATTTATCTCAGAAAGCTCATACACTTATTCATTCTTTAAATGCACCCCCCCCCCCCCAATCCTCCTCTTCCTCATTCTCCCAATTAAATGTTGTTCTGATGTCCTCCCTTTTCATTCCTACAGCAGGTTACAATAACCTGGAAGTAGCAGAATACCTTTTAGAACACGGAGCTGATGTTAATGCTCAAGACAAAGGAGGCCTTATTCCTTTACATAACGCTGCATCCTATGGGGTAAGCAGAGGAGAGATCATGGCATTGCCACTCATTACTTAGATCCTTATTGTCTTTGGATGGATGGATGGATGGATGGATGGGCATTTGTTGTGGGTCTACTGGATGTCAGACTAAGTGCTACAGATATAAATACAAAAGTAGGATGGCCCATGCTCTTTTATTTTATTTTATTTTATTTTTTTTGGTCCTTACTCCTGAACAGCTTTCATTACAGGAGAGAGGAGGCAGAAATGGCATGTAAGAGAGTGGTGGCCTGGGAGGAATGCTTTGGTTTGGAAAGTGATGAGACAATGTGAAGTGGAGCCATTATGGAGTAGTTTGGCATTCCCTTTCCAGGAACAATGGCACTATTGATCACTGTGGTTCCAAAGGTGAGAGACCCTGGAATATAAGTGTAGATACAATGATAGGGGGAGTCAGTGAGAAGATAGCTGAACCAGCTGGCTATAGTGGACCATGTTAGTTGTTCAACAAAAAGCAGCCTCACCTTTTGATTTTCTTCATTGTTTTGTGTGGGTGTTTTGTCTTTAGTCTGTAACCTGACTGTGGACATGTGGACAGAGACCCTGAGTTTGCCTGTTCCAGTGCTCCATGCCTTCCCTGGGAGGCAGGTACTCAGCACCTCGTACATATGTGTTGCTGAATAACTAAATAACTCTTGATTGAAACAGTGTTTGTACCTAAAATCAGTTTGTGTTTTATCTTGATCATCTCTCAGTTGGAAAGTTGCTGCTTGCCTTTTATCCATTCAAATGGATCATGAAAGTCAGTGGGGTATCAGCTGTTGCCAGTATCTTTCAAACGCCCAAGTAACCTCAGCACACTGGAGGCACAGCTTAGGTGACCTGGCCCAAATTCTGTGAAATCTCATAGCTTTTCTCCCCCTTTGTGTGCTAGTAACATAATGGTCTTGGCTGTGTCTGTGAGATGAATGCCTCCCTGCTGATTGCCAGCACTTCCCCTCTAAAGAGGGAGCTGACCCCAGTCAGGAAGACCATGGTGTAAGTCCCATCATTCCCACAGAGGGGCTGTTGAGTTCAGAAAAGGTCACTTCATTCTCAGGGCCCCCAGAGAGCTCCCCAAGACTAGAATAGGTGCACAAGTACATTGGCATGCGGGTTCCCTCTCACCTTGGAAGTCCTATGTCCTTTTAAAAAAACAAACAAACAAAAAAAAACAAAAGGCCTCCCTATAAATTGGTAGTTTCATCACAGTCTCAGCCAAAATTCTCATGGAACCCAAATTTAATATTAGGAGCTTAAAGAGGTAGAACATGAATGTAGCTGCCCTTTCTCTGGGCAGTGCCCAATAAGAGGAGCACCACCAGGTAGCAGCCACTCATCTGAGGCCCTGCTACTACTTAAAAGCACCTGGAGTCCTCAGCACAAGAATCAGCTGCTTCTGATAGAATTAAGCTTAGATCTTTCAAAGGGAGCTCTAAGCCCTGCCATCTTCCCTTCTACTCAGATTTCCCTTTGTTGTGGGAAATCCAGTCTAATGTAATGTCTATAGGGAAGGCAAGTCTGAATGGGCATTTACATTTATGTGGAGGAGGCAGTCCTGTTTTGGGTTGGGCAAGTAAGAAAACTTCAGAAAAATAGAACGGAGGAAACAAGCATTATTTGCTAAGTGCTTGCTATATGCCAAGCACTGGAATAGAAACCCAAGAAAAAAGTTGGTGCTCTAGCTTTAAGAAGCTTACATTTTAACAGGAAGAGACAAAGGAAGCTGAAGTAGATAGGGGGAGAAAGGGAAACAGAATGGTTTTTATTTCCAGAAAGTCTGCAACAGAGCCAGCAGAGGGATGACAGCAAGCCAGCTTAACCCCTTACCGAGGGGAGAAGGGAACTGTGCTAAAGTATTATTCTAAAGTATTATTCTAAAGTATGGTGAACCTTTTAGACACCAAGTGCCCAAACTGCACCCTCACACCACATGTGAGCTGCCCCCTTACCCCAGACAGGGGAGGGAAGAAGTGTTCCCATTGGGCTGCTGGGCAGAGGGATAGATCATGTGAGAAATGTCCTTAGGCACACAGAGAGGGGGAGAGGAGCAGCCTCCTTTGGCACTCGTGTTCATGAACATGGTTCTAGAGGGAATAGCCTAGCTGGCCTACCAAGTATTTCCTGAATAATACTTGTTATTAATGGTTTGCTAAATAACCACTTATATACCTTACTCGTACTCCTTCCAGTACCGTGTATGCCTTCTGTAATCCCCAGGAATGTGTGTGTGTGTGTTTGTGCTTCAGATTATTTGGAAACCCCTCTTGAAACCCTTCTTGTCAGTCTTTATCTGCTACATAATAGTATCCCCATCCCACTTCTGCCTTTTCCCATCCGTCAGTTGAGGCCATTCTGAAACTAAGCTGAAAACAGTGACTGCCAGACTTTCTTCATGCTTTGATGATGAGCAGGGAGCCTGATGAATGTAGAATGGCCATTCTTGGTCTGATTAGATGATGTGATAGCTATACTGCTGGACAGCTCCTCTAAAGATATGATAGCTTTGGGGAGATTCAACCTGAAGCAGCTTCCCTACAGAAACGTCCCTTCACCATCTTTCTTTATTAAAGAGCAAAGAGCATTTTTGATGAGGGAAGTAAGCACCTTTAAATTTATTAGTTCAGCTAAAACTTAAGTTCAGCCCATCCTACTACTTGACTGAGAGATTGGGGCTGGAATGTGCTTTTAGCCAGGATTTTACAATTGGCTCTTTTTTTAAGACTTGCTTTTTCGCTGTTAAGGAGGATTACTTTGGGGGCTCCTACTCAGAATGAACTGAGGAAAGCAGAAAGGGTTGGGCTTTTTAGCTGTATTGAGGAAAAGAAACAGACCTCTGGCACCTCTGCCACAGATGCAGCAAGTGATAACTGACAATGGGGAGAAGCTGCTCAGCTCTGCTCTTGCTTTTTTTTTTTTTTTTTTTAAATCTCTGCCAAGAAAACTAATCCAAGGATAGAACAAAAATAGTAGAACTAATGAGGCATCAGTACCAAGGAAATCATTAGGGCACACCAACTCCACTTTTAGAGTTGAAGCCCCCTGGTCTAAATGAAATGGCAAGTGTGGCTTTTGGGCCACATCCAAGAGAGGAGGCAGATCCTAGAGCACACATGTTCCACTTTGGGAAAGGAAAGAAGGGAATACTTGAGTTGGCAAGATTATTGATGGCTTGGGGAACTTAGATTGCTGGTAAGATTCTAGATTCTGTTGTGCAAGGCATGGTTAGAAAACCTCTAGAAAAGGGTGTGGCAATCATCAAGATTGCAAGTGTGTCTTACTCAGTAATAGTTGTCAGGTCATGCTGGACTAACCTGATTGGGTGTTTTTGCTGGGCTTACATGGCCTGAACATGTATGCCCGCCACTCTGTGATAAGGCTTACTTGCTATTCTTGTGGACCAGATGGAAACATATGAACTTGATGATAGTGCACTTAGGTAGATTTTTGCTGTTGAGACATCTGGGCTCCCAAGAATACTAATTGTTTATTGTCACCTATCTCAGGCAGTTTGGCTGGACAACCATTTTCCTAAAGAAGGTGCTAGCATTTAGAGGCTGGTGGCACAAAAGTTTGGAAGGGGGAGGATCTGGGGGTGCAAGATCAAGATCATGAGTTCCTTTTAGGCTATGTCAAATTCAAGATGTCTCCAGTACATTCACTTCAAGGTACCCAGTAGACAGCTAACGATCAAAGACTAGAATTCAGCAAAACAGTTAGGGACAGATAAGTAGATCCAGGCATCACCAGCATTGGGAAGGCATTGATGAATCCATAGAGGTCAATGAGGTCACTAGGGAGGAAGGCTCAGGATAGAACCTTGGTAATGGGTGAGACCTGGATGAAGATCCAGCAAAGGAGCCCAAGAAGGAGCATTCAGAAAGGTAGGAAGGAGAACCAGGGAAATAAATATAAATATCATGGAAAATTAGTGTCAAGGAGAAGGGGATAGTGTTAGAGGCTGCAGAAGAGTCCAGAAGGATGAGGACTGAGAAAAGACCATTAGAATGGAGAATTAAGGGATATTAGTGACTTTGTAGAGAGTAGTTTGGCTGAATGATGAGGGTGGAAATCAGAAGAGTTAAGAGAATGAGAAGAAATGGTAGCACCTTTTGTAGGTGGCCTCAGGAATTTAATCACAAAAGGGTCAAGAGATAAAGGAAAATAGTTAACAGGGAAAGATGGGTCAAATGAGGTTTGGGGGTTTTTTTTAGTGTGAAGGGAAAATGGGCAAATTTGTAAGCAATAAAGAAATAGCCAATAGCAGAGAGAGACTAAAGATAAATGAGGGAATGTTGATGACCAAGATTGTATGTGTTCCATTCATAGTTACATGGACATCATTATGCCAACACAACTCACTTCTGACTGCTAATGGGTAATGCAATATTTTGTAGAGTAGAAGTGGGGAGTTTTGTATGTAATTCTTGGCACCTGTAGAGAATCTATATGAAAATCATTTGGAGGAACTAGGGACATTAAGCCTGAAGGACACAAGACAGAGGGTGGAATGACTCAGTCCCAACCCTAGGCAGCCAAGGACAACTTCAACCAACCGGCCCTTATTAAGTACCTGCTTTGTGCTATACTCTGTGGTGTATACAAAGTTGTTACACAGTTGACGTTCATTCTCCTATAAGGATACCTTGTGTGCCAGGAATGATAGCCCAGAAAGGGAGTCTGGCCTTGGCAGTCACTGGAAGGGCAAGCAGAGTCATGCCATGTCTAGTAATAGTAATACTGTCATTTGATGTTTGTTGCCTAAGCAAGAGGTAAAAGCCAAAATGAAGGATGTTGGTCTGTGTGTGTGTGTGTCAGAGTAGACTCTGCTTCCCTGGTAGATGGCTAGACAAGAGCAATGCTGGCAGATATAGAGAAATCAGGTTACTTTCCCTGGGTGGGAAGAGGTTTTGATGTCTCTGGAGGTCCAAGTCCAAGGGGTTGCTCTTCTGTGGGGGGAGGTGGATAGCAGAAAGGCAAGTGATCTTGAAGGGTAGGTCCTGATATCCCTGCAAATGGCAGGAAGCAAAAACAAGCTTGATAGAAGGAAGAAAACTTTTGCAATCTTGCAAAACCTTACCTTACACTTTCAAACATTTAGTTATCCAAAAGTGTGATAGGCTTGCTTCCTTCAGAGGTTTGAGGTCTTTAAGTGCAGTTCAAATGAAGATTTTTAATGTTTACAGGAGAGAAGATTCTTGTTTTGGTATGGATTCAAGGGACTGCCCAGTTCTAACTCCCTAGATTTTTGTGATAGGAAGTTTGATTCATACATGAGAAGCAGTTGAAGTGTTGAAAGAACCAGGAATCGTGGGTGAAAGTGATCAAGATTCCCGTTTCAGCTGGATGTCAGGGAAAATGACTCTTAGAGGTGTCCCAAAGTGGAGAGATGAGTCACCCCTCCTTGGGCATCTTCAAGCAGACAGAGATTAAGTGCCTTCTTGTATGTTAGAGTGGGAATTCTTTTCATGTCTGAGTTGGGTTGTCTGAGATCACTTCCAACTTTCAGATGCCATAAAGCCAGTGCTCTGGCTACATAAAGAAATACTGGGAGGTGTGTGATAAGGAAGTCAGATGGTGCGAATAGACCAATGGTCGGCAACCTTTTTGGCCGTGAGAGCCATAAATGCCTGCGGAAGGCACTGGAATATGGGGCAGGGGCTGAAGGGCCCCCTGGGGCACATCCCGGGGCTCTGCCCGGACTGGCCGTCAGGAAGTGGAGCCAGATATGGCTCAAGAGCCATATGTTGCCGACCCCTGGAATAGACTAAAATGAGAGAGGCCTCTATACCTGAGTTAGAAGGTGGAATGGTTAGAGTCCACTGAGGAGAGTAAAGGGTGATAAGCAAAGGAGAGACTCCAGGCCAACTTAGAGCCAAGAAAAAGATTGAGGTGAAGGGGCTGATCCAGGACAGGTGTCCTCTATTGTTATTGATTTCATTCTTTTTGTTTGGTGTTTTGTTTTGTTTTGTTGGCAGCATGTGGACATAGCAGCATTGCTGATCAAATATAATACATGTGTGAACGCTACAGATAAATGGGCCTTCACTCCATTGCATGAAGCAGCCCAGAAAGGAAGAACACAACTGTGTGCCCTGCTTTTAGCCCACGGTGCAGATCCAACCATGAAGAACCAAGAAGGGCAGACACCTTTAGACCTTGCAACAGTAAGTTTGTATTTCACTGCATCTTCTATTTATTTTTGGAAGGGACTTCAAGGATCAATGTCTAAGTTCTCATTTTACAAAGGAGAAAACTGAGACCCCAAAGAGGCAAAGTGACTTGCCCCAAGTCACATAGTACCAGGCTTAAAACCCAGGTAGGTCTTTTGATTCCAAATGCAGTGTCCTACCCACCTTAAAGCTTCAATTTGTGTCTCTTGTTTTGGGGCTTCTGGTGGTCCACAATCCCAAGCACTGGTGATTATCTAGTTTGCTTTCTCTTTTTTTAATAGTGGCAATTTAGAACAGAGACCAACTTTCTTTGAACATTTCTTTTTTGTTAATGTTAAAATTTGTCAATAAGAACAGTAAACCTATGAATTTAGCCAACTGGAATTTTTTATGGGACTTGAATAAGTAAGGCAAAACCAAAAAGAGGCTAGTAGTAGTTATTTGCTCCACCAGACACCAATTTATAGCCCCATATTATGTGTTCGGTACACATTGTGGTGAGTGAAATCTGAAATAACTGAGGAAGCAGAGGTTTGAGCTTTTAAGCATGTTGCTGTCAGGGTGCACAGTTGCACAACAAATTGGGATTAGGTCCCCCCAGCAGGCACTGGACCTCAAATAAAGACTTTTACACAGATCTTTATACATTATATAGAAATAATAAATGAGATATAAACCAGGTTGTGAGATTAAGTCTTCTAATTTCTTATTAGAGAAAAGATTAGGGACTTTCTGAGTTGGGAAGTGAATTGTTGATAAAAAAGGGAGGAAGGTTGATGGGAGAAGGGAAGGAAGATAGGTGGGGGGGTAGCCCCCAACCCCAGTGGGGAAATTAACCTGAGCCCTTAGGAGCAGAACAAAATCAGGCTAGACCAGTGATGGGCAGACTTTTTAAAGAGGAAGCCAAAGGAAGGGAAATGCTCATCTGTCAGTCTGTTTCTAAGGCAACTCTTTCCAAGTTTCATTGTATTGTATCCATCCTGCTCATTGTATTAGTCAGATTAGGATTAATGTCTCAAAGTCACACAGAACATTTCAGGGGGCTGCATCTGGCCCGCGGGCCATAGTTTGCCCATCACTGGGCTAGACTATAGGGATATTAAGGTGGGTTTATTTTAGGTTAGGAAAAGAAAGGTTTGGGAAAGCTAGAAGTTAGATCTCCAGGGCAAAAGTCTCTCTCTGAGGAAAAAGGCACTCTCTCCTCCATTGCAGGAAAAAGGTGCCAAAATCCGAGGTCTCTCTTTCTTTTTATACTTTCTCAGACACCTCCCACAAAGGAAGTGGCATATGTCTGAGGAAGTTAAGGTAGAGAATCTTGGGAGGTGTCATCTCCCTGGGTTTAAAGCATTTCAAAACGCACAGAAGGAAAAAGGAAGTTTCAGGACTTTCCCAATTTTTTGCCCAATTCCCACAGTTGGCTGGTGGGGAGGGTAAAAAATGAAACCAAAATGTCAAAATGGAGTCAGCTTTACAAGATGGAGTCAGTTTAGTTCACACAATTCCCAGAGCATTCCATGTGATTCCCTCTTGGTCTATATTTAAAATATTGATGATTTAGGAGATGCTGACTACAGCTGAGAGCTGCAGTCATCAAAGAAAGGCAAAATTAGTTCAAGGCAAGAAAGTTCATTGAGGTACTAAAGAAACTTTTGTAAAAAATGATTTTTAAAATGTTTTCCACTGAATCTTGACTTAATCAAAAAATTCTATTCTTCATGCATTCTAACTGATCAATTTCACTCTATCACCTTAGAGAAGATAAAAAGCTCTTGGATGTTGGCCTAAACAACTAAGTCAAAATAACTTATGGTCTTTTGAAATGATATTTTCTCTTCAGTTTAATAAAGAAACTGACCAAATAAAAAACTTGTATTTTAAGATATATTGAATTACTAAAACTGAAATTGGAACACCACAGTTATTGTGCTCACTTAAGAGAAAACTGATAGTTATAGATGATCTTAGTGTCCAGTGAAAAAAGTGAAGGTTCATTCCCTTGAACTCCAAAATGGAAGCAGTCATCATGATCCCTTAGAGAGCTCCTCCACAGAGACAGCTTTTCTACCAAAACAAACTGCTAAAGGAAAAGAGAGATTGCACAAGCAAGAAGCACAGAGACAGACAGACAGACGAGAGGCAAGTGGGGCCAGGCGCTGGCCAAGAACTAAGCCAGGAGTAGTGTCCTGCTGAGGGAAGGAAGATTGGCTTCTGAAATCCCAGATGTCTATTCTTTTGTAGGCTGATGACATCCGAGCTCTGCTGATCGATGCCATGCCCCCAGAGGCTTTGCCGACGTGTTTCAAGCCTCAAGCTACTGTCGTGAGTGCCTCACTCATCTCTCCAGCCTCCACCCCATCCTGTCTTTCTGCCGCGAGCAGCCTAGACAACCTTGCCGGCCCTTTGGCAGAGTTAGCAGTAGGAGGGACTTCCAATGCTGGGGATGGAGCAGCAGGGGCACAAAGGAAAGAAGGGGAAGGTAAGTTGACATGAGTGGGAAAGTCCTTCTCCTTTCCCAGTGGATATTCTGGAATTTTTTTTTTTTTTTTTTTTAGCTTTTCCTGTCTGTCTTTTTCCTGTCTGGAAAGTAGTATATGTAGTGAATGCCTAATAAGAAGCTGTTTCCTGAGCGTCTTCAGCTGCCAGGCCTCTTGGGGACTCTACTCTTCTCAGTCATATCTATCTTCCAATAACTTGGAGGCCAGTGTTACTGGTTACTGGTATCTTCTGGGCAATCCTCGATGTTTAAAGTTAGTTTAGAGAGGATTTTTGATGATTTACTGTGTGTCGGGCAGCAAAAATGTGAGCTTAGTGGTCCTAAGCCAGTTAGGAAATGTGTATTTACCGTGGTCGGGCTGTGTGACGTAGGTTAAAACCAACAGTTATAAATAAGGGTGAACACAAACACCATACTTGCTGCACAAAAATTTTCCATGGAACTCTTGTATGTGTTTAGTTCCATGGGGCCTGCTAGAATCCATCTGTGGCTTCTGGGCTCTGCAAAGTGGGTGATACAGCCCTAATTCCACAACTTAGAATGAACCTGCAGCGTTTGTTGGAAATGGCCAGATCCCTGCTAAGAGACCTTCCCACGTTTGTGTTGTTACAGTGACAGGTCTTGACATGAATATCAGCCAGTTCCTCAAAAGCCTGGGCCTTGAACACCTCCGGGACATATTTGAAACGGAACAGGTAAGAAGGGTCTTGCTCAGCAGCGCCATGTAGGGTTTGGTGGAGGATTTCTCCTGTGTGCTCATTCACAGCTGGCCTCTTCTTTCATTTTGGATTTCTGCTCATTTTCCTCAAGCAACCAATTAAAAATGCTAAAACAAGTTAATAGGCTTCAAGCAGCTTCCTATAGAAAGTCATCTCCACAATTAGCAGACACTGTGTTCCAATCTAAACTGTTGGTGAATATGTCTACAAATCAGGAGGATGAGGTAATTCCCTCTGGAGAGCCCTTTCTATGGCACCATCCAAAGTCTCCTCACCAGCCTCCTCTTGACAATACCTTTCCTCAAAGCTTCAGTACCCAGAACTTGGCCTGTTAACCCAGATGTACCTTTAAGGAAGGCTCATTCAAAGAGAGCCCTTTGGAGCACCAACAAGAAACTTCTTTAGGTCACTAGATGACTGCCTGAAGAACCATGATTTCATTGTTGTGAGGTATTTATTAGATACCGATGTTGTTTGCTACGGCCAGAATCATACATTCTTATAGTCAGGGTTCCTGGTGATGAGGCTTCTGCACTGAGTTCAACCCTGGCTGGGTATGATCTGTATTTCAGCTTGGCACCTATCAACCGAGCTTGTGGGTAACCTCCCAACCATGATGGAGTCCTGAAGTAGGATCACCAATAACCAGCCATCCTGAAGTAGGACCACCAATAACCACCCTTAACTGAATCCTGGTTCTCCATCTTGTTCACTTTTGTGTACTGAAAGACTTTTGTCAGGTGCCTCCCACTGGCTTTGGGTGATCTCCCAGGCCATTTATTCTGCCAACAGAAAAAGGGGTCATGAGGGGAGTTGTGCAATAGCCCTTCTTAGGAAGGCTCCTGCTAGTTTGCAGCTCCATCTTTCTCCATTTTTGTTAGGGAAAATAAGCATCTGGCTCATCAGTGCTGAGCTTTCCTTCCTTTTTTGGACATCTAGAGAGTTGTTTTTCTCAGTTTTTTTTGCATGTGTCTTGTCTTCTCTATGGTTTATCAGAGGTTAATGAAAGGGATTTCATGATGACATCAAGTTATCTCAGCACCTTATCTCAGCACCTTGGGAAAGAGTAAGTTTGGACTCTCGGACGTGTATAAAGGAGCAAATGTACTCTTTGTGGAAGTGGAGGGTGTGAATCATTTCCCTCTTTCAGTTTGTCCTCGGAGATGGGCGTGAAATAATTCATACTTCTTTCCTTCTTGCCCAGGGATGTTTTACCATTCCTCTCTCCAAGCAGTGGGTCAAACAACTTGCTGCTAAATATATTCCCTCTTCGTGTCCAGAAAGTTTTCCATAAAGCTCAGCTCATTCTGTTTTAGTCTTTCTGATACTCTTAAAGGCTAAAGTCACTTTCCTAATGAAAAATACTGGGAAGTCAGCCTATGTTATGTCTGTGGTCCCTTCCAATTCAGATCCTCTGAGCCTCCATCACCCCTTTCTCAGTTGTTATTGGCTGGGCTCCTCCACCTTGTTCTCAGCTCCCTGCAAGGTCCCATTGGTTTATTTGAGTGTGGCCATGTTTTATTCCTTAGTAGTGTTATTTGTGATTGCTTTGTTGGATTTTAATTTGAGAACCTCCCATTGCTCTTGACCCTAACCTTAACCTTAACCATTTTAGCATGCCATTTTTGCCTTTTATCTGAACTTTAAAAATCAGTTTTCCTAGACCCAAAAGTACATGTCTCCTATGGCTAGCATTTGTCTTAGCTAGGATCTCAGTAGCCTTATAGTTACCAAAAGGATTTGCATATATTTTCTCATTTGTTTCTCATCTCCACCCTGGAAGGTTCAGGGTCACGCATCTAGTAAGTGCCTAAAGCAGGCTTTGAATTCATATCTTCCTGATTCCATATCCAGCCCTCTCTCCCTTGTACCATTGAGTGTCTGTGCTCAGGATTTCCTTCATTTGGTAAAATGGAGCATGACATGGTCATTGAACGCTTTCTTTCAGCATTCCTATTGCTCCCATTTCAGTGAGCTTTTTTTTTTCTCCTTGCTAGCTAGTCAGGATGTGACCGTACCCCTTATTGCCTTATTTATATTCCAAGAGAGAATTCACAGAAAATTCTGTAGTTGTTTCAATTCTTTGGTTTTTTTAGCAGCTTTTGAAACTGGTGGCTTTGTTAAGGCCGTCCCTCCAATTTGCCTCTGAACCGTTTCCCTAATCTGCATTAAAGATGCTTCCCCTGTACCTGCAGCACATGCTTCCAGCAGAGGACCTACTTTTGGCATTTTTCTCCTTTCTCCCTTCTTTTTCTCGTGGAGAAGCTTGCTTCTATGTTTTTACCTTCTGCTTAATGATTTCTCATACCGACATATAACTTTTTAATATACATCGTTACTCTCTTATCCCTTGGATTCATGAGATACTTAAGAGTAAATGGTTGTAGGGGCAGCTAAGTAGCTTAATGGATAGAAAGCCAGGCCTGAAAGCAAGAAGTCTTGTGTTCAGATCTGGCCTCAGATATAGGGCCTCCTAGCTTCATGACCCTGGGCAAGTCATTTAATCCTAGTTGCCTAGCCCTTACCATTCTCCTTCCTTGGAATCAAAAGCTAGTATCAATTCCAAGACAGAAGGTAAGGATTTAAAAAAAAAAAAAAAAAGAGTAATCTGTCTCCTGGTATAATTGTCCATAGCTAAGCTTTCCATGTATGGATCTCATTTGAAGAAGTCACAATCAACACATACCAAGTTAAGATTCAAGCACATTTTTATTTGATTAACTAGAGAGACCTCAGTTTAAGTAAACAAATACTGTTGATAATTGTATTTAAAATGTCAAACTAAATAATTTGCCATCTGAGACTTAGGAACAATATGCCAAGTTTCTCCTTAAGTCATGACATAGTAGTTTTCCATATCATGTGACTTTCAAATCAACAGTGTTTCTTTTTTTCTCATTGTCCATCATTGTTAAGGAGTTAGTGATTTGAAACATCCCTTTTTCTTGTTATCCATAAGCCCTTGAGCTAAATGTCTCAGTTTTATTTTCTGTTTCCATTTCCAATGTCCTGTGTTGAATCTTTGCCATCTCCAAGTTTTATTTCCTGGTGCACAGCTTTCTAGGCATCATCCATAGATAAATGAGGTTTGTCTTGTCTTCAGGCCTTCTGATACCACATCCCGGCACCTTCTTCATCTTCTCGGTGCTACCTGATTCTCCTACCAGAATCATTTCAGTGTCTTTTTCCTGATTGATATGTCAACTCTTATATTTCATAACCTTGCCTGATTTAGTTCCTTTCCTGGACAAATGATAATCCTTTTTATGATATTGATTATATTTGACTGTCTTCAGTCATCTGTGCAATCAGATTCATTTTTATTTTCCTTATCAGCAGAAGCACAGCTTTCTGTAAGTGTTGTTATAGTCATGGTAGCCACAAAATGATGCATTCCATCATTTTCTTCACCAGTAACATGATATCTGGCCAGTTACTTTGTGTGATGGATTATAGTGTAAGCTTCAGGAGGACAAGTCCTGCCATCTCTAAACATTGTTTGTTTCCAAGCCTAGCACAGAGAAAGCACAGCAGAATGAGAATGAGTATATATGGGTTACATAAGGGACCCAGAGGAAGCAGGAGGCAGAGTTCTATCTATAGCTTTGGGGCCCTGACAATACATCTGGAAATGCCTTTTCTTGTTCTTAGTAACAGGCTGGACATAAGCTACACTTCCCCATAGCCTGTGCTCCAGGGCATTGGCCTCCTTTCTCAGGAATTAGGATAGTCCATGTTCCCTGGCATTCCCTCCACCCTACAGAGCTTTTACAAAGCTAATTTTTTTCTGTTTAATTATTTTTAACTGACTGAGTCATTTTGGGGTATATGGTTGGCTCAATTCAACAAAGAGTAAGCATTTACTGGGCTAGGAATTGGGAAATTAAAAAGGCAGAAATAAAATAGTCTTAACCCTCCAGAAGCCTATTCTCTAACTTTTGACATTAGTAGAGGTGAGTGAGATATGTATAAATGGAGATTTTGAATCTTGGACTTCATTCCCCATAAGTCCCTTAGTTTTCCCAAAATTCCCTTTAATATCTCCTGCGCCTCCATGTTTGTGTGGTCACATTATTGTTTTATAGTTGGCTGTAACTCCTCCCTCTTTCTCTTTGGTTCCTGAGACCCAGCTGATTAGTACCTTTTAGTTAGTCTCTTTTTTTTAGTTTATTATTAATAAAATACTCATAAATATATTTAGTATTTTGCATATTAATTTTAATCTTCACAGATACAAGGTGTGACTAAGGAGCCAGGGGGAAAAACGGACTAAATACCGGGAAAACATTTGAGAGAAGAGGGAGCACTGCTAATGGGAGGTGTCCAGAGAAGGCCTCAAGGAAAAAAAGGGCCTTAGGAGGGGATCATGAATCTTGCCTGGGGTAGAGCCTGTGCAAAGGCATCTGAAGAGGTCAGGCAACAGCCATGAAGTCCATGGGTACTAAAATCTCAAGGGAAGGAAGCAGGGAACAAGTGCAAAGCTTAAAAGATTACAGAGGCTCATAAGTGTCAGGCTTGGGAGTCTTTTTTTTTTTTTTAAATTTCCAAGGCAATAGAGAGCCACAGAAGGTTTGTGACATAAAAGTCAGATCTGTTCCTTAGGAGGAGGATTCATTTTTACCAATGACTTTTGTTTTTTAAACAGTTCTCATTTCCTAGTACTTCCTGCCCTCATCTACATGATTCAGGTCCCACATTTGTCAACAAATTAAACATTTGGCTTCCATGGTACTCCTCCCACCCACCTCTACCACCTCTTCTCATCTGGAGGGAGAGAAGAAAGGAGATATCTGATACTCCTCGTCGGGGGCCACTATACTTAATTGGACTTCATCTGTCTTATGATGTCGTTTTTGAATACACGATTGTGGTCATCATGTACACGGGTTTTCTTTTACAGTTCTTTAGTTGGCATTATTAGTTCATGTGGCTTTTCATGTATTTCTTAGAATTCTTCATATTTCCTAGGATCCTCATTCCAGAAGTAGTTATACGTAAAGGAGCAAGGATGGTGTGGTGGAAAGAACTCATCACCCAGTATTAGTGACTAGTCCTACTCTCAGCCCTTTTACTTACTCATATCTTTCCATCCTGGGGCTACTACTTCTGTCCTCTAAATGTATGTCTGTTGGCCCTACAGTGCTGTCAGTTCTGAAGACTCACACACTCCCTTTTCTTCGGTGAGAGACAGAAGACCATGGCCCTCCTGGGAGGGAGTGGACTCTTGAAGTTTACCCTTTGGGCAACATTTCTTTTTTGTAATGTCATTTCAATAAATACTTCTTCATCTTGCATAAAAGCACAATAAAATACATCATATTTTGAAGAAAGTCCAGATGGTATGAGATAAGCGTGGGGGAAATTCATATGGCCTACGTAACCATCACCTTGAAATGGAAGAGATAATGATTCCATCTGCAGATTAACATGACCAACATTCAGACCAACTGGCTATAAATTGGCTTAAAAATAAGAAGAAACCAAATGTGCAGAGAGAAAAAGATAGAATAACTGAAGAAAAAAAATCATGGAAAATCTCATTAAAGAAGGGGGAGAGAAAGGAGGAACCATTAGGAAATGACTACAACAACTCCAAGGATTGATTATTCTGTGCTAGGTGATGGGCCTTTCTCTCTTCCTTGCTGATGGTCTTACTCTGAACTCAGCTGCACTGGCTTTGCCAGTCACTTTTCCTAGGTGACCTACTTGTTGGTTGATGCTCTTTATCTGCATGAAGGCCCCTTTAGCTCTCTTGGTAGTTGATTGGTCTGTGGTAGATGTTGTAGATTTGTCCTCAGGCTGTATCTGCCTTCCTCAATTCCTGGCCAGGGTCCCTTCAGCCTTTACTTGGGCCCATGCAAACTAAAATCATTACATCATTTGGTTACATTTGAATACATTTTTAGGAAAGTGAAGGGGAAGAATCAAAAGGCAAATAGAAGGAAGCGAGAACATCTGTAGGGATAATTATCAAACACACAGACTGTGAAGTTCCAGGATATCCTAAGTAATTGGTAAAGTCCTAACCACTGATTTTTATTTCCATTTTTCAGATTACCTTAGATGTACTGGCAGATATGGGTCACGAAGAGTTGAAAGAAATAGGCATCAATGCATATGGGCATCGGCACAAGTTAATCAAGGGGGTGGAAAGACTTTTAGGAGGACAGCAAGGTAAGTTCTTCATAATGTATGGATGCCAAGAATCTTTGGCATATTTTTGTTGTCCTTGCTACAGAATGAATGGCAAAGCATTCATTAAACACTTGCTATGTGCCCAACCCTGGGTTGCAGAACAATGGAGGACACAGACAGCCTGCCCACAAGGAGTTTACATTCTCATGCAGCCTATTGGCCCTGAATGACTGCTCTGATCAGGGCAGTCACAACCATGATAGAATCAGAGGAGAGGCAGTTAACAACCCCTTTACAGAAGGGGTAGGGGTAGATCCTATTATGGTTCCCAGAAGAAGAAGTAGACAGGACTGGACATCTGGGGAGTGAACAAGAAACAAGAGGCCATTTCCAAGCCTCACTACAATTAGTCTTGGATTTCATATCAGGAAGATCTGAGTTCAAAGCCAGCCTCAGACCTCTACTAGCTGTGTGAATCCTTGGCAAGTTACTTGAGCTTTCTGCCTCATTTTGTTCATCTGCAAAACAGGGGTAATAGTAGCCTTTGCCTGTCAGGGCTGTGCTATGAAGCTCCAACAAAATGACATGTGGACGATGCTTTTCAGTCCCTAAAGCACTAGGGACTTGCCCAGGATCTGAGGTGGCCAGATTTGAACTCCCATCGAAACTTTTTACCAGACTCCAGGCTCATGGTCTATCCCCTGCCCCTCTGAGCTGCCAATGGGAGTTACACTTCATTTCTAGGAAATGGCATCAGAGCAGAGCTGAGTAATCCTGCTCATTTCCTCACTATTCGCCAGTAGTCCATCTCTGTAGGCTGAACTGGAGATCGGATGGCACCAGCCCAGGGGGACAAATGCTGGGATTTGAGCAGCTTCCTCTTCTGGATATGGAGGTGTTGGGACTAGATGGTCTGGAAGGCCTTTACATGGACTCTAAGCCCTATAGAATATGAGCTCTTTTCTGATGCATAAATGAATTCGAGCATGGTGCAATGGAAAGACCACTGGGTTTGGAGTCTGAGGACCAGAGTTCAAGTCCCTCTTCTGTCACTCATGCTTGTATGACCTTGGGCAAATCCCTTCCCCACTCCGGACCTGAGCCCCCTCACCTCTAAAGTGAAAGTACAAGGTGAACTCTCTAGTGTTGGGAATTGGCTTCCAGACCCCTAAGGCACCTATAGTGTCCTAGAAAGAAAAGGGTGGGTTCTAGTGGGAGGAATCACTTTGGGACTTTAGGTTCTGACTCAGCTGCGATTCCCTAGGTCGCCTTGTGTGTAGCCACTTCCTTATGCAGCCTCCCCTCCTTCACCTTTAAAATGAGCCCATTGGACCAGAGGACTCCTAAGAGCTCTTCCTGGACCTAATCTAGTGATTCTGCTCTGGTCATTGTTCTGAATAGAAAAGGAGCTCACCATGGTCAAGGGCCAGCTTATCCTTAGTACCGGATCATTTGGAGGAGCCCCGATGTCTCATTGTAACTGTAGGGTCATGTGATCCAAATTGTAGAGCTAGAAGGGACCTCAGAGGCCTCTTCATTTTACAGATGAGGAGACTGAGGTCCAGAGGGTGAAGGTGACTTACCCAAGGTCTACCAAGAAGTGGCAGAGCTGGGATTCGCACCCAGGTCCTTTGACTTCCAATCTAGCCCTCTTTCCATTGCCTCATCCCGATCAGAGGAGTGAGTGTACCAGCCAGCTAGCTAGCCAAGGAGGAAGCAGCACAGTGGGCAGCGTCTTCAGTGAGTACACATCAAACGGAGAAGAAACACAAAGATTGCCATCAAATGTCTGAGGAATGATCAGACAAGTCTCTTCCCCGATGATAGAGTGGTCACAGGAAAAGAATAGTGTAGAAAACTGGTGTGACCAACAACTGTCCAGAATGCCTAAGAATCAGGGAAATGCGGCAACATCTGTCCCGTTACAGTCATTACATGATTAAAGATGGTCAAAGCTAGGAAATGAGGCCTTCTTGGTCCCTGTTGGCTCAAGCCATGGATTAGATGGCATGTTCTGGAGAAGAATATGACCAGATTCCCTCTTTAAGCAAAGTCACATATCCTTTGACCAATGACTCCTCAAGTAAGATTCTGCCTTGGGGAAATAATTGATGATTAACCAAAAGCTAGAAGGTGAAAGGATTGTGGATCCTTGTATGTAATAAGCCTGACCATTGGGAATGACCCAGCTTTAGAGTTCAGGAGAGCATGGGCAAAGAGCCAAGGCCACATCCCTGGGAGGCAGGAATGAGGATATTCTGAGTAGGATCAGTCAGCAGTCAGCTGTCAGCTCAATCTGGGAATGCCGCAACTCTTGGGTCAGATACTACACTGGGAGGGCTGGGGGACTGTGGATAACTAAAAAAGGACAGCCTCCCCTCTAACTGGTGGTCATTGGTGTCGGTCTCTTTTCTGAGTTCCACTGTCAGACAGTTTCTCCTAACTTTATAAAACCAAATAGCATCAATAAATTGGGTTTCCCCTCACTCCAGTGGAAGGGGCTTGTTTAGCTTTACTTCATGGGGCACACACATTGGGCTGCTCGTAGCCTCTGCTCCTGGCTATTTGAAGGGTGGGGTTTTTTACATGATGTGTTGAGTTTTACCTAAAAAGCCAAGCTCCAAGGGTGTCAGAACAATAATGGTCTCCGTTTCTTTTCCCTCATAGGCACCAATCCTTACTTGACTTTTCACTGTGTTAATCAGGGAACGATCCTGTTAGACCTTGCTCCGGACGACAAGGAGTATCAGTCAGTAGAAGAAGAGGTGATGTATTTCCAAGAATGTGTGCTAATCGCTCCAAGTCAGCAAGGATTTCTGTGCCGTGCAAGGAAGGTGCTGAGCCCCAGGCAGGGACTTGGATCCTTGTAAGCCACTTGGCATTGGGGTCATGTTTAGGGCATGTTCTGGTGGAAGCCAACAGGTTGGATTGCAGCGGAAAAGTTGCCTATGATTCTTAATCCTAGACTATTCTTGACAAAATCAAAGCAAACCCACCCTCTTCTTTTAATGCCAGGCACTGGGTTGTCACTGGGTTGCTTCAGGTTTTTATGAGAAATCAACATTGTGAATGACCCAAAAGACAATGAAATGGTTGCCCAAAAGGCCTTTCCAGAAAATGGTTGCTCAGAAAGAGAGAGGTCATAAGGCAAGAGCAGCTCCCAGCTGATGGGCAGCCCAGGGGCTGCATATGGGGAGGAAAGGGCAGGGAAGGAAGAGGCTCCTAAAGGAGCCCCACATCAGTGAGTCCAGGAATCCCTGGAAGGATCTGTACTTTATCAGAACTCTTTCTTCTGGTCCTATGCACAGCACTTGTAGAAGAACTACCAAGGCACTAGGAACTCCCCCTAGGCCTCAGGAACAGAGAGTCCAGTGCAGAAGTAATCAACTTTTAATAAGGTCTGACAGGGGCAGAACATGTGACTAATGACCATAGAGGCTCTCTGGTTCCATCTCTCTCCAACATGAGAATCCTCCAGTGACAAGGAATTCCCTTTCTGAGGCAATGCAATCCATATTTGGATAGTCCTCCCTTATATTGAGCCAAAATCTGCCTCTTTTACAATTCCCACCCATTCACTGTACTCTCTGTTTGGGGCCAAACAAAATAAGTTGAATCCAGTTTCTCCATGGCAGCCCTTCAGATTATCATGTCTTTCCCCACTGAGAGCCGAGGTGAAATTGTGTCGGGGGTGGGGGTGGGGGGCGAATCCAAGGGAGGAAATGTCCTCTCTTAACGTAGGGCAACATCTGCTTTGCCACTTAAATGTCCCTGGGATATAGGAGTGAAGGGGATGGGGCGGGGGGGGGGGGGATGTCTGAGGTAGGACTTTAACCTAGGCCCTCCTGATTTGGAGCCTGCCCCAGGGTAGTGTGTCATTGAGTTATTCAGCCATGGGATCAATTCTGTGAAGGAACAAAAGGGAGGCCAGGCTGGGATGAGTGATGGAGGAGGAGGACAGAGAAAAAAGAAAGTCATGCCAGTGATGGAGGAAAGGGGTTTAGGGGGAGGGAAATGGAGTGGGAGAAGATTGGAAGTCAGGTTCAGAGGAAAGGAATTTTAGAGTTCTGGATCTGTGGGCAGGATGTGAACCTAGATCGAATGGAAAGATCTGGTCCTGGGAATTCAGGGAGTTAATGAGTGAGGAACTTAGGGGAGACATGGTAAAGCAAAAATAATAATCTTGAGGATGTAGGTGATGGAGATTTGGGCCAGGTGATGGAGATAAACAGATGGAGGAAATTGCAAGGGCAGAGTGCTGGAAAGGAGCATGAGGTATGCCTGTTCTTCTGTTCAAGAGTCATTAGGGAAGAATGCACTGCCTTTCATCAGGGAAAGAAGCTGAGAAAATGACATGAAGAGAAAGTTGAAAGGACCCTGTGAAGAAACCTTGCTTTATCACTCAAGTAATGCCATCTTTGTTTGGATCAAACTATTCTACTACATACCAGCAAAGGAAACTAGGAGAATCTTAGCTCCCCATAGTGTTTTGTGAAAGACTATCCACCACCCCAGGAATGATCAGGGGAATGCAAGTGAGAGCCTGAGAGAGATTGGACCAAGGATGAGAAGACTAGAGGACTTGGCTTGGAAGAGATCACTGTCAAGAAACAGCCTTCAGGAGACCAACAGAACATGAAGATGCAGGGACATAAATGAGACCTGGGACAGATAACAGCTCCTACTTTCACAGATTTAGAGCTGGAAGAAGGGGCTCAAGTGCTCTTTGAAATTTCTTATTTTATAGAGAAGGGAACTGAGGTCCAGTGAGATTTGAACTCAAGTCCCTGAGCTCAAATGTAGCACTTTGCACTGCACAGTGACCTCTAGTATCCATTCATTATGTCAAGAGCCAAAAATTAACAAAATCTTCATCGTGGTCTTTAGTCTAAAGTAGCAGCAGCCCCGGGAAACAATATCTATGGTTTCTGGGTTTTGTTTATTTTGCTCTGTGGCTTTAAAGCTCTCCAGGCATGTGGAGGGAGATGGATTGTAGCAGGTGTTACCTCAGAATCCTCCAGGTCCCTCAATGGTGGGAAAAGAGAGTTGCCCTGCTTCTGAACAAGGTGTATCCTAGGACCTATGGGGACTTGTCATCCTCTTGATTTCATTGTACAAATTGGCACCACGAGCTCTTCAATTGAAGTTGTACTCTTTGTGTTTCTAAGAGAATCGTGGAAGTACCACCAGCCTCAGACCGACAGTGTTCTGTGCCAACTTTTCCATGTGTTCAGTCTGGCAAGTTCAGACTGAATTGTACCAAGTCCTTCCCACAAGTGGCATATTTACAAACTCCCAAATGGTGACATGTGACTCTCGTGGGGATGTACCAGTGAATAGTAGTGCAGAGATTGCACCATATGGTGAAACTCCTGAGAGGTAGGATACAAGATGCAAAATCTGAATGAAGCTGTTTGTGGAAGCAGCAGTCATTTTTCCAAACTGTTTGTAGCCGTTTTCATCAGGTACCCACACCTGCTGGAAAAACAGAATGAAGATTGATGGTAAACATCTCTCCACACTCCACCCCACTGGCTTCTCTGCTTATGAATAGTTATAAAATCTCTGTGGGGCTCACCATACCCCAAATGGGGAGTTCCACAGAGGGATGGAAAGAACAGGTGCCTTGCAGAGGGTCTTTTACAAACAAAGACACCGGACAGGTTGTACAACCAAGACGATGGACAAGGTGGTAGGCCACCTGACAAATAGGCCATGAGCTGCCTATTGAATAGAGTGGTGGTGGACAGTAAACCTGGGGAATCCAAAGAAGAAAATAGTGATCACAGGGCAGCCATTTCTGGCATGGACTTTGTGAGGGGTGACAGTAGACCAATAGAGAACATGGATTTCCAAGGAATTGTTTTCTGGAAGGGAGGTAGTTATTTTCTAAAATAAAAAATAAGCCATGTCAGCTACAGTTTAATGATTGAGAGCATGATTTGTATTCCTCCGTTTGGCCATGAAAGAGTAACAGAGAAATGGTAGCCGGTTTATAATTCAAGCATCTCTGTCCCTTTCTCCCCTTTCTTGCTGCCTTATTCCTAGACTTAGTGAAGTATTTGTAGTAAATCATAGCCTAAGAATCCAAACACCCATGAAATGTTTCTCCCAGATGCTTTTGTGATATTTGGCATGTTTAAAATCCAGGAAAAAATATGGTCTGGTGAAATGTTGGAAGGGATGAGAGGAAAACAAGTGGTCCTGGAAGACTTCTTCATACTGGGAGTTTTGGCACATGAAAAGTTCATAAGTGGCCTGCTCTTTCAGGCTGATGCTGGTGCTGTAACCCTAATATGCTACCTCCTAGAGTTATTGGTCCTTGGGGCAATGTGGTCACTTTGACCATTTTATTCTTTTAAACAGATGCAGAGTACAATCAGAGAACACAGGGATGGTGGTAATGCTGGAGGTATCTTCAACCGATATAATGTCATCAGGGTAAGTAGAATAAGATTTATGCTCAGTGGTGTGTTCCATGTGAACTGTGAGCAGCTGTCCCACTTTGTAACCACCTAGAGCTGGGTGTCCCCATTTGACAAAAGATAGGGTCTCCCTTTCCCTTCCCCAGTGTGATAGGGAGGGACCTCACCAAGGGTTGGAAAGAGATGGAAACATCTTGGGAATATGAGTGCTACCCCAAAGGGGTATATGGGGGGTCACCCATTGGCACACCCCCAGGTTTGTACCAATAATAATGGCAGGTGATGGATTGAGGAACTCAGGTAGTGAGAGCTCCCATGTGATTTAGACCACATTTCCTACTTTGAGCATAAAGGGATGAATAGATAGAAGATATATAAGAACTGTGTGAAACAGATTCCTCCTGTTCGGTGGAAAAATTCTGTTGTAAAGCACATTCCCTTCCCCACTAAGGTCCTCTTGCCCCTTCTCAGCTGCCTGGTTGGGGGGGCGGCCTTGGTTCTTGTGGGTCCTTCCGAGCAGGAAGGGCTCCAGGGGCAAGCCTGGAAAGAAACCCGAGGCATCTGCTGTCTGCACGCCAGCCTAGGGCCATGGAGAGTGGCCTCAACCAGCTCGGCTATGGCTGAGGGGAGTTGGTGGGACCTCTCTTGTCTGTCTGTCTGTCTGTCTGTCTGCTGCCACTTACAGTAACAGTCTGAGCAGGTCCTTGAAGCAAGGAGGGTGTGCTGTCACCAAGACCCAGCAGAGGCAGAGGGAGGAAAAGCTTCCTGGCCCAGCGGTGCAAGAGGGCAAGGGACTGCCGACCGCAGGGCATTTGACAGGTTCCCCCCTCCTCCCTGGAGCTGTTAGAAGCCCCATGGGAGGGCCACTTGTCAGAGGCATGGTGGGCCTCTTGGATAGGTCTCCAGAATGAGGCCCTAACGCCAGAGGGCAGGACCTGGGGAGGGATTTGGGTGTTCATCAGCATGGGCAGTCCCAGGTATGGGCATTCCCTCCACCGGCTCACATCATCTACAAAGCTGTGGCTTCATAATAGGGGGCCCAAGGGAGTTGCTTGAAACATAGAAGGGACTTATAATGTGCTAATAAGTGTCAGTAGTAGGGTTTGAACCCAGGTCTTATTAGGACACACTTCCTAATAGAATTAGAGCACTATTATATATTGACATAAAGATGTCTTTATTGGAGCAAAATGATTCCACCAAGAGTAAAATGTTAGGCTAATCCTTTCTCGTCCTCAGTCTCATAGTGTCATTTGCAGACATATTTGACTGATGGTCAGTGCCTGATATTGTCTCACTGCTATAGATTCAGAAGGTCGTGAACAAGAAATTGCGGGAACGATTCTGTCACAGACAGAAGGAGGTATCAGAAGAGAACCACAACCATCACAATGAACGAATGCTATTCCATGGTGAGGACGCTCTTCATCATGTGTGTTAAAGAGATGACACCCCCCCCCCCACCACCACCACCACCACCAGGATCAAAGCGGGTTTGGAGTGGGAGAGCCGTGAAGTTGGTTTCTGCCAATCACAGAGGGTGGTGAGAGGTCATGGGAAATTCCTGGTACCAGCAATGTTTCCTTCACCAAATCTTGGTAGCACTTGCAGGGAACCAGGTTCCATGCCAGCAGCCTAAGAAAAAAGAAGAGGTTTGTCACCTTTTTGAGATTCAAGGATCCCTTGGGCGTGCTTTCTGGTGAAGCTTTGAACAGACCCTTCTCAGAGCCATATTTGTAAATGCATGAGATAAGACACAGGGTCACAAAGAAAAATTATAGAAATATTTGTCTTCTCAAAAGAGTTAAGAAATAAAGTTTGTAAACCCCTGATCTAAATAAATAGATCAGTCAGTATAAGGTACTGTACACTGTAACTCTGTTCTTTTTCCACCCAGAAACTTGATTTGTGGTTTGTTGGGGTTTAGGAGTAGTTTTGACTTTCACATTTTTTTTTTTGTATCCAAGATTCAGAGCTAAAAGGAATCTTAGAGGCCTTAGAATCTACCCTCATATTTTTTCTAAGGAGGAAACTGAGGTCCAAAGATATTCATTGATTTGCTAAGGGCCCTTAGCTAGTAACTGCCTAAGCTGAGAATTCACCCAAGCTTGTCTTGACTTCATCCCAGTGCCTCGTCTGCTCAGCTGTCACTGCATGATTCTAGATGGAGTCCTTCAGGTGTAGATAACAGCTCATTCATCCTTTTCATTTCCTACAGCTTGATTCTTCTGTAAAGTACCTATTGAACATATTGCAGGCCTTCCTCTGGGACCTGGTGTGCTAGGTCCTTTATGTGCTGTCACTCTTTCATACTCCATTCTTTTTTTTTTTTAAATGTGATTGCATCAGCCATTTCCTCATCAGTCAGTGTCGTGATGAAATCTTTTCCTCCATTACATACTGCAGCTTGTGGACAACCCACCTTGGTGTGCCTCCATAGCCGTTTGGATTCTTCTGAAATGGTGGCATTCCATACTGTAGGGGAAACTAGGAAAGTACGAGTTGTTGAAAAGATGGTCTTTTGTTCCCTGAAAGGAAGCAGCTTGAATTATTAAAAAGGCCTGGGCAGTTTCCCAAATGCAATCCAATCCACTTTGTTCCTCTTCTAGGCTCAGCTCATTGGCCTTCTGTAGAACCTGCCAGAGATAAGACACAGTAGTGGGCTTATTCCTCCTTAATAGACCATACCCTTATTTATTAAATGTCATCATCTAAGCCTTGGATGTTGGCCTGACCCTGTTTTGAAAGGCATTCAGTCTGGAGTTTGAGATGATCAGCATAGTCATGCAGAAACAAGAGTATTGGGAGAAACACTTCTATAAGTTATCTTCATAAGGAATCATTCTTTCCTAAAAAACTAAAAAGTCAAATCGGCAAAAATCCATCTTCTCTCCCTCCTATCTAGCCCCCTCCTGCATTTGAGAAAGGAAAACAAAACTCCTGTTACAAACATGTATTGTCAAGCAAAACAAATTTCCATATTGGCTATATCGATACAAATGCATACGCATATATACTCACATATCCATAAACATACACATATGCATTAGACAGAAAGAAGTGGATGGATGGAAGAATGAATGGCACTCAAGAATGCCACATCAGGAGGTGGGTAGCTTGTTTCCTCATGAGTCCTCTGGAATAATGATTGGTCATTACACTGAAAAGTCTCCAAGTCTTTCAAAGTTTTTTGATTTTACAGTATTGTGATGTTATTCAGTCATTTCAGTTGTGTCCAACTCTCTGTGACCTTTTTGGAGTTTTCTTGGCAGAAATACTGGAATGGTTTGCCATTTCCTTCTCTAACTCAACTGAGGCAAACAGGGTTAAGTGACTTGCTTAGCGTTGCTCAGCTAATAAATGTGAGGCCAATTTTGAACTCAGGTTTTCGTGACTACCAGCACTCTATCCACTGTGCCACCTAGTTGTATGAAAGATTCTCCAAGTTCTGTCCTATTCACTTTATTCTGCATGAGTTTTATAGCCTTCCCAAGTTTCTCTGAAACTGCCTTCTCATCATTTTTAATAGCACAAATATTCTATCACATATACATAGATGTGTTTGTACACACACACACAGCACTGTAAATAGCCTTTCTCAAGCAGATAGACACCTTCATTTTCTAATTCTTTGCCCCTGCAAAAAGAGCTGTTGAGTTTATACATAAAGTTTGTTTCACTTAATATTAATCCCTCCTTTATTCTATCTTCCCTCTAATTCCCCTTCTCCTTTTTCCCTTTTCCATTTCTCTGAGAAAAAATGTATTTCTATAAATAGTTCTTTGTGCATTCTTCTCTCCTTGGACCAGTTTACATGAGAGTGAGGTTCTCTCCATCCCTTCCATTTTGTACACATTCTATTTGCAATCTTCTATTAATGTGACAATTTTCTGTTACCTTCCTCCCCCTCCTTCCTGGTTTATTCCTCTTCCCCTCCCTTTCCACTGACTCATTATATTCCCTCTATGACCCTTGTTGATGATAGAGTTTGGATACCCATATCAGAAAATAAGCAATTTATCCTTGTTTAAACTCTTATGGTTATTCATTCATTTTCTCTTAGCTGCTATGTTTGCATCATAGTTTCTTTGCAGCTCTGGTCTTTTCATCAGAATGCTTAAAAGTTTTCTTACTTGGCTGAACATTTATTTTTTTTTTCCCTTATAAGATTATACTCGGGTTTACTGGTTAAGTTATTCACAGTTGTGATCCTAGATCTTTTGTCTTTTTTGGAATATTGAATTCTAAGCTCTCCATTCTTTAAAAGTGTGGTTGCTGCTAACTCTTGTGTGACTATATACTTCAGTATTTGAATTCTTTCTTTCTAGATACTAGCAATATTTTTTTCTCTGGCCTGGAAGCTATAGATTTGACTGTAATATTCCTGAGAGTTTTCATTTTAGAATTTTTGCAACAGGTAATCAGTGAATCCTTTCTATGTCTGCTTTTGCCCCTTTAGTCCTAAAATACCTTTGATCAATTTTTGAAATATTGTCTTAACTATTTTGAGGGCATGACTTTCAAGTCAGTATTAGATTATAAACTCCTTAAAGTCAGAGACTGTCTTTTGCATCCTTTGATATCCCTAGCACAGTATGTTCGTGGCACATCAGTTGTTTTTGCTAACCTTACCTTCTCTAATATTTTTCTCAGTGTTCTGACTTTGCTTTAATTCTTGTCTCATGAAGTTGTTAGCTTTTGTTTGGTCTGTTCTAATTTTCTAATTATTGTTTGAGCAACGTTTTGTATGCCTTATGTCATACTGTTAAATCCTTTTCCAATTCTTCTTCCATAACACTCATTTCTGTAGCATTTTTTTCTCTAATGCTCTCATTTCATTATACAAACATCTTCATCTCTTTAAAAAAATTTTTTTTTGCTTCATCTTTTCTAGGAATTCTAATCAAAACTGTGCCCAAGCTGTGTTTTCTTTTGAGACTCTCCTTTTAGATGTTTTGAAGTCATTCTTTTCCGCTGGGCTTGAGTGCCACTATAATAACTTGTTATGGTGGGCTCTTTTTGTTTTGTTTTTAGGTGCTCATTCTTCCAGCCTACTTCCTAATTAGACTTATGTCAGAGCCTGGCTCTGCACACTTTTGACAGGGAATGTCTGGGCTAGTCTTGCTTACTAATTAGGGTATTTAGTGTTTTATTATTCCAGGGTCTTAGGGACAACTCAGACTGGGGACCCATAAGCTTTCAGTACTTCCAAAATGATGTGATCCAAGACAAAGTCTAATCACCATCCTATTGGTCTTAGCTCAACAAGTTCCCAAGCTGTGTTTGAGTCTCAGCAATAGGCTTGTGGATTTGCCCTATTTGAAGTTCCAATAGACTGCTGCTGGACTTGGTCATTATCAGCCAGAGTGACAGAACTATAGGTTCCCATTTGTCTGGAATTACAGGCTGGGCTAGCAGTTGGAATTGAGTCTGTCCCACTCCTGGAGTCACACAGCTGCTGCTTGCTCTGGGCTTGCTTTTAGCTCAAGATGCAGCTTGGTCCCCAAAACCATTCCTCACCATGGAATGCCACTCAGCCTAGGATCCCTTCTTGGGCCACTTCAGATTTGTGATCTGGAACTTCATAATGGGAAACAGAGCTGCCAGTTAGAATTGACAACATCTGTTCCTATATAAGTTTAGATCCCTCTGTTGTAGATATGAGCCCTCTTGCTCTGATTCATAGCCTGTCCCTGTACAAGAATATACTTCTGGCTAGGCCTTGTACTGTCTGTCATCTTTAGCTATCCTGGACTGGGAAAATGTCTCTGATTTTTTTTTCCCTTGGATTTCCCAATCAGGATTTGGTCTGGTGTGTTTTCTACATCTTTTGGGGATGTTTTTGGGGGGAGCTCTCTGTTTCTTGTTACTCTGCCATTTTGGCTCTGTCTCCTAGGAATCCCTCCTAGATTTGGAATCTCATTGACATCCTTCATGAGAGAATCAAGTCTCCCTCTTGTATGTGTGGTTTAATATTACTGCTTGAGCAAAATTCTGTCATTGGTTGTATCTTTCAAGACATCTGCATTTCTGAGAGGCTAAGGAAGGAGCTGATAGAGATTCCATCCTTTTCCCCAAAGGAAACAGCCATGAATGGTACACTTGATCATGTCGCCTTGTGTGATCTTGGGGAATCCACTCAAAAAGACTGCTATGAAAACAATTAGCTCTAATGTGCCAGTTTCCACTGTCGCTGCTGAGAGAAGGTCTGCAAAGAACTGGACAGATCCCCAAGAGCATTGGGAAGGTGGGAGGCACATTGAGAGGTAGCCAAACAATGTTTACAATTATGATTCTGGATTAAGAAATGAAAGAGACTGATCTGGCTGGCAATTTTACAAATTGAGCCATAGAAAAAGAAAAATCATCCTGAAGAAATGACTTTTAGTTGCACTGATCTGTACTTGACTTCAAGCAGGATTGACAATAAAACCCTTGGTATTTTGGGAAGAAGCATTCTAACATCTCTAAGAGATGAGTTTTAGGATTTGCAAAATCTATATAACAGCCTTCCTTGTCAGGCCCCAAAATGTCCACAATTGTAATCTCCAGTGATAGAACATTTTACCAGATGAAGAGCCTGTAACACACCCATGGTCAGGCATATATATATAACTTTCAGACTGCATAGCTCAAATATCACATAAGCAACCAAGGCTTCTAAAAGCTTTTTTTTGTCTTTCTCTTTCTCCTAGGCTCTCCTTTCATTAATGCCATTATTCACAAAGGATTTGATGAGAGACATGCATATATAGGGGGCATGTTTGGGGCCGGGATTTATTTTGCAGAGAATTCTTCTAAAAGTAACCAATATGTTTATGGAATTGGAGGCGGTACCGGCTGCCCTACACACAAAGATAGGTCCTGTTACATCTGTCACAGGTAAGTGTCTGGTTTTATTGCTTCCTAACAGTAAGTGATTTTCTGAAAGGGTCTGTAGCCACTCAGGCAGATATTAATTAAAGAAGGAGATGTGGGGAAGGCATCTTCCAAGAAGATGTGGCATTCCATGGTGGGGAGGAGCACAGACTTAGAATCAGCAGAGACTAGCATTCTGGAACTTCAGTTTCCTCATCTGTACAATGATGATAATTCCTGTAATACCTGTCTTATAGGGCAGTGTCTCTAAAATCATTTCATCAGCCAAAATTTATTAAGCATTCACGGTATACCAGACATGTGCTAAAAACTGAGGGTACAAAGAAAGGCAGAAAAGAATCCTTCCTCTCAAGGAGCTTGAAGTCTATTGGAGTAGACGGCACACAGACAGCTTTGTGCAAACGAGAGATAGGAACGATTGGAAATTATGAAGAGAAGGAAGGCATTGGCATTGAAGGAAGCCAGAGAAGCCAGGACGGGTAGGTTGGGAGGGACAGGGTTCTTGGCATGGAGGATAATGCCTCAGAGCTGGGGGGTGGAGAGTCTTGTGAAAGGGACAGCCAGGAGGCAACATAAGTTTTATGAAGACTGAAAAGGCAGGAGGGAGCAAGTGAGGTTATGGGAGGCTGTTGGATTCTAGAGGTGAGAGGGAACCACTGGAGTTGTCTGACTAGGGTTAGGGTAAAGTGCTCTGCCAGCCTTAAAATACCATATCATTCTCATCTTTTAGGGTTCTTGAGATGGGAGGGTTGGGGGGTAGGGCAGCAACAGCATGGAGGATAAGGCCTTGAGGTGGCAGGATCATCCAGAAAGTCAAAGGTGGAGCATCTGGGCCCAAGCCTTGGATTCCTGTCAGGGGACCACAAGAAAGATGAGCAAGGAAGCAGCCTGCAATCTCAGAGCATCCAAGTTTCACTCATGTCCCATTCGAGTCCATCCTGAGTTTGGGAAGCTGGAGCCACTGCCATGGGCCCCCAACTTGATCTGATGGTGGTCAATGTTCAGTTCCATGTCCTCTGTCTTCCTTTACTCCCTCCCCCACCCAGTGAGAAGGAAAGAAATACAATAACAGTATGGGTTCTAAAATGTACCCTATCCATCCCCTTCTACTTTGCCTGCTGCTGATGAAGCAAATCCACCTAGGTAAAGATCTGAATGTGTTACACTTTAAATGGTGCCCAGCGTGTTATCTTTTGTGAGGGCACTGTTACTTGCTGATTTCCTTCCCATATTGATTCTAGAACATGGTCTCCCCAGATACACCGTTTTCCATTAACCCAACCCTGTAACCAAGGTCTCTTCTGAGGAGCCCTGATGCCAACCAGTGCTTGATGTTTCTTGGGCCTGCCAAAGCTTTAGCATCTTACTTGACTCTGTTCTAGTCTTATTCATCCATGATGGTCTTCATAATATCCATTCTTGGGACTTTCTGGGAATTAAAAGAACCATGCCTTTTACAGGGGCCTGGACTGATAAAAAAGAATTCAGCCTTTGACAAAGGAGAAAGGCACAAGAGCTGCTACCTTCAGGAGTTTGCTTAGAGAAGATTTCAACTGCACATCAGCTAGAGAGGCTCTATAGTCTTTCCCGAGGGTGCAGTGGCAAAGTAGACGGCAATGCAGCTCAGCCTTCTTCCCACCGAGAAGGAAAGGGAATGAGCCTTTATTGAGTGCCTGCTGTGTGCTAGACACTGCAAATTAAAGATTTTTCACAAATATGATCTCATTGGGTCCTCAAAACAGTCCTGTGAGGTCAGTGTATTAACTATCCCCAAGAGCAGTGGAGCAGACTGAGGCAAGCAGAGGTTACACCCAGGGCTACACAGCTAGAAAGTGTCTGAGTCCAGATTGGAACTAAATTAGTCTGACTCTTAAGCCCATTGTTCCATCCGTTGTGCTACCATCTACTTCCATGATAAAAATAAATGATAAAACCCTCTTCTTTTTTCTATAGGCAAATGCTTTTTTGTCGAGTGACCCTTGGAAAGTCCTTTCTCCAGTTCAGCACCATGAAAATGGCCCATGCCCCACCTGGCCATCACTCTGTTATTGGCAGACCTAGCGTGAATGGCCTTGCATATGCTGAGTATGTGATCTACAGAGGGGAACAGGTATGCTGGAATCAGGTAGACCTGTGACAGTTTTATAACCCTATGTGTTTAATTTTGTGTACCGGGAAGCATTCTCCTTGGGTTTCTCCAGACTCCCTAACCAGAGAGGTCTAAGACAGAGTAAAAGGTTAGCTCCCTGAAGAAATAATGTCTTGCCCAGAGTCATAGGGACAAGATTAGAACCAGGGTTTCATGGCCCCAAGGCCAACTCTTCACCCAGCACCCCAAGCTACCGCTCACCTAATTGGGCAAAGCCATGGTGATGAATCTGCTGAAGGGCACTCAGAGGTCACTGGAGTTTGGGGGTGTTGGGCACCAACCCCAGGAAAGACCAAATGAGCTGTGCCTGAGCCAAGAAACAGTCTTCTGCTCTCATGGGAGGCTGGAACAAGGCTGTGAGGAGGTCAGCAGGAGCCAAAAGAAGCTTCCTACCACCTGGAGAGGGCAGGGGCTAAGATCTGCTGGACAGCCATCCATCTAGCTCTGTGGGAAAGTGAAATGAAGCTGACTGCATGCAGTAAATGTCTCTAAAGAAGAATGAAAGCCCACAGCAGGAGAAGCTTCTTGATACCAATGCTAGAGATTCTGTGTCTGCAGAAATCACAAAGATCAGTTGGAGTCTCGAGCTTAATAAAGAGGAGCCAGAAGCACAAGTAGAAGGTCTGCACCAGGCTCTTCAGCAAATCATGAGAGTCTGCTGAGGCAGGCACCTAAGTACCAGAGTGGATAGGAAGCAAGACCTAGAGACAGGAGGTCCTAGATTCAAATGTGGCCTCAGATACTTCCTAGCTGTGTGATCCTTGGCAAGTCACTTAACCTACATTGCCCAGCCCTTACTGCTCTTCTGTCTTAAAATCAGAACCTAATATTGATTCAAGTATCCAGCTATCAATAGTAACTAGTATCAATATTAATATTAATTCTAATGCAGAAGGTAAGGGTTTTGTTGTTTGTTTTGTTTTATTTTTTAAAAAGTGTCTGCTTAGGCCAAACTGAGGAATTGAGCTTGACTACAAGAGGAGGAGATTCTGGGGAGCTCCAAGAAGAGTTTGCCTGATGGCAAGAAGTCAACATTGCAGTGAGTTACCAAAGAGTATTGTGGAATTTCCTATGGTGGAAGTTTTCCAAAAATAGGTTCTGTTTTTATCTATCTTGGAATGTTTTGAGTGAATGCCTGCTGGACTCAGTGTGAACTGTGTAGTTCATGCTGGTTTTAGAAGATGCACTTATTCAACAAAGATTTCTGAAATGTGGCTATCTGTGGTAGGCACATTAAGAGAGGCAAAAAGAAAAATAGCAAAGGCCCTGTCCTCATGGAGCTTATTACCACCTAAGAAAGTGTGCCTACCAATCAGCATGCAAAAAATACTAAGAAGGTGACATGGCTTAAGGAAAGACTGCTTCCAGAGGGGAATTTGGCTAAACTACAAGAATGAAGCTGCATTTAAACTAGACTTTGAAAGATGGGCAGCATATCACATGGAAAAGAATGTGAACAGAGGCGTGGGGGTCACATGGTCTGGTATCCAGAGAGAATCGCTGTCTGTTGGAAGAACAAAAGCAGCAGCAATGAGAGATTTTCAAACCTGAGTGCCCGCTTGGGCTCCAGGTCTGGGTCAGAGGGTACAGTTTATGCCATCAATAGAAAGAGGGAAATGGAGAGAGAAAGCAAGTTTTTTTAGCATCTTAGGTTGAGTATGCCAGTGGATCCTGGAGGTGGTGAACATAACCACTGTAGCTGTTATGGATCATTGAAACCATGGAAGCTGATGAAGGGTAGAGAAAATAGAGCCTACAGGCTATTCTCAGACTTAGGAGGATGAAACAACCATGTAGGGCAAGAAGAAGCTCAACATGTAGGGGCCAAAACAGAACGTTGTACTGTTGGGGAAGCCAAAGAAGGAAGATGAGGACAAGATGGAAAATCAGTTGGAATTAGCAATTAAGAGGTCATGGGTACTGGGGAAAGCAGCATTTTCCATACCAGATTCCATTGTTAGGAGGTAGAGGAGTAGATGAGTGGTGAAGAAGTGGGTAGAGATGATTCCTTCCCAAGCTGTGGCCATACTTTAAAGCTGTGCATACTCTTTGACCCACCAGGGCCTACAAGGTTTTTTGTTTTGTTTTGTTTTGTTTTGTTTTGTTTTGTTTTTATCCCAAGGAGGTCAGAGAAAGAGGATAAAGACTTACAGATATACATATTTATGGCAGTCCTTTTTGTGGTGGCAAAGAATTGAAAACCATGGGCGGGGAGGGGGCACCCATCAATTAGGAGGATGGCTGAACAAATTGTGGTATATGGATGTGATGGAATACCTTCCTTCTTATAAGAGACAAAGAAGGGAATGGATTCAGACCCTGGGAAGACTTCTGTGAACTGATACAGAGGGAAGTGAGCAGAATCAGGAGAACAGCATTCATAGTAATGGCTCCATTGTAACTGTAATCACCTGGGAAAGGCTCAGCTGCTCTGATCAAGACAGTGATCCACTGCGATTCCAAAGGAGCCTGATGAAAATTGCTGTCCACCTCCAGAGAGAACTGACGCACTCTGAGTGAAGATTGAAGCATTTTTTTTCTCTTTCCTCATTTTTTGGATTAACAAGGGAATTTGTTGTGTGTGACTATACCCTTGCTTTCTTTTTGGGTGGGAGAGGGAGAGAATTTGGAACTAGGAAAAAATGGATTATAAAAGCCTTCTGAACTTTAAAAAAATAAACAGGAAAGACTTAGAGCAGAACTATATGGGAAGCTAAAACTTGAGCTATCACTCTTCCTGCAGAAGAGACCCCAAATGCTCAGAATATAAAGCAAACAGCCATCTTTGGGTTGTTATTTCAACACCTTCCTCCAAATCTATCCACTCTTCCATTTCTTTTATAAATGTCTAGTCTCAAACTCTGGCATCAGGATAATGGGAGAGTAAATCCTAACAAAAGGAACTGAAGAGGAATTAATTACAATGATCAAAATAGAAATCCTGTCTTAACTTCACGCTTAGCTAAGAATGCCCTCTCTGTACTGCTTTGTCCAAATGTGTCCATGGGATACACCCTCAGAAAACTCTAGAGGGGCCACAAGAAGGCCTCCTCTGAGAGTACTGCATTTATTAAGGTGCCAGTCACAGCCTTGATGTATCTGTGCTTCTTTTTAGGCATACCCGGAATATCTCATCACATACCAGATCATGAAGCCTGATGCCCCTGCCCAGACAGCAACAACAGCAGAACAGAAGACCTAGGACAACCTGGACTGAAGCCAGATGGGACTTAAACCTAAGACTGGATCACATGTGATTGTTTCCCAAATCCAAGACACCCTATAAAAATCCTGACAGCCTAGAAACCAGCCGTTTGTCTTTTCTAAAGCATTGCCCTAGCAACGTCTGGTCAGAGTAACTGGGTCCCAGCTCTGCTGCTCTTGTTCCCTTTGGGGAAACATTGACCAAGGCAGCCTTTTCCCCTGGCTCAGGCAGGTTCACCCACCCTGCACATAGTCTGGTCAATAGAGAAAAAGATTGCTTGGGTTTAGACTGAGGGACCCTACAAACGGTGGTGTTCTCAGTGTCAAAACATCAGATGCACCTGTTTGGGCTGTTTCATTTGCCTGCAAACTACATGAAGCCCATGCCCATGGACCACGCATTTTTAGAGATGCATAATCAGCTATTTATTTGGGGGTGGGGGGGTGGGGAATGGGAGTGGAACAATATTTGAAAATGAGCCAGGACCTTCTTGAGAATATTTTGCACAGTCCAGCCAACTAAAATCCTCAGCAATGCAAGGCAAACTTGTAGCCTCGCCAAGAAGGGTTTGGGTCCAATTCTTCTTTGGTTTTTGTTTTTAGGTTAGTGCTTGGCTTAGAATGCTTTTCTATAAAGGAAAAAAAAGAGTATTTCCTTTTCAATCTGGCTTCTTTTCCAAGGAAAGGACACCAAAATATTCACCCAGGGTTTCATAAGCCTCAGTTTACAACCTTCTAATGGCTGGGGAGGGAGAAGAGCAGATGACTGCCCCCTGCTAGTCAGAGTGCCAGCATGTCTCCACTGAGTTTCACCCAAGGAATGGCCTCTTGTCTGTCCATAGACTGAAGTGCACCATAGGTGACAGGGTCTGAGATGTGCCAGGGTTTTGAGGGGCAGAGGCCTCCTTGCCAAAACTAGGTTCACACAAGTGGTCGACAGAGTAGCTAAGTCATCTGCATTAGCAGGGAAGGGAGAAGAGGGGTCCTTAAATTTGTGCCAAGGATGGGTCCTTCTTAGCTGAGGGACAGAGAAGAAACCAAGGAGGCAAGTGGAAGAAAAGCCTTTTAGCCAGAGAAGGCCATTTTTAGGTGGACCAAGGTGAATGTGTGAGCACATGAGGCAAGGTAGGCTTTCCTCCCCATTTTTTGCCCTAAAGTTTGAGGCTTATTTGAATTCATTTGTTCCATTGGTTTGTATAAAATGCCTCTCACAAGGGATGTGGCCAACATTATCTTAAACAAGTGTGGATGCCCCGACCCTTCCCAATGGGTCTCAGAGGTGCACTCAGTGGAGATGTCACTATAAGATGCTGTTGACTTGGCTTAGCTTTTCACTCCGTGGGTTGGGGTCTAGAGGTGAGGAGGTAGAGATCCTCCACTTTCTGGGGCTCTGACACTCACTCTAGATTTAGTTGGCCCTTCCTTGTCTTATGTTTGCCCATGACTGATTACATCCTGGAAACCCGTACTTTCATTCATGGCTGAATGTTATTGGCTGAGAATGTTAGAGCAGCTTTCTAAAGCAAACTTTGAGCTTTTTTTTTTTTTTTTTAGACTGAGATCTGATTGCCCTGATAATTATCTAAATCTGAAGTTTCTCTCAGGCCTGTCCTAAAGGTTGGAAACAATATGCCTTGGTTTCTTTATCAGATTCTTTTCTCTTGATTTGAGCCCATTCACTGCCAGCTAGCCTGGGCATCCTGTCCTAGCTGGGCATTTGGAGTCTCAATGTGTGTTGTCAGGTAGGAGTGTTGGGGCACCAAAGTGATTTCATCTTGGTGAGTGAGTGTTTGGGTCTTGGCTAATCTGGGGCTATAGCATGGAAGTTCCACCAGCAAAATTTTTACTGATATGAACATTCAAATGAAGGGGGAATTCTGCCATGCATAGTAGTTTTCCCTTCCTGTGAGAAATGCCCATCATCTGCCCTTGCTGTTTAGGTCTATTTCTCCATGGTAAACCCAGCCGTGGTTTACCTACTTCAGTGAAGCCACAGGGGGGTCATCAACATGGTGTCAGTATGAAAGGACTCCAGAAGAAAGCCTACCCCAAGTCTCTTACTGTTTGGTATTTCCCCTGTGCTAGCTGAATTCTTGGGGGTGCTAGGTTCAGACTAGTTCTTTAAAAGAAGAAAGTGTGGCCAGCCTTAGGTTCCTGAAGTGGTGAGAAGAGTGAAGGCATATGCGAGGAAGACCCTTCAGACCCTTGGACTGGCTCTTGTCTGGTGAAGGTTGGAGTTCACAGTTTGTCCTGCAGAAAGGACAGGCAGGAAAGGACTTTGGGATTGATGGGGTGTAAACTAGAATCCGGTGTGAGGGCAGGCTGGCCAAAACCTCTGGAGCCCTCGGATTTTTCTGCAGTAGACTACCCTTGGATTTCGATCTAAAACTATGGTTACTAGCATAAGTCTAATGCATTTAGAATGTCCATTTACCACAAAGAGAAAAGGCCTTTGAAATTATTACAAGTAGCACGTTAAGTTTCAGTCAAGTGAATATCCCTTCTCTTCTTTGAAGAAAAATTAGCCCTCTGGAGGTCACTGCAATGACCTTTCTAAAATTTGCATCAACCTGTCTTCTGAACCAAGTAGATTGGCAAAAAAATGCAAAGATGTCATACAGACCAAGGCCTGCCCTTCCTAGCACAGACACTTCTTCTTTGCTCAGAGTCCTATACCCTCTCCCACTCTCCTTTGGCCCTATTCACCTTCCCAGTGGCCTTCCCCTGAGCCCAGTGAAAGGGTATTGCTCTAATGCTACACTGTTGGCACCTTATAGTCAAAATTGGGTGCCTGCCATTTTGGCCCTGCCTAGAAACTCGATGGTAACTTAGCCAAAAGATCAGCGTACGCCATAGTGAGCCAACTACAGCTCTTCTCATTCTCATATCTTCAGCCTCCAACAGGCTAAATAGAATAACCACCATTGGGAGTTTTCTTGGATCAGTGAGGCCTTGTGTAGGAACCAAGATAGTATCAGCAGCTCTGACCCCAAGGTAGATATCAGAGGAAAATCTTGAGTTCTCTCCCTCAACATGGCTTCATGCATGGGAACCTAGAAAAAAGTGCCTAAAAGAGGAAAAACCACAAATGGAAATGAAGGTCCTATTATTATCACCATTACATCACTATAGCAAAGCATGTTTAGAATGGGAAGGAAATTTGCTAGCATTTTCTTAACATTGTCTTCTGTTACGTTTCATCTCCAACTCCTATGAAAACTGGACACACTATGTGAAATCTCCTGTGATCATCCCAGGTGTGAGAATTCCTTTGAAAGCAGGAATGATTTGTTCTAAGCATTTGTCTCTAGTCTGGCCAGACCCCAGTCCCCTCCAGCTATCTGCAGTGTTTAGCTATCCTCTTTGCTCTTTTAGGCTAATGAGATTGTAAAAATAAAATCTTTTGGCCTTCTGGGCCAACTCTCTTGACCAACACAACATTGGATTTCACCTCAGAAATTTACTTTGTAAAAAATGTGTTCAAGTTTTCAGATGTCACACTGGTCTAAGGAAAGAAATGGTGAGGCACTTTGGTTAGGAATACCAACATTTTTGAATGAACTTCTCTCAAAAGAGTGCTATCAACTGAAGGATCGCAAAGTGTCTTGCTCAATTGTGAAAGATGTAGAAAGCTCTAATTATAACAAGAATTTAGTTACTCTGCACCATTGAGATGACAAGTCCATCCATGAGAGTATTCCCTCTTCTGGTACACATTAACTTGTGACCCTAATTTATCTCATTCTGTGCCAGTTCTTCTCCATCCTCTTCCATAAGTTGTTCTTAAGAGAATCTACTCGGTAGGCCAAAAGCCTCCCTGAGCCTGTTTCCTTTAATTTGAGAAACTAGGTTGTGAGAAAAGGAATAGATAGGTTCTATGTCTCCCTTGCATCGTGTGGTTTGGGCTCACTCCAAAGGAGAGAAATGGAAGTCTTACATAATGGGTAGATCAGAGCGTGGTCATGGAAAAGAGGACACACTTGTTCTGAGCAGCCTTCGGAAGAAGAATTGATATCAACCGGTAGATGGATATTCCCAGGAGGTTGTTTTCAGCCCAGTAGAGGGAAGCATTTCCCAACCTCCAAGCCATGTAGTGGGTTGGCTGTAAGGGTGTGTTGTTTTCTGTCACACTGAGGGATAATTTAGGGCTACTGTGGAAAGGAGCTAGCTGTCAGGCAGGGAACTGGACTAGATGAACTCTCTAGTCCTGTCTAAATGGAAGTTTCTCTGATTCTAAGGCCAGTGAGAAGATTTTTCATAGATGTAATCGGTTAGACATTTTGTGGGAACATTTCCTTCCAGGCCTGAGGGATGAGGGACAGTGTACTTGTCATCTGCACACACCCCACACCCCCTGCCCAAAGTCTCCTAGACACCAGATTTAAGGGTTTGGGGAAATGACCTTTTCGTGTCAGCAGCCCATTTGGAAAGGATTAAGGTCATTTGACCTTTTTCTGCCATTCCCAAAACATACTTTTGTTAGACTCCAAATTACTATTTTTAGGGAGCCGTCTCCCTAAGACCAAGGATTGTGTCAGGGGTCCTTTCCTGATTAAAGAGCCCTTATAGAGAAAAGGCAATAAGACCAAGGGCAAGGGCAAGAGTCCTTCCATGTCCCCCAAGAAGTTTTAGAATAAGAAAGAAGTCACATGCCCATTGCTTAGGGTCAATCTGCAGGAAAGACTTGGCTTCCCTCGTGCCTCCTATTTTTGAGGCCGGGGCTCTGGAAGCTGACTTGATATATAGACACTGAATATCTTGGCATTCCGCTACATGACTGGGCCCAGGGTTTCATCAATATGGTTCTGTATAAGTGACAGCTCCCGCCCCCCCCTCCCCCCAAGGCCCAGGAGGCTCTCAGTGCAGCCCTGCAGCTGTCCATCTGTGGTCTCAAAGCTTGCCCCATTTCTCACCTTTCCCCTATCTTGTCCTCTGTTGTGTCTTTCACACCATTTCTCACTCACATACAAGTTGTCCTTGGTAAAATGTTGCAGCCTGCTTGCCACACATCGCACCATTGGATTACTAGTCATTTTGATTCTTCCAAAACCATGGTGGTGTACAATTCACAGCCATAAGACAGCTCGGCAAGACTCCTGAAGTCAAAAGATGGGTGTTGGCAGCTGCCACAGTTGGGTTTCCAGAAAGTGCCGTGCAATTTCCTAAATGCATTAATCTGTGAAATGATCTATCCCTTTCAGCTCTTCTCGTGACTGCGTATTGCTTGCCTTGGATCCCACTGTTTGCGCCTCATTCTCTTTTTGGTGGCAATATTTGTACTCGTTTACCTTTTAGCTAAAATGTCCTGTTAGAAGAAGGTGGTGTATGTTATTAGATGACACCGTGGCCAAACTGTGGGTTTCCCGCTTGTGGAGACAGGCTTTTCCGCAGCAGCTGTAGCAGAAGTATTGATTTGAGTCGTATTCTCCAGTAGTGGTGTTTGTCCGTGTGTGCCCCAGGTCATGGCCTGGGAGTTCGTCCTCGTTTTTGTATTCAGTCTGTCCGTGACTCCTATATGGTTTTGACTTGCTGGCCGTTGTCCACTGATGCCGTGGAAGAATACTTCACAGGCATGCCAAGTCTTTGGTCACTTGGAGCTGCTGCCATAACCACCTTTATTTCCCTTCTTTCCCAGCCCCTTCCCTCTTGCTAAGAGAGGATATCTACCAAGGTAACCTCCCTGCCCGGCAGGTTTCTATTTCAGACATGGTCGTGTTAACTCTAACTTGTAACTGCTTTGGCTCTATGTCTAATCTGCAGTACTTGTTATCATTTAATAACCAATAAAGACATTTTTAAAGCAGATCTAGCGTGTGTACACTTAAGTGATGGGGAACGGTAGGCGGGTAGAGGCACCCATACAAGTTCCGAGGGGCTGCCTCCCAATTGTCACTGAACCTTACAGGGTTGTCTTCCCCTGGCCAGTGATGACTCAGTGCTAAGAATTTCAAGAAAATATACCCGAGTTTGTGAAGCAAAGATGACTGGATTGGACATGCCCAATTCCTTCAAGCAGGCTTCCTAGGATATGGACTTCTCTTGTGTCCCTTCCCTCTGGACTCTAGCTTCTTGAGCCATAGTGCCCTGCACTGAACCCAAGGTTTGATTCTGGTGAGGCCTGAGCAGGGCAGATGATAGAGGAGCTGCCAGCTCCCTGCACATGGTAGCCCTCTGCCCTTCCTAATGCTGCCCAAGATCTTCCCACGACCTCTCTTTGGACACCACCTCACATCGCTGATTCACTGATTCGACCCCAGTGTTTCATGATGAGCTTGTATCCTATCCCCAAATCCTTTTCAGACTTCTCATTTGTCAGGACCCAGGTGCAAGACAGCACTCATCCCTACTGAATTTCACCTTATACTCAGCCCAGGGCTCCCCAGAATCCTTGAGTATGCTACATCCGATGTGTCGGCTGCCCTTCCCTGCATATCTGATTGGTCTCTCCATCCCACAGCTTGGAATCAAAACTGCTCCTCACCTTCCTTAGCCGAGTCTCTGGGGATCCAGTCACGTGTACAAGGATGAGGAACAGAGGTTGAAGTATCTTGTTCAGTAGCAACACCCACCTATGACAAGGTGAGAGCAAGTGTGGTGCTCTGTCCCTCTGGGGGAATGTGACCCTTCCTTGTTTCCCAGTAAAAGCTGCCTTGGAAAGATGCTGGGGGATGTCAAGGTCAGGGAAGTGACTACAGCTGGAGAGCCCAGTGAAAAGCAGGCCAGGCAACTCCCAGAGGAGGGAATTCAGGTGGGAGGGTCATTGCTGGCTCTGGATGATCATCCCTGCTCTCTGGGCCACTTGTAGACACACAGGATTTAGATGTGCAAAGGACTGTGGAAGTCATACTGCTCAACTTCATTTTAGATGAGGAAGCTGAGGCCCAAAGGGGAAGCAATTTGACCAGCACCAAAAGACAGAAGGACTTGGGCCTTCTAAGTCAGTGTGGCAGAACCAAGATTCCATAAGAAGGCTCCAGGCTAGAAATACTGGGATTATACTAATAAAATAGTGTCATAAGGAGAAATGGGATGACACCTTGGGGTCCAAAAAAATCAGCTCTCGAATCAAGAGCAAGGAAGTATGTTCAGACAGTTGTTTCACATCAAAAAGTCCCGAGAACAAGACTCCTAGGCTGGGCTTGAGACAGCTAATATTTGGATAAAGTCTGCAGGGAGAGGAAGGAATTCACCAAACATCACATGGCTAATCAATGGCAGAGGCAGGATTTGAATACAGATCACATGATTTTGAATATGGTCTTTTTCTCACTGTAACACATATAGGCATTTGTCATTCAATGAAGCACCTACAATGTGCCAGACACCAGGAGAGGGGAGAGATACACGGTTCTCAAAAGCAGCTAGTACTGTTTGTTGAAAATGCATTTATTTTTCTTCCAATGGTCTTTTTCAAGCAATAAATAAAAACCACCACAGAAACAAAAACAACAAGCAGAGGACAAAGCAAAATCTAAACAACACACAACATGTAAGCACAGCAGATACAAGCCACATCAAGACATAACCTTCCTTTGCAAGAAGAGGGAGGCTATTTACAAAATCGAGGAAGGAGGGGAGTATCGCTTTGCTCCCTCCATTCTCCAGGAAAGGTACTTTCCTGCTCAGCCTCTGAAAGGAAGACAAGTGGAAGAGTTCCCTGGGAGGCAAACCAGACAGTCTCAGAGCACATCCAGCAGGCCCTGGGCCCCAGCTCCATAGTCGAATCCTTGGGCAACATGAGTTCAATGGGATGAGCAGGTTTAGATGCCATCCAAAACCTATGAAGGCCTTCCTCTGCCCAGCAGGACAAGAGAACACGTCCTTCGTGAAGCCGAGGGCTATCTCCCTTGCCTACCTCCCCACTCTCAAAAGAACATTAGCCCCGCATGTCCCGGTGGAGCCAATGACTAATGCAACTCCCTCCTCCCTCTCTCCCGAGACCCAGCCCAAGCTTGAGCCCCAGGAGCGAAGGGGTTCATAGCATTCAAAATTTCTTTAGGAAAGAGAGTTTTGTCTTGCTACCGAGGAGCCCAGAGAATATGGAGCTGGTACGATTTCTTGACTCACACCTGAAGAGGTGAATAAATCCTATAAAGTGCCCTTTGTACCCAGTTCCGCCTTCTGGTCCCAGGCAGGTGGAAACGCAGGAGCTGAATATCCAGCTGACCCATAGGACCATAGTCCTCATGGTTTGCTCAAGGCCTTTCTCGCTGGAAGTCAGAAATGTCCCAAAGGAATGGAACAACAAGGAATTCTATTTTGCACTAGACTTGAGATCAGGGGCATAAAGAACTCTTGGTGAATAAACTTCAACTCCTACAGATTTCAGCATCTACTTAGCAACTTGGAACATCAGGAGGCTGAGAGTTTGTGACCCAGTGAAGGACTCTGAAACATCCTGGCTTTGTGACTCTGGGCAATTCTCTCACAGCATCCACAATGATGGTGTTATTTCTCATTTGGGAATTCTTTTAAATGACACTAGGAAGTGAATGAGATCTTGAGCAAGTGAGGGAAGCAGACAGGTCCCATCTGGATGGGAAAGTCACTGTGTCTAGAAGAGGATAACCGAGATGATGAGGAGAACAGACCCAATGAGGCTAGGAGTTGGGATTCAGAGCCAGGAAAAGAGAAGATTCAAGGAGGACATATCGATTGTCTTCAAAAATCTGTCATGTACAAGATAGACTGGTTCTGCTTGGCCCCAGACGGGAGAACCAGGAGGATCTGGTGAGGGGACTTGTGGTGAGACCAATTTCTTTTTTTTTACTCCCAATAAGGAAAAATGACACATTCAGAGCACAAATTCTAAGGTCTAGAATTTCACAAAGTGGAAGGGCCATTTTGGAAAGCAGCGCATTCCCCATCAGTGAAGAGCTCCGAGTGGAGGCTGGAGGTCTATTTTTCTAGGATGTTGCAGGGATAATTCCCATTCAGGAATACACTGGACTAGATGATGTCTGAGGGCCCTATGAACCAAACAAGGACAAAAGGACCTACTGATAGCACAACTTACTCATGAGATTCAGGAGCAAATGGGTAAGGAGAGAGGAGATCCTATGTGTCATGATGAGATGGATGCATGAATCCTTCAGATTCATTTGGAATTTCTGGTCAAGAGGGGCAGTTTTAACCAAGGGTCACTCTCAACAGCTACTCCAGAAAGTTGCCTTCTTTCCCTCCTCTCTGGCTGTCTCTTGCTGGAACCTGTGGCTCTCTGGCTACACCAAAGGAAGAGCCTGGAGCCCTGACCTCCTGGGCATCAGGGCAAAGATTAAAGGGCTGCCCAACGGCTCCTGCTGCCTATGCTACACTGACCAGGACAGACCGGGGGGAGGGAGGATTCAGCAGTGGACACCTGGGTCCAGAGCACTGCTGGGCTATGGCCTGAAGGCCGTGGCTGTCGGGACAGGAGCTAAGCAAGGGCCTTCCAAGGGGGCTGCAGAGGCTGCTTTCTAGAGAGAAGACATCACATCGGAGCAATGGAGACAAGCCCAACTAGCCCTGTGGCTTAGAGATGCAGCAGGCCTGCAAAGATGAGAAACATTGGAGACAAGAGTCCAACTCCCTCTTGCCAAGACTCACAGAACCCCACGACGACAGCATGGGGAAAATTGCCCCTTCTCCCACCCCCCGAAAAGTGTTGTGCCTCTGTGTAAAGAAGGACGAGATCCCAAGAACAAAGGACACATTCTAGACATGTTTCAAGTCGAGCCTCCTCCCTTGGACCCTAGGGGTGCGTGGTGAGTGATGCTGGGGGTGCCCCCCTTTAAGCAAGCCCCAAGAGAGCCAGCCGTGTTTGCCTAAGAGAAGATGGAGGGCCAGTTCATCCTAGTGAAGGGCCTTCAAAGAGCACGCCCGCTAGGAGCATTATGGCAGACTGGCCCCTAGGAGACGGGGGTTTGCACCCAATATTAAAGGAGCATCTCAGTGATTCCAAGTAAGGTGTGCCCAGAAGAGAGACGGCACATCTTCGTGATACGTGGAGAAGGAAAGAACCTGGAGAAATGGTCCTCCCCAGAGGCCTGGCACGGGGATTGTTCTTTCCGCACCACCACAGCACCATTTAAGGGGGTGCAGGAGCCACCCCAACCACCAAGGCAGTCCTGTCTCCACCATCATGCTTAATACCCCCCCCCCCGTGGGGGATCCCTCCTTCGGCTGCACTGTCACCCTGAGGAAGCAATTCCTTCTTAATATTTGTATTCTTTATTGTTCTCATCACGAGTCGCCTGTCTGTGATCTCTGGAATAAAAATGCTGCCCTCCAAGGTTCTGTTGAAACCCAGAAAGTGGCCCAGGCTGCCCACGGCGGCCGGAGGGAGGGGGGTCCCGCTCCTGAGCCTGAGGGGCAGCTTGAAAACAAAGGCAAAGGGGCGGCAGCCCCGCCGTTATTGCTGTGTGGCGTGTCTGGGACCCTAGTGCAGAGGGAGCAGAGCCCCGTGCCAGCCCGGCCAACGTCGCGGTGCCCGGCGCCTGGCCTCCCGAGGCTCCTAGCAGCTGGGGGACGTGGCGATGGGGCTGTGGAGGTACGGGAGGCTGCTGGGGGCCGACACCGGGAAGTTGAAGACAAACTGGGTGGCGGGGGCGGAGGCCTCGGCCGGCTCCACGCGGCTCCCCGAGGGGCTGGCGGCCTCCGCCGCGCACGACGTGGCCAGCACCTGGGACTCGAACTGCAGCAGCTGCCCCATGAAGCTGAAATTGGGGGAGATGACGCTGCGCCGCTGCTTGACAAACTCAAAGGCCACCTCCAGCCTCAGCTTCTTCTTCATCATCAGGTAGGCCAGGCAGATGGTGGCGGAGCGCGAGATCCCCGCCTGGCAGTGCACCAGCACCCGCCCCTGGCGTGTTTGGACTGAGTCTGAAGGGGGGACAGGAGGAGGGAAGGAGGAGCAGAGTGGAAGGCAAAAGCGGGGGAAAGGGAAGGGAAGGGGAGAGAAAGAAAAGAGGGAGGGAAGGGGAAGGACAAAGGAAGAAAAGGAGGGAGGAGAGAGAAGGGAAGCAGGGAGGGAGGGGAGAAAGGAAGGAGAAAAGGGGAGGGACAAAGAAGAAAAGGAGGGGGAGGGAAGGAGTGTGGACAGAGGACAGGACAAAGGAAGAGGTTAGCCAAATCCAGCCTGAGGCATCAGCTTCCCTCATCAGACATGGCCCTCCGTGTTTGCATGGTGCTCCCCCTCCCCATTTCAGTGTGACTCCCAGTGCTTTGTCTTTCTCCAGACCCTTGGTGCTGGCCCAGAGTACCACTTGCCTATATTCTGACCCTGCGCCCACCACATCCATCACCCCACTCTGCAGCCAGAGCCCTTTCACTGCCCTCCCCAGGCCCTGGCCAGGCATCCCTGGGCAGTGAGACCGCTGGCTCCTGCCATCAGCCAGCCTGGCCAAGATGATTAGGAGATGCCTATCTTGTCCTCCTTGGGACATCTGAAGGGAGGAGTGCTCTGCCCCAACAGAGGAGGCCCCGCCGTCTCCTCTGCTGGCCTTCTTCTGGGGGGCTCCTTGGCATCCCCACCCCAAAACCTCCTGCACACGGCAGCTCCCAGGCAACCAACATACCAATGAACTCGATGGCATCTAGGAACCAGGAGCCAATGTCTGCCTTGTGGTTATCCTCCACAGGGATGCACTTGTATTGGTAATGGGCCTCAAAGTGGTTTGGGCAATCCAAGGAAACATTCAGCAATGCGGTGATGCCCAGTGCGTCCAGTGTGTCCCTCCGTGCCGCATGCTGGGCACTGCCCAGGTAAAGGAAGGGCAGGATCTCGACAGGCCCACCCTGTGCAGGGCAAAAGACAGACTTCAGAGGCCATGCAGAGGGAGGCCAGAGCAGGGGAGGGTCACTGGGAACAGAGAGGAAATGCCCACAGCCTGACCATTGGGAGATGGCAGGTTCCATCTAGGAGCCAGCACCTGCTACTTGCCATCTCCCCATTTCACACGCCTTCTCCTAGGATGGGAGTCCGGGGCTGGAAGGAACCTTGGGGCCTGGGGGCCATCCAAGCTTGCTTTAATGAAGTCACCCCACCAATCAAGGCATCAATCCATAAGCATTTCCAAATGCCAGGCACTCAAGAATCCCTCTTCTCTGGCCCATGTAGGGCCAGTTCCCAGCCATTTATTTTCTGGGTGTACCCCACAGTTCTCCCCACTCATCAGCTCCAGAAATAGTCATCAGCTTAACATAACCTTTCCTGGAAAGGCCATGCCAAGTGTTGTCCCTGGCACTAATCACCATCCTTCTGACTGCCAGGCCCAAAACACTTCTCTCCAGCCACCCTTTACTGCTAAGTACCATCTTCCTAGATTAGAAGCAGCTTCCTGAGGGCAGGGACTTGAATGTGGATCTCTCCTATCCTCTAAGGTGTTTAACAAATGCCTGTTGTTGGAATGACTGGTAGACACCCAAGTACAATGATGGGGTGGACAGGTGCCCACTAGGATGAGTCCCAGGGAAAGAAGCCTGCAGCAGGACACCCCAACTTCCCTCCCAGAAGCCATGTCCTGCCCACCCCCAGCAGCCTGCTGAGGTTGGCTTGCTAGAAGATAGCCTCTCCGTAGGCCCCATGCCCACTGAAGTGAGCTGGGATTCCTCTCCCCAGTCTTCCCCCATGACAGCAAGGCAAAGGAAAGACGGAGAAGTCAAATAAGCCAGTGGAGGTAGCCTGGTATATGGTATGGCAGAGAATGGATGAATGGATGGATGGATGGATGGATGGATGGATGAAAAGGCATTTATTAATTAAAACATGAAAAGCTTTCTCTAGGGAGGTAGAGAAGGGCCACACTGTCCCAGCAGCAGGCAACCCATACTAGTGAAACCTCAGGTCCTTGGAGGCATGTCATTTTTGTAGGGGCACAGGCTGACCCAGAATATGGGTCCCTTTGTCCACTTCCAGTCCCCCCACTGGCCTCCAGAAATGGACCTAAGAATAGCCAGCCTTCCCTCTCATCCCAAGGCTCTTCAGAAGCTCTAAACATACCTGGTCATGTAGTGGGGTACCACAGGAGCTGGAGACCAGGTCAGGAGGCTCTGGGATGGTGGTGGGAACAGGGGATGAAAGGGTGGCCAGAGACTTGGCTTGAGAACATAATTCTGGGTACTCGGAAGAAAACTTCTCATATCCACCTACAAGGGAGAAAGATTCAAGTGGTCAGTGATGAGGGGCTAGCTGGGGGTAGGAAGTTTGAGCCTCCCCGACTAGAAACCTTCACCAGACCAATTGGACATCCTTCTGCCCAGATCTGCTCCCATCCTGCCTTCACCCTCTCTTCGTTCATGTCATCCGTCAGACCTGAGATGGAATCTTGTCCCCCATTACACTAATGTCAATTTTCTAGTCTCCTCTCCTCTTACCTTCCCCAAGCCCTATGCTTCAACCTCTCTCGATCTTCTACCCCAGTCTTGTAATTCCTGGAAGACAAAGCTTGGCTTCTAGACATCTTCATGCTTCCTCTGACTCCTAACACCCAAGAGCCCTGCTTGTGTAGCTGCTACTCTATTCCCTAACATGATGCACTGTGGTAGCGCATCATGTCAAGGAATAGAGTAGCAACTACAGTCCCTCCCTGGCCTCAGTTTCTACTTCTGTAGAATGAGCTAACTGTAGAGCTCTACTCCTCAGGAAGGCTCCTGCCTCAGACACCTCCCTGACTTGGCTCAGAAGACTCACATAGACTGCTCCCAAGTTCCCACAGTGATGGCCCTACGAATGCACACAGAGCCGCCTGACAGGGAGGTCTAAGTGGCATCCTACCTGGTGTATGTGGGTATGGGAAAAGTGGGAAGGTTGGACCAGAGTTGGTGACCTGGACACCACCCCCACCTCAGGCAGTCTGGAGGAAGCCAACGGACCTCTTCCTCAGAACCATGTTTTCATTTATTAAACACCTTCTGGCTCACAATCAATACTGGGTATTGGTTACAAGGCAGAAAAACAGTAAGGGCTAGGCAGTGGGGATTAAGTGACTTGTCCAGGATCACACAGCTAGGGCATGTCTGAGACCAGATTTGTACCCAAGACCTCCAAATTCCAGGCCTGGTTCTCTATCCCCTGAACCACCTATCTGCCCCCAGAATCATAGCTTTAAAGGCATAGGATTTGAAGAAGAATCAGTTATGCTGAAATACAGTGATTATATAGAAATTTTACAGATTCCTGTGCCAGAGGCCAAAGGGAGCCCCTGAAGCTTCTTGAGCAGGGGAATATTCATGGTCAGATCTGCATGAAACAGACTAGCCCACCCAGAGAAGAACTTTCCCAAAAGAACTAGCTACTTTGCAGGGTCCCATTACTTGTGGCTCCATCCCTACACCAAGGCCAATCCTCTGAAGCCATCTCCCAACTTCTCCTTCAGCCTCTACTGACACTGAATGGACTGAGAAGTATCCCAAAGGCACAGGAAGAAAGGTCTGAGCAGGGGCCAATGTTCCAAACAGCTGCTAACTAAAGGGAGCTGGAGTGGGGTGCAAGGAGGGAATCCCAGAGAATGAAATTAGGGACTAAAAGAGAACATAGAGAATGTCAAGATTAACCCTCTCATTTTACAGAGGAAACTAGGCAACAAAGGGTCACATATGTCCTCTCTTCAGGAAAGCATTTGGGGGAGGATCAGGGAGAAGAGAGAGTAAGGGGAGGGTTGGATGGAATCCCCCTGGGATCCTCAGTCTGGGCAGCATCCTCTGGAGGTGATACCTCTGTTCTGGGCATGTCCTGACAGAATCACCCAGCTGCTCCAAGCTACCTGTGTAGAGGCCAGGGAGAAATAACCTGGACCTGGGAGTTGTAGCTTTGCTGTGACCTAGAGTTAGTACCTTATGGACCTCAAGCCCATCAAGGCAATAACAGATGGAACCCTGGCCTTGGAGTCAGGATTGAGCCCTGCCTCAGACCTGTGGTTAGTCATTCCACTTGTTTTTGGTTTCCTTCTCTGCCCTTGTTCAGCTTGATGCCAGAAATAGGGGGGTATGTGGTTGGCGTGGGAAGACTCAGCTTCCAGCCTCTGCTCTGCTGTTCCACACAAGACTATCTACCACCTCCATGCATTTGCACAAGTTGTCCCTCATGTACATGGAATGCGAATCTCTTATCTCAGTTTCTCAGGATCTCGGTCTTCCTTTGAGGGGTATCTCCTCTATGAAGCCTTCCTTTCCTGTTCCTCTTAACTGTTAGAGCTCTCTCTTGCCTCCATTTTCCCTCTACTATTAGCAACAAAGTTAATGAGAAGCAACCCAGCTTAGCTAACTTCAGAGTCCAGGTGACCTTGGTTCGAGTCTTATTTCAGGCATATATATTGGCTGTGGGACTCTGGGCCTATGACTTTACCTTTCAATGTGCCAGGCAGTTTTCAAAGCAGAACAGGTATCAGTGTGCCCTGGGAGAATGGCTTTTCTTACAAGGAAATCTCCAATACTCCAATACCACCAGACCAAGATCTCCACTGATTGACTTGTGCACATGGTATGCCCAGGTAGAATGGAAGCACCTTGAGGGCAAGGATTTAGTTTTGATTTTCATTTTTCCTTTCCAGTTCCCATTGTAGAGGTCACAACTACTACCTAAGGGACCATTTTAGAGTTGAGGAAACTGAGTCCCAGAGAGGAAAGTGTCTTAACCTTTCCATCTCAGGAACAGGCAGATTCCATCTCTTCGATGGGCAGGCTAAGCCCAGGAGTGACCTCCAAAGAGAACGACACCCTACAAAGCCTTACTTGTCCCTGCTCTATTGTCCTAATAAGGCTGACTTTGACATTCAAGCCCCTAGGATGGGAGTCTGGTATTACAGCTGCAAGTTTTCCTCCCTATTTCTGTTTCCCCATACCTGGAACACCCTACACCCTCCTTTCTCCCTGGCTACACCTTAAGGCCACACTTCCTGTGGGAAGTGTTCACTGACTGTCCTTGCTTGTTTGGGTTCTCTCCATCCTTGCGGATGTCTCTAAGCAAGGAGGGGACAGTGGGAAGCAGCCTGTACCTGATCATGGCCACCCCGGGGGGGGGGGGGTGTGCAGTGAGGAAAGCAGTGGGAGAGTAAAGAGGCGCTTGGTTGGCTATCACAGAGGCACACGCACTCCATATGCTTCACTGGTTAACAAGCAATGCCAAGAGGTCTCAAGGGAAGCTCCCAGAAGACTAACACAAACCCAGGGCCCCAGATCTAATGCTGGAAGGGCTCACAGAGGCCACTGAGTCCAGCCCCTCCTTTTATAGAGGAAGAAACTTGCCCAAGGTAGTAAGCCTCAGAGGCAGGATTTGAATCTGGGTCCTTCCACTCCAGTATCACCCAGGATAACATGCCATAGATGGGTTGCTATGTTCAACACTGAGGCATACTTCTCCAGCTACAAGCTGCAGCAGAACACAAGCTTGAAGGCTGTTCTGTTGGTCTCCTGGGTGCAGAGTGGCACCATGGAGAGCGCTCTGGAGAGCAGTCAAAGACCTTCCTCCCTGACACTGAAGACCAGATTCCTTTCCAGCACTGATTGCATCCTCTTCCAATTAACCCACTGCAGGCAGGGGAGGAGAAATTTTATTCATTGCTTCTCATGGCCACCGCTAAGCTCTCCCTTGACCACATCATTCCTCCTCTTTGGGAGGACTTCACACACTTCAATCCATCACTCAATCTAGACCTTGTGGCCATTATCTTCTGGCTCCTTCACCATTCTTCTTCCTTGGACAATGAGTTCAGTGGCTGCTTCACCACTTTCCTTCTCCAACTCCTGCCCTCATTCTAGTCTTCACCGTATCTACTAATGCTCCCTTCAAACACCCTTAACCTACACCCCCATCCCTCAGTCTATCTGATCCTCCATCTGATACACGAAAGGATGACTGAGATATTGCTTCTCTCTAGTGTTGTCTCTATGCATTGACTCCTCCTCTACTGCCTACTGTAAAAGATAGTCTAATTAAAGCAACCTCAGTTCCTATTCACTGTTTTTATGCCTCGGAATAGCTGCATATTCTTTGCACGTAATCCTAGTAGATAACCAGTATTTTAGTAAGGAAAAATCCCAATTATTCATTGATTGAATAACTGTATGAGAATCAATAATCAGATTGGGAGTAAAATAACCAGTTCAAATCCCATGAAATGCTTTACAAAAATCCTTTTGTCAGGGAGAGTGGACACATGTCTTTAGCATCTTGGAATACATCCAGACTTCTTAAGACAGTGGCATCTCCTCTGGCTCTGAAACTACAGAATAACCTTGGCTATTACTGTATTGGGATGAGGGGGCATGATTCCCCCACTTCATAAGAAGATAAGGAAACAGCCTGACCTTCTGGAAGAAAGACCTTTTGAAAGGGGAAACTTTGGTTTCCCCATCTGAAGAATTCTGCTAGTCACCCCCCTTTTCTTGGGGGTGGGGTTTGTGTAATCTGACTCTTTTGCATAAGATACATACATATATATATATATATATATATATA
>NC_058135.1:14717588-14730860 GCF_016433145.1 Gracilinanus agilis | reverse complement strand
CGAGCCTCAGCGGCGGGGCCGTCGGCTGCGGGCAGCAGCTGCTCCAGGCGGCCCGGGCCGTCGGGAGCGCGCCTGCGCGCGATGGTGTGGCAGCGCACGGGAAGCGCGCCACGGATGCAGCCCGCACTATGTGCCAGAAAGGGCCGGCAGTCCAGCAGCAAGCACGCGCCGCCGCCGGCTCCGACGCCAGGCTCTTCCCGGCTCAGCAGGCGCCGTAGCGCGCGGCCCTCCAGCTCCCGCAGTTCCCCGGCCGTCACCATGGCCCCAGGCGCACGCAGGCCCACGGTGGCTGCACCAGCGGCAGCTCGAGAGCTCCTGGGGCCTCGCAGATGACGCCCCCGCAACTCCAGGCTTTATTCTCAGGCCCCGCCACCGGGCCCCGCCCCTCCTAGCCCCGCCCCCGCCCCTCCGTGAATGGAGCGGGGCTGACGTCACAATGGGCCGGAGGAACCCCTGCTCGCCGCCGCCATTCATAAAGCCGAGCTGGTGGGGGCGGGGCAGGGCACGCCTCGCGCTCAGGGCTCCTCTCTACGTTGACCGCCTGTGTCTGGGCTCAGGGCATTAGGATCTCGAAGCCGGGGGCCTTGGAGTCCGCCCTCCCCCAACCGGGCTGAGATCTAGAGAGACATCGCTGCCCGGGAAAGGGGCCAGGCGGGAGACTGAGGACCCTGGCTGTGGCCCCCTGCCGGGCCTCAGTTTCCCTCTCTGTATAGTGAGGGAGTCGGACCCATAGGGGATATCTAAGGGCCCATCCAGGCCCGACCCCAGGATCCGATGCCCTACGGAAGGCGTGCCCAACGCTAAGGAAAGAGCCAAGAGGGTACAATGCCCGGCACCCGACCAATCAGCGGTCCTACGGACAACCAGAAACCTGAGCCAAGCCCAGGAGTCTGGGCAGATAGGAAGCCCGCTGGCCCATCAGAAGGGTTTGGCCCTTTCACTTGGCGCTGTCGGTCTGGGCACGGGCTCGTCCTCTAGCTCAGCCGAGCAGGTGCCAGAAACCTTTGCCAGGTTTGGCTCTGAGGCCAGTGGGGCAGATTCTGGTTTCCTCGGCTTGGGATTCGTTGGACCTGGGGGGAGTGGGGGAGGTGCTGGGAGAGCCAACGTGCCAGCCCAGCTCCCCAGTGCCCTCTCCCCTTCTTCCCTTCCTTCTCTAACTCTTGCCACTCCAGTGGGATCCTGCATTGGCCAGCTCCAAATCACCACTGCTGTGATTTCCAGCCCCCAGGCTGCTGTCTCCCAGTCTTGGCCACTTTGGCCCTGGTAGAGGGCAGGGTGAGGACCTGTACCCTGGACCCAGCGACCTAGAAAGTCTGAGCTGAAAGAAACCTGGACCTCCCAGTCATTTCCCCCTTCCTTAATGGAGATGGGGGGAGGGAGGGAGCAGGGGGAGTGAAGGGCTGTTACCACTTTATCATCAGAATAAGCCTGGGAAGGGATCTTGGAAGCCACCTGAGATCTGTGACAGGGTCCCCAGGCCAGAGCTGGAAGTGAGGGGGCCCCACGCCTTCCCACACTAGGAGAGCCCCGACCTTTAGGAAGTGTGAAAGCTGGGCCTAGAGCCCCAGGGGATCAATGGGTAATCAATCCTCCCCAGACATTTATGGAGGCTCAGAGAGTGACAAGGACTGTGTTAAGTGCTTTTCTCTAGCTTCCCCACTTTCTGGTTTGGCCCTCTGGGGCTGGAGCAGAACAACTAAGTCCCAGAGCTAGAAATACCATCAAGTGGGGCTCCTGGTCCCCCTCCCCTAAATCTTCTCCAGCTCCTTCTGTGCTCATCCATCTATAAGCCAGGCTTTCTTAACCTTTCTTGGGTGGTGGAGCCCATGGACCCTTCCTCAGAATCCTGGTTTTAAATAAAAGGAACAGAAAGGATGACAAAGAGGGGCAAAGATGAATGAAAGTTAAGATCGAATTTTTCCCATCCACAGCCCCTGATCCCCTGAAATCTCTTTGGGGTCCCCAGGAGGTTGAACCCTGTTGTCCAGTATGGCTACCTCATTTTACAGAAGCCCTGGCTCCATCCCTAATGGAGAAAGTAAAATGAAATCATCGGCTGTGAAAGCAGCCTACCCAGAGGGAAATGCTATCTGGCCACAGGACGGGACTGCAGCATTGTCTTTGGGTGGGGCCATGGAGGGGGCCTCCCAGTGCACCAGGATTCAAGAGACCAGCTTAATGTCTTCTGGTTTCCTGGACAGGCACTGCCCAGCCCAGAGAGGAGGGAGTTTCTGACAGCTGCCCCCCTGACACCCAGCACCTACTACAGTGCTGCTAACCCTTTCCAATAGACCTTCTTCTAGAAAAAGAGGAAGGGGAGGACCCAGGAAATCCGTAGCTGCCTTGAAAATGATTGGTTGGTCAGTTGGTTGGTAGGTAGGTAGGTAGATAGGTAGATGCATTCCTTCCTGCTGCCTGCCTGCCTGCTCTTGAGCTGGCATCCTTGCTTCAGCCTGAGTGTATACAGCAAGCCAGGATAGTGGGTGGCCAACCTGGAAGAGAGGCAGATGTATGTCAAATGTCCTTAGAGTCTCCCTGTGGACGCTGCATCATGGCCTTGAGGGCTGGGAGAAAACTGGCACTGGGCACCTGGCATCAGATAGGGAGGACTCTGGGGCAGTCACTGTTGACTTGGCTTGTTGGTGGTTACTCAGCAAGGGAAGTGGGAAAATTGGAACTCAGACCCAGAACAAAGCAGAATGGGCTAGCCCCAATAGGTAGTGGGGTTCCCCCATCACTGCAGGTGTTGAATCATAGGGCCATGTGCCTAGAGTTGGAAGGGATACCGGAGCTACTGGTCCAACCCCTTCATTTTACAGACAGAGAAACTGAGGCCTGGAGAGTGGAACTGACTCACCTCTGGTCACACCGAGAGGAGGAGGCAGAGCCAAGATGACATCTAACTGGCAGCTTCCTGGGATGGGGAGCAGTGGAGGGTCATTAAATTCAGTCTCTTCCCACCCAGAGTCCACAGGGCTAATCCTCTTTCTCAGGGGGCTGTGGAGCCAGTGAGGGGCCTTGCCCAGTTTGGGAAGGCTGGACCTGCTGCTTTGCTTTGGCTCAGAACCGTTGGGGAGCTTCGGAATGCTTTGAATGGCTCTGAACCCCTCCCAGAAGCAGTTGCCCTCCCAAGTCACATCATAGCAGGGCAAGGCACAGCACATGTCTTTGACCAAAACTGGTTTTTGGTGGTAGTGTAGAACCCACACAAAACTGGAGTTCAGCCTCCTAGGCTGATTTGGGATCACTTTCTCAGAACAATCCTGCAAGCTCACACCAGCTTTGCTAGCCTCGTTGGGCAGAGGAGGAAACTGAGGCTCCAAGAAGTCAGTGAAAAGAGCCCTAGATTTGCAAGCAGAAGACTGGCTCTTGGGTGTATGATCTGTATGACTACGGACAAGTCATTTCTGCAGGCAGAACTGGGGTGAGCTCTGAGGGGCTTTCTGACTCTGGCTAGCCCCCCTTCCCATCCCCACCCCAAGGATCCGGGAAAAGCAGACATGGTTAAAGAGGAGAGACCTGGGGGCAGTGATGTGGCTCAGTGGATTGAGAGCCAGGCCTAGAGACAGGAGGTCCTGGGTTCAAATTTGCCCCCAGATACTTCCTAGCTGGGTGACCCTGGGCAAGTCTCAAGCTGTATTGCTCAGCCCTTAGCACTCTTCTGCCTCGGGACCACTGCCGAGTGTTGATTCTGTTGTAGTGAAATTAGGGAAAGTGGAGGTGACAGGCAAAAGGCAGAGAGTAAAGATTCCAGAACTCTGGGTGAGTGACTGACTGAGTTGGCCATTGGTCCCTGGACTTTCACCTTGGAGGTACTAGCTATTCTTCTCTCTGGGTATCCTGGCTCTGTGGATCATCTGCAAAGACTTCAGTGGCCGGGAAGAGGTTAAGTTTGGTGAGACACACTGGTGGACGGTGGTGTCAAGAGCCTTACTCCCTCCTCTCCTTTGGATTAATTGCTGTGACCCTACTGGATTCCTGACAGACCCTTGAAGGACAACAGACGTGAGATCTCCCAATCAGCCCAGTGAACCTGTTTTACATTCCAGCTTTCCCTGACTTTTAAAATACTACCAAAGGGGAAATTCTGGATAGGATAGAGTTGGGCAGCTGGGTAATTTATTTTATTTTATTTTGTTTTGTTTTTGTTTTTAAACCCTTAACTTCTGTGTATTGGCTCCTTGGTGGTAAGGGTGGGCAATGAGGGTCAAGTGACTTGCCCAGGGACACACAGCTGGGAAGTGTCTGTGGCTGGATTTGAACCCAGGACCTCCCGTCTCTAGGCCTGGCTCTCAATCCACTGAGCTACACAGCTGGGTAATTTAGAGAGATCAGTATAGAAAATCTGTTGGACCTTGATGGGAGGGAATCCAGATCTGTCCTAGTTAGTTCATCCCAATCCCTTCCCTTGCCTAATCCAGTTAATTAATAAACCCTTGTTGTTGTTACCTTGACAGTCTCTCCCTGAAATCCTTAGCCAGATCAATAGGATTTAAGCTACTGGCCTAAGGACTGTTAAGAACCCAGTAAATCATTTAACATCAATCTCTATACCACCAACCTGTTGGTACCTATTAAAATGTGTTCATACAACCCACCTATTTATTTTATTTTATTTTTAATTCCAAGGCAGAAGGTAAGGGTTTACCAAAGAATGAATGGAGATATTGGGCAGCTAGACAGCCAGTTAGCGGCGAGTGCCCACTACCTGCCAGGCGCTGTGCTAAATAGGCACGGCATCCCGAGCTAAGGAAGGTTAGCTGGTTCCCAGTCACTGCCCTGTTTGTCCTGGGAGATGCCCCCAGAGGCCCGGCACAGAGCGCTGATGGGCTCTCCTGCGCCCGAGCCCAACAAACAGCGGGCAAAGCCCTCTGTGAGCCCCATTCTGGATCAAGAACACTGAAGAACCAACCCACAGGGGCTGGCGTCCAGATGGCATGGAAAAGAAGGCTGCAGGCCCCCCTAGTGCCAGTTAGCATGTCCAGCCCTGGGATGGCTGACTTTCTCATCTGCAGAATGGGGATGAAAACAGCTCCTCCCTGACTCCCTATGGACTAAGTGCTCCCAGGGGCTGCCAATAAGAGCAGGCCCCTTGCTGGCAGCTGCCCTGGCCTTTGGCCATTGGAGGGGGAGCCGCAGGGCTCTCTGGAGATGGCCGTGTTTGTTTGATCGCTGTTCTAGGACTTGGAGCAGAAGAAGTGGCTGGGAAGCGGCGAGGGTAGGCTGGCCAGTGAAGGGTTGCTGAAGTCTCCTGGGGCTTCGGGGCACTTTCTGCCCTAACCCTAATCCTGGCCCAGCAGGATGGACAGCCAGAGATGGACATGCCCCGCCTGGGCCCCGGGATTCCTCCCTGGCAGGGTCCTCCTGAGGCCTAGGGCCATGCCTGCCTGAGTAGGTGAGTTTGTGAGCTGTGGCAGTGGGCAGCGATCCATCCCTCGGCGGCCAAACTGCGCCTAGACCCCGGCTCATCTCGGGAAGCCCGCCCCGTTGGGCAGCATCCACCATCCAGAGCTGGGGCTCCAGGAACAAGGGCTCAGAGAGACCAGAGCTCCTCGCCTTCCTGGGAGAAGTGGGGGCCCTGGATCTAGAGCCCCCTGGCTATCCAAGTTGTAGCTTCAGGGCTCAGTCTCCTCATCTGTAAAAATGGCCCCAAAGATCTCCTCCCCTTCTCAGTCTGTGAGCTGTGGCCAGCCGAAGGATATTCAGGCCTAAAGTGTTAAGCCTGGGCAGTTCTGGGCCGGCTCTTTCCCGCTTCTCTAGAGGAAGAGCTCCCCCATTCTTGGGTGGGCAGTGGGGCACGTATGCAGCCTGAGCACCCGCTTAGAGGAATACACCCCAAAGGCTCCTTCTCCTTCAGTTTTACCGGGGGTATCCCAGGGCCAGGCCCAGAGCCAGCCAGGAAGCCCAACTCAGGCCTCCATGGCAGAGGGGCTGGTGGGTGCCTCCTCCCTTCTGAGGACAGATTTCTCCTGCTTAAATGGCTCCACGGTGGCCGTTAGGTTTCTGAGCCTCATGGCTGTCGATGGCCAGGCCATTGGAAAAGGGTGTCCATTGGCCCTTTACGGTCATGGGGCAGATGCCCAGACACTGGGGGAAAGAAGTGTGGGTTTCTGGGTCCAGGCCTGGCCTCTCCAGCCCCACCTCCCCAGCGGCCCACGGGATGTCTCTGCCCCGGCATCCTTCGTACACGATGTCAGGGCACATCTAGGGCTGGCCGGGGCCTCCAAAGCCATCGAGTCCAGCCGTGCCCCCTGCTTTTACAGAGGAGAAAACTGGAGCCTACAGGGGGGAAGGAACATGTCAAAGGACACAAGATAGTCAATGGCTGAGCCGGGATTCAGACCCAAGTCCTGCGACTTCAAGTTCAGGTCTCTTTCCATTGCACCATGCTGGCTCAGACGGAGCTCAGGCCCCTGTTCCTCTTCTTACTTTGTCTCTGTCTTTGGCACCCCAGAGAGACTTGCTAAAAGTCACACAGAGAGCAGGATTTGAATGGAGGCCCTTTGGGTCGAGGGTTATGGACAGTCCCCTGGGCTCTCCCCGACTAGCTTTGTGGCCTTGGAAAGTCTCAGGATATCCTGCCTGGCCTCGCCGTCCCTACCTGTAAAACAAGGGGTCTTAAGCAGGGCTCTCCAGGTCTCGTTTTTTAATTTCATGACTCTTCTCCACAATCAGATGTATTTGATTTTGGGCATTTAAAAACAAGATTCCAAGGAGAGGCACATGCCCCAAAGCTCCAGCTTCATCACCTTTGTAATGCCCTGGAATTGGGGCAGTTGGGTGGCACAGTGGATTGAGAGCCAGGACCAGAGACAGGAGGTCTGGCCACAGACACCTCCTAGCTGTGTGGCCCTGGGCAAGTCACTTAACCCCTATTGCCTAGGAACTGATAGATGGTGTTGATTCTAAGATGGAAGGGAAGAGTTTTTAAAAAGGGAAGAAGCTCTTGATCTAAAATGGAGAGGAAGGTGCAGGGGGAGCAGAAGGGGAGAGCCTGGAGAAGAAGAGATTTCTTCCAATTCAAGTAGAAAAAGCACCAATGCCAAGAAGGTAGGTTGGACTCTTGGCTAATCTTTGGAGCCTCCTTTGTAAGGGAGGGAGCTCGATGAAGCTTCATAGACTGGCCTGTCGCTAGATTAGGGGAGAATCCCTCTCAGAGGGTTCCAAGAGGATCCAGTGGCTGAATCTTCTACAGGATCCGGCAGCCCAAGAGGGGAAGTTCTCAACAGTGAAATTCTAAAGAAAGGAGCAAAGTTATTACCAGGAGGAGTCAAAAGGGGAGCTGCCTGAAGAAAGCCGAGATCAAATCAATTCTCCCATAAAAGAGGGAAACAAAAGCCAAGGAACTGAGCATGAGGATACAAGATTAGCCCAGGCCAGGCAGGCAGGCAAACCAGTGTCAGCTGCCTCCATGCCTGAGACCTCCCTCTCACCCTGGACCATCCCTCCTTCTGCCATGTTGGTTTCCTTCTCACATTGGTGTGTTCTTCCTGGGGCCTCCACTCAGAGAAGAGGCCCAGAATGGTCATGCTGTATTCCCCCTTGGCTTGGCTTCTAACTCTCTGGACCTCCCCATCATTCCCCCTTCCCCCACTCCCTCTCTCTCCTCTTCAACTCCCTTTTGCGGGTTGGCCTCCTCCATTAGAGTGGAAGCTCTTTGAGGGCAGGGACTGTCTCAGAGGCTGCGGGGGGGGGGGGGGGGAGAGGGGAGGGTGGCTTAATGAATGCCCACTACTTTATCTTGCCTCTGGTGCTGAGGCCTGAGGCTGGATGGAAATACAAGATGGCAGAAAGCTGGGGGTTAGAGATGAAGAGAGAGGGCGTCCAGCCTTGGCCAGGGATGGGGTACTGACCCAGAGAAGTGAGGCCCAGCAAGGTGGCCAGCGTCACTGGGATGTATAGTCCTGGGGGTTAGGGGAGTGGGGCAGAGAGCAAGCCGTAAGATAGAGGGACTCTACTCTCACAAATTACTGCAATTTATAAGTTAGTTATTTATCCATGATCCTTTGAGGGCGACTGGTCTCCCAAATAGTATCACAGGGGGGAATGTATAGTTGGAAAATCTTGAATCCCTAAAGACTACTTTGCCCAGAATTCCTTTCTGTTTTATCTTTAATGCTTTTCCTTTTGTTTATGTTGGCATGGTCATTTTTGTATAAGTTTTGAGGCTCTGCCTTGTTCTTTCTCTTTTGCTCCTAGGAGCAGGTTGGTTAGTAACCTTTTAGGTCTCTTTTGTTAGTTTATTATTAATAAAAACTTTATTAAATATAATACTTAGTTATTGGATATTAATTTAAAAAACCATCTTGGTACCTGAATTTTTTTTTAAAAAAACCCTTACCTTCCATCTTGGAATCAATACTGTGTATTGGTTCCAAGGCAGAAGAGTGGTAAGGGCTAGGCAATGGGGGTTAAGTGACTTGCCCAGGGTCACACAGCTGGGAAGTGTCTGAGGCCAGATTTGAACCTAGGACCTCTAGGCATAGTTCTCAATCCACTGAGCTACCCAGCTGCCCCTTGGTACCTGAATTTCCATAAAATTATTTTCTTTTTCTCTAAGCATTTTATTTTATGCATTTAAAAACAGGATTCTAAGGAGTTTTCAGATGAAGAAAGTAAAGCTATCAATAATCATGTGAACAATGTTCGAAATCCCTTTTAATTAGAGAAATACAAGTTAAAACAATCAGGTACCACCTCACGCCTATTGGATTGGCCAATATGACAGTAAAGAAAAGTGATAAATGTTGGAGGGGTTGTGGCAAAATTGAGGCACTTATGCATTGTTGGTAGAGCTGTGAACTGATCCAACCATTCTGGAGGGCAATTTGGAATACTGCCCAAAGGACTTTAAAAGAATGCATACTAGGGACAGCTGGGTAGCTCAGTGGATTGAGAGCAAGCCCTAGAGATGGGAGGTTCTAGTTTTGAATCTGGCCTCAGACACTTCCTAGCTGTGTGACCCTGGGCAAGTCACTTGACCCCCATTGCCTACCCTTACCACTCCTCTGCCTTGGAGCCAATACACAGCATTGACTCCAAGATGGAAGGTTAAGGATTTTATAAAAAAAAATATAAAAGAATGCATACCTTTTAATCCAGTAATACCACTATGAAGACTGTATCCCAAAGAGACTAAAAAAAAGTGAGGGGTAGGGAAGGACCTACTTGTACAAAAATATTTATAGGTGCTTTTTGTGGTGGCAAAGAATTAGAAATTAAAGAAATACTCATCAATTGGTAAATGACTGAACCAATTGTGATATATGATGGTGATGGAATACTATTGTGCTGTAAGAAAGGAACAGGATGATTTCAGAAAAAGCCGCAAAGATATACATGAACTGATACAGAGTGAAATGAGCAGAACCAGGAAAACATTGTACACAATAACAGCAATATTGTGGAACAATCAAATGTGATAGATTTAGCTACTCTCAGCAATTCAATGATCCAGGACAATTCTGAGGGACTTAAGACAAAGAACGCTATCTACCTCCAGAGAAATAACTGTTGGAGTAGGAATGCAGATGAAAGCAGATGGTTTTTCACTTGTTTATTTGGAATTATGTTTTGAGGTTTGGGTTTTATAAGATTATTCACCTACAAAAATGAACAATGTGGAAATATGTTTTGCATAGAAAAAAATAAAAACAGGACTCAGAGAAAGACTTCCCTATACTGTCAGAGGGGTCCAGGACACAGGAGAATGCTTCAAATCCTCTGATTTACGTGGTGTCCAGGCATGGAGGGCCTCCCCCCCCCCCCATCTAAATCATAGCACCTCCTTCAGATCTCAGGGTCATGGTTTGACAGGACTTCAAAGATTAACCTCCACATTTTCCAGGGGGAAACTGAGGCTCAGATTTGAGATGGTGACTTGTCTAAGGTCACACAGGAAATAAGTTGCAGAATTGGAAGTCAAATAGGCATCTTTTAATTGCAATCACATTTCTCTGCATTGAGCTTCTTTGGGGAGGACAGGAAGGAGACCCTTGGGCATGCCTCACACCCAAAAGTGTGGCAACCAAGCAAGTGAGCTTCAGAACTTGACCCTCCATAAAAGGAGATTCAAGACCAAAATGGAGCTGGTTGCTGAATTAAAAAAAAAAGAATAAAAATCATAATTTAAACCTAGAACTAATAAATAGAGAATGTCACTTCTCATATCCCCTTTTCCCATCCCCCAAAGAATAACAAGAATAATAACAGTTGACATTTATATGGCTTTCCAAATATTATTGTATTGTATCCTCACAACAATCTTGTACACTAGGCACATTATTAGTATTCCAATTTTATAAGTGAGGAAACTTGAGATGAGAGAACCTTGCTCCTAGGGAAATGCCAAAGGAAGGTGCCTTGAATAGGAGACTTGGGCAAAAATCTAGATTAGCAACCAGAAGAAAACAGTAGACACACTAACCCTCTCACAAGCCCCTATCCATAGCTGTCAAGTATTCATATCAGGTACTAGCTCAGTACAATCAATATAATAGGTACTTACTAAGTGCTAAGGGTTAGGCACTGTGCTAGGCTTTGGGCAAGCAAAGACAAAAGTGAGACAGTCCTTGCCCTCAAGAAGCTTATATTGTAGCCTCTCTAGCCATTCAGACCTGTTGAGCAAGTCTGGTTTCTAGAGAAAAGCAATATGGAATAACAAACAAATTTTTGGTTTGGAGAAGACCTACATTTAAATGCTGTTTCTGCTACTCACTTTATACATACATACATACATACATACATACATATATATATACATATATATATGTGTATATATATATATATATATATAATCTAGGACAATCCTTTGCCTTCATTAGGACCTCAGTTTTCCCAATGAGAAAATGAAAAGGTTGAACTTGATGACCGTGAAGGCCCTTTGCACTCTTAATGTATGGTCCTCTGGTGATGGTTCCTTTAATGTCATCATGACCAATGTGATAGAAGCCAGCTGGGGAGGGATTCCAATGCCTTCACTTTTCTTTGAGTATTAGAAAAATCATTAGACTTGGCTTCAGATGGTTCTAGTTTCTCATCCCTGGTCTTCTAACTGACTTGCTATGTGACCCTAGGGAGGTCCCCTGCCTTCCTTTTCCATAAAAGAGTTGGTCAGACTAGCTTCCATTTTAAGGTTCTCTTCTTGCTCTGACAATATATGATTCATCCTTCTTAGCAGAGTGATTCTCTAGCACAGAAGCCACAAGTTGTACAAGTCACGACCAGATTGGATGTCTTCAGTGTGTGGAGTCACAGCCAATCCATTATTGTCTTTTAGAGAAGCTCGATGAAAGCTTTAGAGACTGTCCTGCCTGGAGGAGGCAGCCACTGATAACAGGCCAGCAGGCAAGTTGGCATGTCCCAAATGGCTTCTCCTAATCAAAGGGTCCACTGATGGAGGGGAAGGGTAGAGGTCCGACAACACACAAGCATACTTTGGCCGCTTTCCATTGGTTCCAGCTGAGGGTGGAGTGAAGGGAATTTTCGCCTTCTTGGCATCTCCTGGGGATAGGAGGTTGAGATGTGGGGTGGAAGGCGGAAAGAAAGAGAGAGGTTATTGGAAATATGAACTAAATATAAACTATTCAGACAACATTTGTGAAAGACACAATTGTTGAGGGGGACCATCGTGGGACAAGAACTAATCTGTGTTGGAAGCCAGGTTTTCCTCTCTAAAGGACAAATCCAGGGCTGGAGGCAGGGTCATATGGCCTGTGTGTGGGTGGCTGGGAGAGACTCAGGGGACAGGATATGGGGCAAAGGGAATTTCCAACCCTCATCAAATCCTTATGGAGTGACCATGAGCAAAAGTCAGTCTGAGACTCCAGCTCTGTTTTCCTGGTGCCTTCCTCACACCTGGGCTCAGTTGCAGTGAAGAGTGCTTGGTGCTAATTCTAGAAACCACAGGAGAAATCCATTAGATTGTCAGTTCCCCCTTTAGATTGTAAGCTTCTTGAAGAAGGGGCCTCGTTTTGTATCCCTAGTACTTAGCACGGTGCCTAGCACAGAGTGGATGCTTCATATATATTGATTGATTATTGATTGATGGAGGAGAGCAGAGCAAAGGGAAGACAAGTCCTAGCATCTCACTCATCTCAGGGAAGCCTAACCCTTGGGAAAGGAAGCATTGTACAATGGGTCAGTGCTGGCTCTTGCAGACAGAAGGCCTAGCTTCATGAGCTGGCAAGACCCTCAGTGCCCATCCAGTCCAACAGAAGCCCCCAAAGGACTCCCTCAGTGACATCCCTAAGAATGGAGCATTTAGCCTCTGCAAAAGGATCAAGGAGGGGAGCCCCCAGATTCTCAAGTCAGCCCTTTCCACTTCTTGATTCCCAGCACTTGTTTGGAAGTTTCTTCCTGACATCCAGCTGAAATCTGCCTCTTTGCAACTTCCACCTGTGGCTCCTGGTTCTGCCCTCCATGGCCAAGAGGCTGTGGGCCGGTAGGCTACTGACTACGAATGTGGGTCGGCCAGGATAGCGGACAAAGGGACCATCTCCCTAGACCTGGACTAGTGCCTCCCTTGATATAGCCTTAGGTTAGCTTGTGCTGGTGATTCCCACTGAACTTGGAGGATGCTATGAACCACCGAAAGAAGAAATGCCCAACCACGTATCTTCCATCCTTTACTCATGACACGGGCACGGGGCACCCGGGTGTTGGACTTGACATTCACTCTGATTATATTTCGTCACAGGCTAAGCATCACCATTCGAGTTTCTCGAGATTCTTTTGAATGTTGAATCTCTCACTCAGCAGAGTAGCTAGCCCGTTCAAATGGAGGTCATCCATCCGTGGGCAAGGATTCTTAAAGAATCCTTCATCGTTTTGGAGTGAAGGAGACTTTGTGTCACGTAAGTCATTTTGACTTATCCCAGCCCACAGATATTAATTTAATAAACGAATTGAATACAAGAGTCTTCTTGAGTTAGTCAGTGTGCTCTCCTAGATCACGGAGGAGTCGGGGTTCCTAGCACATCGAACAAAGTCTAGCCCCAAACTAAGATCTTGGATTCACTTGAACCAAGGGCATTCGAGATACCGGGTGCAGGAATGAAGGAGGTTTCTGTTGGAGGAACGATTGATATCTGGGGATGTCCATCTGTAAAATGGGGGAGTTTGAACTACATTTCCAAGGTCTTTCCTTGTCCTAGAATTCCAAATCTACCCTTGGGTCTTCCTCCTCCCTAGCCTGTCTTCTGTAACATGCCTTCTTCCTCCCCAAACTAAAATCTACTTTCAAACATGCCAGATCTAGGGAGCCAGAAGTCC
>NC_058135.1:14672620-14715120 GCF_016433145.1 Gracilinanus agilis | reverse complement strand
GAGAAAGGGAAGGGGGAGAGGGAGGAGGGGGGGCAGAAAGGGAGAGAGAGAGGAGGGAGGGAGAGAGAGAGGGAGAGGAAAAGAGGGCGAGAGAGGGAGGGCCAACCAGCAAACCCCAGGCAGGTCCCTTCCTCCAACAGGAAATAGTTAATGGGATTTCTAAGGTTTCAGTGTCCGGCCAGGCCAGGAAAACAAACAGTGGGGCTGGGGGAGGGGGCAGTGGTCCTGATGATTCTTTCCTGGGGAGTTACAGAAATCTTCTAAGTGGTTACCATCACTGCCCAGCCCTGCAGCTGCTCACCTTTTGGGAAGAAGGAACCTGAGGCTGAGCAGAGGCAGGGCCAGATGGTCGGGGCCCCAGGGCTTCCTGTTCAAACTCCTCACTGGGCCACACTGCCTTTCCAATCCAATTCTCAATCTGCCTCTTCTGAGATGGAATGGGACAACCTGCTAAACTTTGGCCCAAGAGCCTGCTTTCTATCTGGGTGATCCTAGACAAATCCTTCTACCTTGCTGGGGTGGATTTGGAGACTGAGGAACTGGGTTCAAATCCTACTGAAGCTATTTCTTACTTGTGTGGCCTTGAGTCATACCACGCACGTCTTTGGGCCTCCGTTTTCCTTTGTAAAAGGAGAAGCTCCGGGGCGAGATTCCCACGGCGGGTCCCGGCCGGCTCTGGCCTCCTGTGTAAGTCCTGGGCTCCCACCCTCCTGGGAACAGGAAGCCCTTGGCAATCCACAAGCCTCAGGAGCTTTACCCGCCTGGGCCCAGAGAGGCGTTCACGGGGAGCCCCGCGCTTACCTGGGCAGCAGCCTGGGAGCTGACGATAAAACTATGCAAATCGGCTCCGGACTGGGTAAATAGGAAATAATTAGTAACGAGTCATTGAGCAGATGTTACTCCGCGCTTGGCCAGGAATAGAAAACGAGGAAAAGAAAGCCAGTCCCTGCCCCCTCCCAGCGCTGCACTTCTGGAGTCCCCTTTGACTCTCTTTGCCCTCCTTTAGTGGTTTGCCATTTCCTTCTTCAGCCCATTTGACACATGAGGAAACTGAGGCAAACGGAGTGAAGCGACTTGCTCAGAGTCACACGGCTAGTCGGTACCTGAGGCCAGATTGAAACTCGCAGCCACTTCCTCCTCCGCACTCACGGGGAAGACCACGCGGCCCGGCTTGCGTAGGACAGGGGAAGGGGCGCCCAGTGGGGGCGGGGGAGAGAAAGTCTGAAGTACAAAAGAGGGAAGGCAGCAGCTTGAAGGGGGCTTGAGAACAACTCCCGTAAGAGGGAGGAACGGCGTCGGCTGAGACCTGAAGGAAGCCCGAGAAACCAGGAGGAGGCGTTGAGGAGGGCAGAGCCTTCCCAGGCAGGGGGGACAGCTAGTGGACGTGCCAGGAGTGTCGTTCCGGTAGGGTAGGGGGCTGCGGGGGAGAGGGCAAGGTGGAAGGAGTCTGGAAAGGTAAGAAGGAGCCAGGGCTTGGGATGCCAAACAGAACGCGAGCTGCATGTGGTCCTGGAGGCAACACGGAGCCCCTGGAGTTGACTGAATAAAGGGGTGAGGTGGGGGGACCCCTGCAGCAGGAAAATCCATTTAATGGCTGAATGGAGGCTGGATGGAGAGCCTGCACCAGAGTCGGGGCCCAGGCAGAGGAGACAAGAGATTTCATAAAGGTGGTAACAGATCAGATAAGAGAGATGGGGAGACAGTGAGGGGTGGGGGACGAGGTCTAGGCTGGGATGGGGCTTGAGATGCCCTGGGCAGGATGGAACAGTAGGGAAGGCACCAGAGAAGTTTCTGGAGGGGACAACTGGCTGTAAGCTGCCAACTGTCACCTCCATAAGCCTGCACACATGAAGAGGTCCACAGATGGAAGATGAAGGCTCTCCACCGCTCAAATACAGCAGGCTTTGTTGTTCGCAGCTCCACAAAACAAAAACCAAGGCTATGGGCGCAGGGAATGGAGAACACCACTTGGCCTCTTTGGGTTATTTTTCCTCTGGCTCAAACTAATTTGCAGGGAGGACATCTATGTGTAGCCACAGCTATTCCTAGGAAAAGTAGGTAATCTGTAACATATGTCTTTGATGTCTTACCCAGAACTAAGGATCCAAAAGGACAGCTCCACCACCACCACCCCCGGGGTACCTGCTGAGTCTCCCTCAGAGGTTGCCTTGTCCTTGCTGGAAGCTCAGGAAATTAGAATTGAGATTTATTTAAAAAAAAAAAAGAATTCTATAAAAAAAAAAAAAGGCATACCTTTTGATCCAGTAATAACACCACTAGGTCTGTATTCCAAAGAGATAAAAAAAAAAAAAATGGGAAAGGACCTACTTGTATAAAGATATGTATAGCTGCCCTCTTTGTGGTGGCCAAGAATTGGAAACTAAAGGAATGTCTCTCAATTTGGGGAATGGCCAAACAAATTGTGGTATGTGATAGTGATGGAATATATTGTGCTCTAAGGAATAATGAGCAGGATGATTTCAGAAAGAACTAGGAAGACCTTCATGAACTGATGCAGAGTGAAATAGGCAGAACCAGGAAAGCACTGTTCACAGTAACTGAAACATTGTGGGATGATCAAATGTGATGGACTTAGCTACTTTCAGCAATATAGTGATCTAGAATAATTCTGAAGGACTTCTGACAGAGAATGCTATCTACCTCCAGAGAAAGAACTGTGGGAGTCAGACTGCAGATGAAAGCATTCAATTTATCATTTGTTTGTTTGGCTTATTTTGTGAGATTTTAGTTTTATAAGATTACTCACTTATAAAAATGAACAATACAGAAATATGTTTTGTGGGATAATTCAGACTGAATTGCTTGTCATCTCCTGGAGGAAGAAGGGAGAGAAACAATATAGATCATATAACTTCAGAAAACTTATGTAGAAATTTGTTATTAAAATAACAATTAAAAAAAAGAATTCAGATCTGTTGTTCAATAGTGTCTTTGTGATTCCATTTGGGGTTCTTATTTTTTCCCTTCAAAAATGTTTTATTTTTTCCCATTTACATGTAAAAACAATTTTTAGCACTCATTTTCTAACATTTTGAGTTCCAAATTCTCTTCTTTCTCCCTCCCCCCCAAGATGATAAGCAATTTGCTATTGGTTATACATGTGCCATCATATAAAACATTTCCATACTTGGCATGTTGTAGAAGAAGACACATTTAAAAAACATGAAGAAAATAAAGCTTTGACTGTCTGCCCTCTGATCCAGCCATACCACTGCTGGGTTTATATCCCAAAGAGATAAAAGGGAAAAAAAGACTTGTACAAAAATATTTATAGCCATGCTTTTTGTGGTAGCAAAAAATTGGAAAATGAGGGGATGCCCTTCAATTGGGGAATGGCTGAACAAATTATGGTATATGCTGGTGATGGAACACTATTGTGCTCAAAGGAATAATAAACTGGAGGAATTCCATGTGAACTGGAAAGACCTCCAGGAACTGATACAGAGTGAAAGGAGCAGAGCCAGGAGAACATTGTACACAGAGACGGATACACTGTGGTAAAATCAAATGTCATGGACTTCTGTACTAGCAGCAATGCAATGACCCAGGACAATTCTGAGGGACTTATGAGAAAGAACGCTACCCACATTCAGAGGAAGAACTGCAGGAGTGGAAACACAGAAGAAAAACAACTGCTTGATCATATGGGGATATGACTGGGGACATAGACTCTAAATGATCACCCTAATGCAAATATTAATAATATGGAAATAGGTCTTGATCAATGGCACATGTAAAACCCAGTGGAACTGCCCGTTGGCTGTGGGAGTGGGGTGGGAGGAGGGGAGGGAAAGAACATGAATCATGGAACTATGGGAAAATATTCTAAATCAATTAATCAAATAAGATTTTTCAAATAAAAAAAAAAAAAGAGTGATCTGCTTTGGCCTGCACTCAGACTCCATTAGTTCTTTCTCTGGAGGCAGATGGCATTTTTCATCATGAGTCCTTTGGGATTAGCTAAGTCCTTCACAGTGGATCATGGAAAAATATTGCTCTTACTACATACAATTGTACTATGTAAAGTCCTCCTGGTTCTGCTCACTTCACTCAGTGTCAGTTCATACAAGTCTTTCCAGGTTTTTCTGAAATCCCCTGCTCACATTTCTCATGGTGTAATTGTATTCCAATACAATCATATATCACAACTTGTTCAGTCATTTCCCTGTTGATGATCATCCCCTCAGTTTTCAATTCTTTGCTACCACAAAAAGAGCCATTATGAATATGTGGGTATAAATAGGCCTTTTCCCTTCTATTCGATTAATTTTGGTTACAGACTTCATGGTAGAATTGTAGGTCCAAAGGGTATGTGTAGTTTCATAGCCCTTTGGGGAGAGTTCCAAATTGTTCTCCAGAATGGTTGTATCAGTTCACCATTCCCCCAAAAGCATACCAGTATCCCATTTTTCCCACATCCCCTCCAACATTTATCATCTTCCTTTTCTATCATATTAGCCAATCTGATAAATGTGAAGTGGTACCTCAGAATTGTTTTGATTTGCATTTCTCTAATCAATAATGATTTGGAACATTTTTTCATATGACTATAGATAGCTTTGATTTCTTTGTCTGAAAACTGCCTGCTTATCTACTTTGATCATTTATCAACTGGGGAATGGCTTGTATTCCTGTAAAATTGATTTAGTTCTCTCTATATATTTGGGTGTTTTTCTTGGTAGAGACACTGGAGTGATTTGCTATTTCCTTCTTCTGTGGGAAGCCAATAAGAGAATAGATAAAAATCTGAGACTCCTCTTTTGACTACAGATTAAACTGTCTCTCTACACTTCTTCAGCTCTTTTTTTAAAAAATAGATGAGGAATTGGGGCAGACAGGGTTAAGTAACTTGCCCAGAGCCACACAACAACTATTAAATGTCTGAGGCTAGATTTGAACTGAGCAAGATGAGTCTTCCTGACTCCAGGCCTGGTGCTCCATCCACTACATCACCTACCTGCCTGTCGAATTGAGATAGGGCCAGGAAATAGGGTCTGTCCATTGATTGTCTGTGATGCTTGCAGAGAATATGCCTCATCTTACACAAACCCTCTCTAAGAGAGGGAAGGCTGAGAGATCCAAGTTTAAAGAGATTGTCATACTGTGGAAATAGAGTTAAGATAGAGGGCTTGCCTGGCATTGGTTCAAGTCCAACATCTGAAGTATCTTGGCTACTTGACTCTAGCCAGGAGATTGCCCGTAGACAGCTTTCTAAAATTAAAAGTGATCTGCCTCATTGAAGGGGGTTTCTGCAAGAGGTTCTCCATGTGGATGAAATTAAGGGCCCAGATTCCTCTCTTCCTCCCCTGAAAAAAATAAGGTGGATACATTTGGAAAAGAGGGAAGAAAAAGAAGAGACAGAATTAAAGTAGAGATGGTTGAGACAGAGAAGGAGAGATTTCAAGGAGGTAGCCTAGACCAAATGAGAAGATGGGAAGACATCAAACAGGCATTCTCTATTAGGGCTGGAGCTCACACTGCCACCAATCAGATCATCTCTCAGCCTTCCCTCTAAGATATAATAGTATTTAGTCTTTAATCTCTCTGTTAGAAATGCCCCAAAGCTAGCACTCAGCACCCAGAATGTCCCATCCTTAGTGAATGGCCCTCCTTCACTCTGGCTTCCACATCTCAGACCAAAGCAGATAGGTAGTTTCTCCTAATCACTCTACCCAGAAGGGTATCTCTATCCAAATGTTTTTTCCCAGCTTTCCTTGGCAGGTAGATCCATGTCTGTGGCTGGGTTAGAGAAAACTCTGAGCACTGGGCTCTGTTAGGCAAGACCCCTCTCCTGGAGGCAGCTACACTCCCTTCCACAGCGCCCACACGCCCCTTCTAGCTTCCTGTTGTTCTAAAGCATGTGTTCCCATAGTTCAGGTTCAAGGGCATTGAGCCTCTCTCATCCAGTCTAAACTGATGGAATAACAACAGACCACCAAGGCAGCCAAAGCAAGAAAAGGCTCAGCTCCAGAATCAGGAGCAGCTCCATCTGCTCAGTGCCTCTACTGACCTTCCAACCTCTCTCTCTTAACCATCTACAACCAAGTGAGTGTGAGTGAAAGGGCAAAGAAGAAGAGAGAAGGCAAGAGTAAATGACTAGGCAAGGCTCACTAGATTTTCAGAAGGCCCAATCTCAACTATAACAAATGTGCTCTCATTAGTTCTGGGCTAGTAGGCACTGGAATGAAGCCTATTTTCTTTGGTACGTGGGTACCCAGAGAAAGCATGAGCATGCAACTGAAATTCCTGTTGTATCCTCTTGAGGAACCCTGACATATAATTCCCCTAAGCAAAATGACTTCCTTTCCCTTCTCTTCGCCAAGCTCTGCCCTGATCCTGGAGGACTTGAACATGCATATCTCCCTCAAACACCCTAACTACTCAGTTCCTCAACCTACTCACCTCCCATGAGTTACTCTCGTCCACCCCATCTCAGCCACACACAAAGGTGGCCACAGCCCTGATCTTACCATCACCTATAAATGGACCATGGGCCACATTCAAGAATTCTGACATTCTCTTATCTGGTGGTAAATCCATGGGCTTTTCACCTCTCCCTCTGCTTTCCCTTATTCCCCTACTCTTCATCTGCACTCTGACTTCCAATCCCTTGATCCCTTAATTCTCTCCCTGGCCTTCTCCCCACTTCTCCCCATTTTGATTCCTGGGTGAATCAATTCAACTTTGTCTTCTCTTGAATCCCTACTGTCGTCCTTACTATATCACTGATTGCACTCAATAAGCTCAACCTTGGACATTCCCACCATTGATCACCTTCATGCCTACACACATGCTGCTAAATGAAGATGGAGAAAATCATTCAACCATTTTGACTAGGTCCACTACAAATTATGCTACCCAGTCTCATTTGGGTCCTCACTGCAACCAGGTAATCCTATTATACCTTCCTTATCAGCTTAGCTTACTCTTCCACTTTCTACCGAGACTCTTTCAAACCTTTTCACCTCTCCTCAAATCTTCCACGGCTCCCTCCCACCTTCATAGCTGAGAGCCTTGTCTTATATTTTACAGAAAAAAAGTTAAGGCCATTCACTGTGAGCTCCCTCTTCTCCCACCTTCCTCACCCAGATGCCTTCTAGCCCTCTCTCCTACTTCACTCCTATCTATGATGAGGTAACTTTATCCAAGGCTAACTCCTCTACTTGTTCAAGTATGCATTCCATCCCATCTCCACCAACATATCGTGCCACCTCTATCATTTCACTCTTCCACTTATTTTCAGTCTCTTCCTAGCTACTGGCTCTTTCCCTACTACCTCCAAAAATGCCCATGTCTCTGCCATCCTGAAAAAAAAACCTTAAAATCATTCCATCCTGTTATAGGGAAATTGTAGATTAGGATTATTATAAATTAGCAAAAAGCAGAGCAGGCAAAAACTGGCAGGAGCTGAAAATTCCAAACCTGGAATGTTGGCAGAGGCTTATGCATACAGCAACTGAAAACTGGCAGTTTGCTTTTGGGGAGCAAGTTGTGGAGTTGAGGTTTTGGCAACTGACCAGAGAGCCTGGAGCCTGTAGATTAGGACTGGGATCTTGAATTGTGGAGCTGTACTTTGGATTTTACTGTAAGACTTTTAAACAAGACCAAGGAGTTATTATGTTGAGATGGGAGTTTTCTGGGCTGGTGGACATCCACAAAAAATCCTATTCTCCCTAACTCCTAGTGGATTACTTTGCTGTATACCTAGAGTTTCCTGGGACCTGATACATCTAGAAAACATCCAGTGGACTGCTCCATGAGATACCCATTTACCCTGCCTAATGAGCCCTACCCCAAGTTGGCTCTTTATAGTTAGTGTCTAAGTAGCCATTTTCCCATCCCAACATTCCCTGGCAGTTAATCCATAGACTTAAGTGACAGTTGATTCCTCTTACCTCCCTTTCCTGCCCTTGCTAAAATCTTTTTATATGCACTTCCTTGATTTCTCCTTCCCAGACTACAAGAACCCACCGTTGAGTTAAACTGTTTTCCCTGACTGTGTTTGTTTTCTGTTACCTTGTTATTCCCCAGCTAAGTGTATGATAGTTTGCTACCTTGCCAATCCAGCTGAGGGATTAATTTAACCCCAGCTGTACCTGTGTCTCCCCTTCTAATTCCCTACCTATTCTAGTTATATATGACAATCCCCAGCTATTATCCTGTAGCTCTTCTGCCATCAATAGCTAAATTCCTCAAAAATGCCATCTGCAATAGGTACCTGCACTTACTTTCCTCTCTCCCTTCTTAACCTCATACAATCTGGCTTCAAACCTCATCATTCCACTGACACTGCTTTCTCCAAAATTACTTAAGGTCTAATCCAATGACTTTTCTCAGTCCTCATTCTCCTTAATCTCTCTGTAACCTTTGACACTGTCGATCACTCTCTTGCCCTTGATTCTCTCTTCCCTCTATGTATTCAGGATGTTGCTCTTTACTGGATCTCCTCCCATCACTCTGACTGCTCCTTCTTTGTCTCCTTTGCTGTATCCTCATCCAGATCATGCCATCTAATCATAGGAATCTCTCAGAGTTCTGTTCTGGGCCCTCCTCTCTTCTCTCTCTATACTTTTTCACTTGTCAATCTCTCCCATGTCAATCAGCTCCCATGGATTTAATTAGCATCTCTGTGCTAATGATTCTCAGAACTATCTATCCTGCCCTAATTTCTCTCGTGTCTTCCAATTGTGAATCTCCAGCTATCTATTGGACATCTCAATACTGGATGTCCAATAGACATCTTAAACTCAACATGTCCAAAACAGAACTCATGATCTTTCCTCCTAAACCCTTCCCCCTCCAACCTTTCCTATTGCTGTAGAGGGCTAACACTATCTTCCCAGTCCCTCAGGCTCACAACCTGGAAGCCATCCTAGACTCTTTGCCCTCTCTGATGCCCAATATCCAATCTATTGCCAAAGTCTATTAAATTCACCAGTGCATCATCTCTGTAAAAATCCCCTTCTCTCCTCTGACACTACCACCCACCTGGTACAGACCTCACATTTCAATTACTGCATAGCTTGCTGTGAGGGAAGCAGGGGTTAGCCTGCCCCAAATCTCTCCCTTCCCCAATCTGCCCTCTAGCCACTAAAGTGATTTTCCTAAAGATATGCCCAAGCATATCACCCCCTCCTCAATAACCTTCAGTGGCTCCCATGGCCTCTAAGATCAAAGTTTTTCATAACCCACCCTCTCCTATCTCCCCAGGTACTCTTTAATCTGGTGACATGGCTTCCTGCCTGTCCCACAAATGAGACCTTCCATCTCTTGCCTCTGAGCATTCTCTCTAGCTGTCCCCCTCGGCTTGGAACGTTCTTCCTCCTCCTCTCTGATCACTGGCCTTCCTGGCTTCCTTTGAGTACCAACACAAATCCCAGCTTCTATAGGAAACCTTCCTTGAGCCCTTCCAATTTTAGTGCCCTCTCTCTGTCAATTATTTCCTATTTATCCTGGCTATAATTTGTTTGTACATATTTGTTTGGTCCTCCATTATACTGTAAGTCCTTTGAGGGCAAGTACTGTCCTGCTCTTTGTGTTCCCAGTACTTAGCACTGTCTGGGTTTATGGTGGGTATTTAATAAAGGTTTATTGATTGACTGATTTTATTCTATCGCACAGCGCTGACAAATCACCTGCTGTATCCAGAGTCCTGTACACCCCGCTGAGTACAGGGAGTACAGGGAGCAGAAAGTTTAGCTAAGACGTGGGTGCATCTCCTTGGAGCTTACAGTTTAGTAGAAGAGGGAGCAGGCTAGAAGCCACCCATACAGCTAACTTAGAACACTGGGGGAAGACAGGGAGTGTGTGGGTCAAGGGGAAGGGCCTGGGGCCAGGCGGGTGAGAGGAAGAAGTGTAGTCAAACTCTCAGAGGAGGCTGGGGAAATTCTCACCAAGGCAAGCCATGGTGTTGAGGCTAAGTGTCATTGATCCTTTCCCCAGGGTGAGGGAAGCCGAGTCTCTCAAGGGCAAAAGCACTCTGCGACCATCTGAACCTGCTCTGAGAGCCCCCAGATCATTGGAAAAGGTGGAGCCAACTTTGGTTTTTGCTTCCCTCCCCTCCCCCCATATCCTGGATGTGGCTTTGGTCTATGGTTTTGTAACCATGTTATTTAGAAATTAAATAATCTCCAGAAAGCCTGGGCAGGTTTAGAGGGAGGATTATCATAAGGCTCTTTCTTTCCCTGGGATCCCATTAAGAGAATCAGCACCCTGGCCTTTTGACTTTTCCATCCTGGTGGTCATAACCCAAAGGGAAACAGATCTCACTGTGCCAACCTCCCTGGAGCTGATCATAGAGGGAGGAAATGAGCTTCTGGGGGCATCTGGCACATAGGGCAACTATCTGTTTAGTCATATGCCCAGGAGTGAAGTTTTGTGGGCAATAGTAGGGAGAGGCTTGAGTGGGAGTGGTATGTGTGTGAATTGTTCCCAGAAGTAGAAATGACTCCAAGAAAGAGAGTGCCTACCTACGGTGAGACAATGTTCTTGATTTGGTAGGGAAAAGAGCTTTTAGATGTCTCAGGAAAGATCATTGAAATCCTTTTCTTTGAAGTCAAATTCAACAGCATTCCCAAATAGCCTTGTGTGCAGGACTCACACACTGCATGGAGTTTAGGGTTCATTACTGGATTTTAAGGCCCAACCTTCTGGGTGAATTATACAAAAGACAGTGCACAGATGGCTTCTATGAAGTCTGCTTTTAAGATGACAACCAAATGGATATTACTGTTAAAATTATATCCATGAGAAATGGTATTATTTGAGCCCCAACTTACTATAACCAGTAGCCCATGGTTCCCACCCTGCAGGTAGCTCTGAAGCTCATTGTTTGAGGTATTGGTTTGGGTTTGGAGGGCTTGGTTCTGGTTCTGGTTTGTTACAACACCAACACACTCACAGGAGCCAGCTCTGAGGAGCACTCTGCTGGATCAAGCCCAATAGCTAGTTGACACAATGTCCTTGCAAGCGAATGAGCTACTTGTCCATCAGCAAAGGTACACTTCAAGTGAATTTTGGGACAGGAATGCTTCATAACGACTTTAAGTTTGAACCCAGTATCCCCACAGACCAACTCTGTTGGAAGAGGAGAGTGTGTGCCAGTTCAGGGAGAATGTTATGCAATAATCACTTTAGGACTGAATCTATTCTCCTTGGGGACTTAGCTAGAGAGGCAAGAGTGTGCCTCAGTTTGGGGAATGTTTTCGTGGTTTGCTTCTTACTCTATCATTTCAGTAAAAATCAAGGAGACGTCACTGAGTCAAAATTAGGTTGGAGCGATAATAACTGGTAAATGATATTGGAGAGATATCCAGGGGGATGAGAACACAAAAGCAAAAGCATTGCCTATCAGATTTATGGATTAGGACAGTGATGGCAAACCTTTTAGAGACAGAGCTCCTTCCCCTTCCCATCCCCTAGACCAAGTACCCTGCTGGCTTCCCCAGAGATGGCATGCTCTGCCTCTCCCCTCATTGAATGTTGGGTGTGCCCTGCCCTCACCCCTACCCTACACAGGGGAGGGAGGAAGCACTCCCATTGGGCTGCTGGGCAGAGGGGTGGGGGATGTGAAAGAATGTCATCAGGCACAATGAAGAGGTGGAAGGGAGTAGCTCTGCCTGAGTCCCTCTGCCTTTTCCAGTAACAAACTGGGGAGGTGGGGTAGAGAGCAGTCGACTGCCAACAGAGAGCACTCTGTATGCCATCTTTGGCAACGGTCCCATAGGTTTGCCATCACTGGATTGGGAGAAGACTTAATGAATAAACAAGAGAAAGAAAGCATTATGAGGCAAATACATTAAATTGAAAAGGTTTTGTACAAATAAAACAAATGTAGCCAAGATCAGAAGGAAAACAATAAATTGGGGAAAATTTTCTAGTTTCTGGAAGAGATATCATATCTAAATATCTAAAGAACTTGGTCAAATATATAAGAACATGAGCCATTCCTGGTTGATAAATGGTCAAAAGATATGAACAGCCAGTTTTGGGATGAAGAAATTAAACATATATATATATATAACCATATGAAAAAATGCTCTAAGTCATTACTGATGAGAAAAATGCAAATAAAAACAAGTCTGAGATACTAATGATCTCATCCTTATTAGATTGTCTAAAATTAAAAAATGGCAAAATGACAAATGTTAAGAGGGATGTAGAAGAATAGGGTCACTAATACACTGTTGGTGGAATGGTAAACTGATCCAGTCATTTTGGAGAACAATCTGGAATTATGTTCAAAGACTTATAAAACTGTACATACCTTTTGTCCCAGCAGTACCACTATTAGGTTTATTTCCTAGTGAGGTTGGGAAAAGGAAAAGAATCATATGTTCTAAAGTATAGATAGCGGCTCTTTTTGTGGTAGCAAAGAACAGGAGATTGAAGGAATGCCCATCAGTTGGGGAATGGCTAAACAAGTGGTGGCATATGATTGTGATATATTTTGCCACAAGAAAGGACAGATTAATTTTGGAAAAACATGGAGAGGCCTACATGAAACAACAAAAGTGAAATGAGCAGAACCAAGAGAACATTATATGCAGCAATAGAAATACTGTATGAAGAATGATTTGTATATGGCCCCCTCTAGAGAAAGGACTGATAAATAGAAGTGAGACATAAAAAGCCACACATAAACCCTCCAGGGCACCCCCAAACCATGTAATGAGGGGAGATAGGGCAGTGGAGTTGCTTTGGGGACCCAGTCAATCAATGCAAATGTGGTCTGGGGAGTCAAGTTCAGAACTAATACACCCTCTTCCTCAGGTGAGAAATCAAACCAATTTGACTAGGTGGCTGTACAGTTACTCTCAGTGAAGGTGCCAGATGCCATAGCAAACTGATACAAGAAAGATTTGGGCACTTGGCATTTCCCTTTCCTTAGAGTCCCTCCCTTCCCTAAATCAAATGGATGCTCTATTTTGTTCTCTTCTTAGGGAAACATATCAGGAGAATGTTTACATTTCTCTGTTCATCTCCTGCCATCATCCTACCCAAGACAGGGAGGTCTGAACATCAGAGTGGGCATGCGGGTGGAGATAAGGGTGGATAAGGTGGATGTAAGAGATAGTATGGAGAGTGAACTAAAAACATTTGTTTACTCATTCAAAGTGGAAAATGATGGGCAGGGAAAGCTCAAAATGGCTAAACATTTGCCAGTTTGGCTAACTACTGCCCCTGATAAGAACAAGAAAGCTTGGAAGAGGGACAAATTGGTCGGGGGGTAAAAGAGAAGATATTGAGTTCTTTTTTAAGTTTTATGGCTTTTTAAAAAATTTTAAGTATTTTTCCATGGTTACTTGATTCATGCTCTTTTCCTCCCCTTTTTCCTCCCCCTCTCAGAACTGAGAAGCAATTCTACTGAGTTATATGTGTATTACCACTCTGAACCATTTTCCATATTATTCATTTTTGTAAGAGAGTAAGAAGATATTGAATTCCAATGAATTTGAGATATCTGTGAGACATCTAGATGACGATATCCAGCATGCAGCTGGTGTTGCAAGAAGGAAGTTCATGAGAGATATCATCCAGCAAAGGAAACTGAGAAGTTGTTAAAAACAGTCAGGAGGAGAACTAGGAGAGAGCAGTATTATGGAAGCCAAGAGAGAAGAGAGCACTCTAGATGGGGAGGGAAATGATTGATTATGTCAGAAGCTGAGAGAGATCAAGGAGAATGAAGACCAAGGAAAGACCATTGAGTTTAGTCATGACTAGATTATAAGTAACCTCAGAGAGACTTGTTTCCATGGGATGGTGAGGTTGGATACCAGCTTTCAAGGAACTGAGAAGGGAAGGGCTTAAGAGGAGGTGAATCCAGTGAGAGTAAACTGCTCTGCCTTAGAACTTGGCAACAAAAGGGAGGAGAGGTATGTGAAGGTAGTATGAGGGAATATCAGGGTGAAGCGGTCTTTTGTTCTTTTTAGGGTGAAGGAAACGAACATATTTGTAGGCATCAGAGAAGGATTGAAGAGATAAGAGGAGATGGAAGATGAGAGAGAGAAATCAAGAAGGTGGCTCCCAGAGGAAAGGAGGGGGTGGGTGGTGGGATGGAGGGCACCAGCAGAGGGGATGTTCTTGGAAGGAAGAAAGGCCACCTCTTTTCAAATATTGGCTCAATGGTGGTGTTGCTCCATAACGATGTAGAGGATCTGGAGGAGTTGATGTTAGGTAATGAAGAAGAGCAGAGTAATGGGTCTGGTCCAATCTCTGCAGAAGAGAATGTGAGATCTTCTGTTGAGAAAGGGGCAGCAGGGCATGTGGTAGGGGACTCAAGGACACAGGAGGTTTGGAGTGGCTTAGAATCAATCAGAAAAGAATAAAATAATCACTGGGGTCATATAAGAGGAGGTGTAATTGATGCTGTCCTGGTATTTCCTGTTCATCAACATGGGAATGCAGAGAAGGTAGATGGTGGGCCTATAGGAACCTAGATACAAAACTAGAAATGGGTTTGGAGGCCAATAAGTCTGACTTCCTCATTTCACAGAAGAAACTGAAGCCAGGGAATAATGGGTAATTTTCCTGGAAGTAAGAAGATCCATCGCAGGATTTGAAGCAGTAGAGTGACATGCTCACTTCCAAATCTGAGCAAGAATCTCCTTTATGACACTTTCCCGATCAGTGGTCATTTGTCCTCTGCTTGATGGTGAAGGGTGAACTCATCACCTCTAGAAACAACTCGTTCTGCTGGGGAACAGGACAGATGGTTGGGAAGATTTTCCAAGCTTGAATCTGCCTCTTGCTGACTTCCAAGTCTTGTTCCTAATTCTATCATCTGAGACCAAGCTGAGCAAGTCCAGTAAACTCTCTTCCTCAGGACAGACAACTGGATCAATCCTCAAAAGCAGCCAGCATGTCTTGTTTGAACTCAAGTCACCCAGTCTCTTTTAGTGACCCTCTCATCCTGTTTGTTCTCTTCCAGACACCCTGGGGTGTGACCTCGACTCAAAATGCCAAAGGCTATCTTTAGCTTTAGCTTTTTATTTGGAAATAATTTTTGATGGGAAGAGCTAAAGTGGAGTATTAATTTATCAGCTAACACAATTTATAATTAATGGCTCTCCCAGCCCCAGAGCCAAGAGCAGAATCTTGCAATTATACAGAGAGAAAGGGAATCCTCTGCACCATCTCTTTAATCACTAATGTGCAGGGAGGATCCAGGACACCCAGCTCCACTCAGAATGACTCAGGTTGCCATAGCTGAGTGGCTGGTTGCCAGATTTTAGATTTCAGTGAACCTTAATTTAGACGGACAAAAACTGCCTGTATCAGTTACAATTTCATCAGAACAAAGCTCTTTTACTTTAGGCACAACAAATCTGGGAACATTTAGTGGAAGAGGATGGAACCCCAGCAAGAAGGAAGATAGCTATGTCTTATTCCAAACTATAGAATTTTTCCAGGAAGGAGGGAAGGAGGAGGGGAAGGAGAAAGGGAAAGAAAGAATTCGCCTCTCACTGATTCTCTCTTCTTTTTTAACTAGGATCAGGAAGGTGTGAGCAAAGAGAGTGCAGTTTTCTGGGTTGGTGTCAAATTGGCCCTGATAATGTTCCTCACTTCTGACTCTCCACTTCCTACACCAGCTGTCTTCCTTTCCTAGAAAGCACTCTCACTTCACCTCTGCTCATAGCATCCTTAGTTTCCTTAAAAATGTCACTCAGGTTCCACATTCTTCAATATGACTTTCTTGATCATTCTCTTCAGCTACCAGGACCTTCCTCTATCACCTTCTCCCATTACATTGTATTGATTTCGTACATATTTTCTATAAACCTGTGTGTGTTCATGTTGTCCCGCAGGAGGATGGGAGTTCTTTGGGGGACAGGGGCTGTTTTATGTTTGTCTTTGCACACTTAGCACAGAAAAAGATTGAACCTGTTCTAGGTCTTGTTCTAGTCTAGGAACCTGTTCTAGTGAGAACAAGGTGACATGGGAGGAAGTCCCAGATAGCCAGATTTTCACATTGCTATCAGGAAAGGCCTTAGAATGCCTTTAACACCACTGGAGCTGTCCAAAAGGATCAGGAGGTCATGGGTTTCCTTTCATTGGGGACTTCAGGTAAGGATGGGCTGACCTCTTGCCATCTTTCTGTTGAGGTATTTATTTCTAGGCATGGTCAAGAGCCATGATGGTGAACCTATGGCAGGTGTGCCAAAGGAGGCATGTAGAGACATCTCTGTGAGCATGTGCCACCCATTAGAATTAGTTACCAGAAAGACAGAGGAACTCCGTGGAGCTGCTCCCTTCCCCGTTTCCACCATGTTCCGCTGCCCAGCAGCCCAATCAAAGTGCTTAATCTCTCCCCTGAGCAGAGCACCCAGACCACTCTCCTCCCTTTCTCCCTCCCCTGTCTGGAGTAAGGTGATGAGCCCCAGAACAGGGGTGGGGTGGGTGGATGGGGGCATAGCATGCAATTGGTGGGGAGGGGAGGATAGCACGTGATCTCTAAAAGGTTCTAAAAGGTTTGCCATCACTAGCCCAGAGTATGAACTGCAAGGACTCATCCAACTATGAGATTGATTTTATAAGGTCACCTCAAGAATCGAGTTAGAAGTTAATGCCCAAATAGAAAGAAGAAGCTAGGAGAAAGGCTCAGGATTCAGTAAGTGACTAGAGATGGGAGTTGAAGGAAAAAGGATGACTCTGACAATCTGAGTCTGGGTCACTGGAAAGATGATATGCCCATTGACCAAGAGAAGGAAGTGAGAAAGGGGAACAAGACCAGAGGGAAAACTGATGAGTTCAGTCCTTGTCTCCCCTCATCTGCTTTTCCTCCCGCCCCTTTTCTTGCAACATGGTTTCCTTACCACTTTTGGAAAATGAGGTGTTTCACCCAAATGAATTTCCAGAGAACTCATCGACCAAGACCAAACTCTTACGCCCAATTTTAAACCTTTTTATCACAAAAGGTTCTTTCTTGATTGTTCTTCTTGCCTATCTCCTAAACTGAGAACCCTGAGCAGAACTGACCTTTTCTGGATGACTCTTTGGGTACCTCTCTGGGGACTTCGATTTCTTTAGCTATAAAATGGCAAAGTTGGACACTAAGGGTGCTAGTGTCCTTTCCAGCTCCAGCATTTAGCGATGCTATGATCAATTTATTAATCTGTCAGTCAATGAATATTTTTAAGCACAGTGCTAATGCTGGGAATACAAAGAAAGGGAAAAGGCACTCCCTGCTCTCAAGAAGCTCCCAGTCTGATGGGGGAAAGGGCAGTATGTGCATCTATACACACATATCTACACACGTTTATAAGCATGTTTATATGCACATGCACATGTACCATGCATCCACATATGTATGGATATATGCTCAGTCATGCATTCAGGAACCTGTAGGGATGTTTCACCTCTTCTAAGTGGTTCTGGTGTAGCTCTGTTCACTGAGTTCATCTCTTTGTTCTTTATATTCTTTTAGGTGCCTTCCTTGCTCTTCTGTCATTCTGTTGTTGCTGTTGCTTCCTCCCTTTATCTCCCCTCTCAGTTCTAGTTCTAATGTTCTAGTTCTAACTCTGTTCCAGTTCTAATGAGCTGCATCCCCTTTGGTGAAGAAGCATGTCACCAGCTTCTATGACTCTGGGTAAACTTCGAGTGAGTAGGCTCTGCCTGAGGATCCACACACTTCTCTTAGAAATACGTGAACTTTTGTGCACATATTTGAGTGTTTATTTTGGCTTTGAGAAGTCCTTCTCCCCAACCCCACAAACACACCTTGACTTCTCCTTCCTTTGCTGAATATAACAATAATAATAACAGTCATTCAGCAAAGGGAAGTGATAAATGTTGGAGGGGATGTGACAAAATTAGGACGCTAATGCATTGCTGGTGGAGTTGTGAATTGATCCAACCGTTTTGGAGGGCAATTTGGAACTGTGCTCAAAGGGCTTTAGAAGACTGTCTGCCTTTTGATCCAGTCATACCATTGCTGGATTTGTACCCCAAAGAGATAATAAGGAAAAAGACCTGTGCAAAATATTTATAGCTGCTCTCTTTGTGGTGGCAAAAAATTGGAAAATGAAGGGATGCCCTTCGGTTGGGGAATGGCTGAACAAATTGTGGTATCTGCTGGTGATGGAATACTATTGTGCTCAAAGGAGTAATGAACTGGAGGAATTCCATGTGAACTGGAAAGACCTCCAGGAATTGATGCAGAGTGAAAGGAACAAAAGCAGGAGAACATTATACACAGAGACGGATACACTGTGGCATAATCAAATGTAATGAACTTCTCTACTAGCAGCAATGCAATGACCCAGGACAACTATGAGGGACTTATGAGAAGGAACGCTATCCACATCCAGAGAAAGAACTGTGGGAGCAGAAACACAGAAGAAAAACAACTGCTTGTTCACATGGGTTGATGGGGATATGATTGGGGATGTAGACTCTAAATGACCACCCCAGTTCAAATATTAATAATATGAAAATAGGTCTTGATCAATGACACATGTAAAATCCAGTGGAATTGCACATTGGTTACAGGAGGGAGGAGAAGGGAGGGGAGAGGAAGAAGATGAATCATGGAATCATGGAAAATTTTTCTTAATGAATCGATTAAACAAAATTAAAAAGTAATAATAGTCATTATAACTAGAATGGATAGAGCACTTTAAGGTTTACAAAGTACTTTACAAAACACAACCTTAGGAATGAGAAAACTGAGGCTGAGAAATTTTATGTGACTTGCCCAGGGTCACACAACTAGGAAGACAAGATTTGAACTCAGATCTTTCTGACTCCAAATTCTGTGCCCAAGGCAGGGTGCCACCCAGCTCCCATGTCTTGTCCAGGGGAATCTTCATCATGAGCTAACTATGACATTATTTTGTCTGGGCCACAAGAATTCTCAGCTGTTTCTTGTTTCTACTTCCCAAGTGATGCCCCATGGGAGTCTGTGGCTGCCCACCCATCACTGTTGCCACTTACAAAAAGGTGACGAGCAAATGAACATTGTCTGGGCCACATGGGAAGTTGTGTTCTGCTTCTTACTCACAAGCTTTCTCATGCGGTCATGGGAGTGATGAAGATGCTTATGACTAGTGTAGACAGCAGCAGAAATGGAAAATCCTTCACAGGACCCTCAGCCAGCTGGGAGCCTGAACTTGCTTGCCCATGAGGTGGAACTCTGACACATCTGTAGCGACCTTTCCCCAAACTTTGGCAGAGGGACAAAGACAGTCCTTCCTTCCCATCAGGAGCTAGGGCTCTTTTGGAGGGAGATAATGGAGAGGACATTATAACAATGCTACAAAAGCAGGGTTTAGAGAAAGCTTTTATGGATCTGTAAATGTCTTCCATATGCCAATTCATTTGAACCCTCCAAAGCCTTGCGAGGTATGGAACATGGTCAGATGATAATTTCCATTTTTCAAATGAGGGAACTGAGGCTCATACATGCTAAGTGATATTGTCGCTTAGCCAGTAAGTGTCAGAGGCCAGGGATTCCTGTCACCAAGGCTACACTTAAGGAACATGAGTGAAGGAAAGGACATATCTTGGCCCAAGAGGCTACCTTGGAATAGGAAGCCCAGAAATCCACTCTAGGGAGGTTAGTCCTAGTCATTGGACCTTCATTAAGTGTCACAGGCTGGGTGCTGAGCCAGAGGATGGGAGTCTCTCCCATGTGCTGTCATCACTAGCCAGCCCTGAGACCATCCTGGGTGGCTGACATCACCCCTTGTTCTGAGGCAGCTGGCAGTCTGCAAGTCCATTAAAGATAAAGACTTGCATTTTTGTCATTTTGTCTTCCCCGGCCCCTGTGCAATGGGTACAGCACCAAGCCTGGAGTCAGGAAAACTTGAGTTCAAATGTATCCTCACACACTTATTAGCTGTATGACTCTGGGCAAGTCTATTCACCTCTGTTTGTCTCAGTTTCCCCAACTATAAAATGGGAATAATAATAATAATAGCATCTACCTTCTGGGGTTGATGGAAGGATCAAATGAGATGATATTTGTAGAACACTTAGCACAGTGCCTGGCACATGATAGGGGCTAATTACATGCTTCTTCCCTCCCTTTCCCTCTTCTAGGTTGGCTGCGCAGTATATAATGGTAATAGTAGCTATCATACGGGGCCTTTACAAATAGCATAGCATAACAAGGCAATCTCAACCTGAGGCTGCTAGTTGCTTCCACAAAAACAAGTGTGCAGGCAGGCTAGAACGTCCTGGAGCAGTCTGCTCACGAGTGCCATGATCACTTGCCCAAGGGCTGGGGGTCAGAACTGGCACTGCCCTCAGCGGGCATCCAGTCTGCTGCTGCTTTGTATAGATGAAGAAATTGGATCCTGGAGAGGGGAGGGGACTTGCTCAAAGTCCCATAGGTTTGAAGGGACGGGAGAAGGATGAATCAAAGTCCACCGACTCCATTGTGGTGTGGGTGATTGACTGAGGGACTCTGGGTGGGGAGGGGACGAGAGAAGAAGGGTGCTCCTTCCTCAATGTCCTCCGGCATCCTAGAGAGTGAACGACTCAAGCCTTCCTCCGAGGCAGTGATCCTGGGCTCTCGATGGCTGTGGTAGCGGGGCGCAGACCCTGGCAAGGTCTTGTGAATGAGATGGTTTTCTCATGACCAGCCTCACCGAGTCCAGAGAGTGAGGGGGTTAGTCAGCAGGCCCTGGATTTCTTTTTTGACCCAAGGCTGAAATCTGCATCGGTGAAGGGACCATCCCAAAGACCATCCCACTGACCTCTAGAGCCCTGACCACCCACATGGCTTGGGGCCCATTGTGCGTGGAAGCAGCTTGGTGGGCTATTAAGAGATGTTCTGGAAGAACTTCTTTCTGCCCCCATTCCCACTAGTCAGTCGGTCACCAAACATGTACTAGACACTCTGTTAGGCTCGGTGTTCCAATGCTGAGGGCACAAAGAAAGGTCATGGGGAGCCACCCTCATTTGGGGGAATCTTCAAGAATCTCATTGGAAAAGGATGAAATTCCATGACAGGCATCCATCAGTTTCACCATTTACGCCCGTAGCAGAGATTAGTTGGCAGAAGGAGTTTGTGGAGGAAGGAAAGGGTGGGCACCTGGCTGATGGAGGGTGGGAGCATCACATTCAAAGATGGGCCTGTCCAATCACTCACTCATAGCATTTCAGAGCTGGAAGGAGCTTAGAGATGTCTCTGGCCCCACAGGGAGGCACTCGGTCACAACCATTGTCCACAGCTAAAAACCTTCAGGGGAAATCGTGCCTGCTTTGCCTTGCCTAGGACAGGAATTGTGGCTGCCTGGCAAGAGGGAGCTCTAACCAGGCTTCCTCCCTCCCACTCATTCTATGCATCTATAAGCAGGCTTTAGGATAGATCTAGCAGAGAGCTGAGGGAGGGTCTTGTCCACTGAATGAGAGGCTTGGCTTGAGCCAGAGGGGAATAGACACCCCTAAAGAAGAGTCTGGGCCTCCCAACGTCCAATGTGTGGGGACAGGGAGTGGGGAGCAGACACTCAGGCTCTCAGCCAAGGGAGACATAAATAGCCACCTGACATAAGAGCCCACGCCACTCTGGATGCATTTGCTTTTAGTCACGTGCCCAGGGGAGTGGGCTGCCTTTTCTCCAAGGAAGTGACTTGTGGCCTTGGAGGTATGGCAGATGGGCTGAGCACGGGAGTCATTTCTAGGCTTCTCAGATCAGGAGTGAGACACACATTCTTGCTTTCAGAAGTGTTTTCTACCTGTGCCAAGTGAGTCTGGAGACAGCTGAAGGAAGTGGGTTTCTTTGACTTCCATCTGCTGCCCAGGGCTTTTCCCAAAGCATCTGCTGGTGTCTAAACCCAGCCTGGGGTTTCGAAGGAAGCTTAGCTGAGGCTGAGTGTGTGGGCAGAAGCAGCCTCAAGTTTCTCTCCTTCCTTCTTCCTGACTCCCTGGGAAGGTGACACTTTCTTGCCTGGAGATCATGGTCTTTCCATTAACTCTATCCTCTCCTTCCCCTACCCAGTGCCTATCTGGACTTAAAGCAGCCTGGCCCAACTGGAGGAAATGGTCCCCAAAAAGAGAGGAGACAAAGGAGCTAGTCTCAGCGAGATACTGGGGACAATAGTTACCCACCCTTTCTTCCCTGCAATTTTGTGAAGTCATAGCCGCACTGGGGGGCTGTTCAGAGAGGACCAGCTCCTCTGGGCTGAGGGGGCTAACATTCTACTGAGTGGGAGTTTGGGGTCAAGCATGTACCCAGATCAACAAATCCAGCATCTTCTGTCTGCATATGAGTAAAACCTTGAAGTCAGTAAAGGCTTCTAGAAGACAGAGGTGAGGGGAGAATGCAATCTAGACTGGGAGGAGGACTCCAGTAGTCTGTGCAAAGGTATGGAGCTCAGAGATGGCCCCACTTCCTAGAGCCTTGAGGCCCCCTGGATTTGGAGTGGTGAGGGATGACCCAGCAGGGAGGCAAGTGTGGACTGATGAAGAGAAGGAGGAGGACCAGGAACGATCTGTGTCACAGAAGATAATGGGGGTGCGGGATGGGGAGAGGACCCCGGAAGAGAAAGTGGTCAAAAGTGCTCAGAGCTTCAGAGAAGTCAAGGAGGATGAGGACTGAGGAAAGGCCAGCGGTTTTTAGCCAAGTTGAAGAGATCCTTGATCATCCCAAAGGGAGCCAATAAAGTGGTGTGTAGAAAAGTAGATCACAAGGAGCTGAGAAGTGAATTGTGTGTGGTGGTGGTGGTGGCGGGGGTGGACGTGGTTGACTATTTCTGAGAGTTTCTCTTTGAAAGTAAAAAGAGATATAGAATGATGTTTGAGGGGTGTGAGGGTCAACCAAAGGTTTTTGTTTGCTTGGTTGGTTGATTGTTTTTTCAGAATAGTAGTAACCTGGGCGTGTAGGTAGGTAGTAGAGAAAGGAGATAGAAAGGGACAGAAGATTAAAGCATGAGAGAGATTGATTTCAGGAGCAAGCTCCTTGAAGATAGAGGAGAGAATAGGATCAAGGACATAAGTAGAGAGATCATAAAATTATAGATTTGAAGTATAAGGGATTTTAGAGGTCACTGAGTCCAACTCTTCCATTTTAACCGAGGCAGACAGAGAGTAAGTGATTTGTCCAGGGTCCCACACATAGTAGATATCTGAGGCAAGATTCGAATCCTAGCCTTCCAAGTCTATCCACTGTTCTGGGCTTGGGCTTGGCATAGCCTTTTCTTCAGAGACTGAATAGCAGAGGCCAATTGAGATCAAAGAACCTGAATTTGTAAAGAAAAGGCAGGTGGTAGTGGAAGAGCCAAAGAGTAGTAAACTACCGCGTGTCCTTAATAGGGCGCATGGCTGATGAACTGGGAGACCAGAGGGGAGGACTGGGTGCTGAAACGGGGAGGACATTTAGGAGGTGTATGACAGAGGGAGAGACAGAGGACATGACATTATAAGAGAGGGGCACTTCCCATTTTAGAACTATTATGGGTGAGGGTGAGAGCTAGAGAGGGTGGCTGAGGGAGGGAAGGTTTAAGTCCTGGGAACTTAGGAGATCAGTGGCCTGGGAGTGTATGTAGGGTGACTGAAGGCATGTTGATGAGTAATATTATATCAAAGGATTTGGTTTGAACTGGAGAGGAAGAGCATGAGCCAGGAATGGGAATGGAATTCCTTGAAAAAGGATGGAGAAGGGTATGTAATTGGAGGCTGGAAGTGCCTGTAACAACCACCTGGACAGGGTCTAGTGATGTCGACAGATGGAAGAATGGTAAGACATGGATGAAAGATGGAGGAAGGAGAAGGGAGGGTCTAGAAATAGTCGAGCTGTATGTTTCCCAGTGCAGGGTGTTAGAGTACAAGAGGAGAGACTCTCAGCACTGAGAAGACTGTTCAGGAATGCAGTGGCATCGGGAGGAGGTCAGGTTCCCATGGGTACTGGAGGAAGGAGTGAGTTGTGCATGTCTGTAAGGGGGGACGCCAGACAATTAGAGGTGCCGGGAAAAGGTGGGAGTGGGGGCAGGGAATCTGGGGTGAGGAAGAGGAAGTGGAGGAGAGGGTGAGGAGTCTGGTTTAGTTCCCCATCCCTGCCTGGCTTCTAACAGAAAGTGGGTGACCACTTGATGAAGCAATATGGCTTCCAACCACATTACTCAATTGAAACTGTTCTCACTGATATTACCAGGGACAGTCTCCATTGCCAAATCTGATTGTCTTTCCTCAGTCCTAACACTTCCTGACCTCTCTGCTGCATTTTGAAACTCTTAACCCCCTTTTCCTCTGAATATTCTTTCCTCTCTGGGTTTCCATAACCTTCTGTGTGTCTGTCTGTGTGTCTGTCTGTCTCTGTTTCTCTCTATCTCTGTCTGTCTCCTGTCTTCTCAGGATTGTTTTCTGGCTTATTCACACAATAAAAGCTGACCTTTATGTAGCCTTTTAATGTTTATAAACCCCTTTACGTGGGTTCTTATTTGAGCCTCACAATTTTGTGGAGATCCCCATTTTACAAATAAGAAAACTGAAGCTAAGTTAAGTGACTCACCTAGGGTCACACAACTTGTATGTGTCTGACATAGGTTTTAAACTCAGCTCTTCCCGATTCCAAGTTTAGAAATAATAGTTTAGGAAAGAGAGCAGGTCTTCCTAGCCATCTTCCACAGAAAATCTACTTAGGGAGATGGAAGGAAGTTCATCTAGCTCCCTTTGGAACCTGTGCATTTCCTGGGTGTCAAGACAGCAAGTGGGTCACACATCTGCCATTCTTCTTTTTTTCACACAGAACCAGTCTAATGTTCCTTTTTTTATTTTATTTTTAAAAAATTTTTAAACCCTAATATCTTTTATATATATCCTTCTATGTTAGTTTTTATTTGTTACAGGGCTAGGCAATGGGGGTCAAGTGACTTGCCCAGGGTCACACAGCTAGGAAGTTTCTGAGGCCATGTTTGAACCTAGGTTCTCTTGTCTCTAGGCCTGGCTCTCAATCCACTGAGCCATCCAGCTGCCCCCTAATGTTCCTTTTTTTAGACCCTTACCTGCCATCTTATAATCAATATTGTGTATTGGTTCCAAGGCAGAAGAGTGTTAGGGGCTAGGCAATGGGGGTTAAGTGTGTTGCCCAGGGTCACATGCCCAGGAAGTATCTGAGGCCAGATTTGAACCCAGGAGCCTGGCTCTCAATCCACTGAACAGCCTAACTGGCCCCTCCAATTCCTTTTGAAGACCACTTGTTGTATACAAGTCATTGATAGCTAGATGCTGCAGCAAACTCACTCCATGGTTGGAGGAAATAAATACCTGCCCCATAACTGATTTTTAATGTACATTGAGTATCTTTCTAACTTGTGTAGTTCAAATCTACGCAAAAAAAGTTAATTAAATTTAACTGTCTCTCCAGATAGGAGATTATTGGTTATCGATTAAGTAGTCAATTCTGAATCTTTTCATGGTTCTTTGAATCACCAGCATTCGGGATTTTTTTTAGGAATTTAATTTGTTTTTCAATGAACAACAATTTATTTTTCCTTTTTTTTTCACTCTCCTTATTGGAAAAAAAGAAAAGGAAAACAAAGCCAAACAAATATTCATAATCAAGCATACCAAATTCTCACATTGGTCATGTCCAAAAAAATCTATGCCTCAACTGGAGGCCATCATGACATTTGGATTCTTTTGAGACCGTGAGGTCCTCTTGTTTTCAGCCGTATGACATCGACAGTATCAGGATATAAGATTTTGATTTATTTCTCATTATAAAGATGTTTTATTTTACCAATTACATGTAATAACAAATTTCCACATCAGCTTTCTGAAATTGTATAATCCCACGTCTCCTTCCCTCCCCCTTCCTGAGGCTGGCAAGTAATTCAGTCTGAGTTATATATGTATTATTATCATGCAAAACATATTTCCATATTGATCATTTTTTAAAGAGAATAATCATATAAAACCAAGATCCCAAAACAAAAGCCCAAATAAACAAAGGTAAAAAAAGCATATGCTTTCAATATCAGGATTTTGGAAAGTAGTTTTTTATGTCCAAGAATATCTTAGGATCGTATCGTACGATGTCTTCAGTGTGACCCAGTTTTCTAGTCATTCTGGAGCTTCCCCATTTTCCGATATCTTAAAAATGCCATCTTGGGTGTTTCAGAATGACGTCACCCCCAGCAGGGATTTCTTCTGTGTATGTTTGTTCTGATGCCGTTTTCATTTTCTTCAGCGCCATTTCCTCTTCCCATGACAGCACGTTAGGGACTGAAATGTCACGTACAAATGAGATGGCTTCACTGAATTAAGTGAAGAGTGGTCCAGTGTGTTGCAGAATTGCTCTTCTATCCAGTTTCATCCATGATGGCTGCTGGAATGATCTGGCTTCATTGGGTCTTACACTCAGTTTACTATCGATTTGGTCTCCTCGCTTCCACCAGGCTCATCATTTTTACATCATTCATCCTCCAATGTAAAATTTGCAGGTGGAATTGTATTTTTAAAAAGTTTGGCCTCCGAGTCCATGTTTCTTCCTCTTGGCAAGGAGATCAGATATTTGCTAGACCGTCATTGCTGTACTCACTTGTTTTTCCCCATTGTGGTGCTCTGCTTTACCCCAGTTTAACTTTGGCAGAAAATGATTAGGCACCATTGATACCTTTTCCTTTGTCCATAGTCCATATATCTAACTCAATTGAATAAACTTTGCTGTATTTTTACACAATCTGCATTCAGCTTTAGTCTTTCTTCTTAGCTAGATGTATGACTACTGGGGTGATTCAGAAATGACTCCCATGTGAGTAAACAGTCATTTCCTATCAAGGGAAAAATCCATTTAATTTAAAGGTTTTTTTAACTTTTAAAGTATAAATGCTATCATTAGAAAGGTACTTAATATACAATAAATATCAAGTGTTTGTTTTCTTCTCAGAGAAGAAATGTTAAGCACAAGACATTCACATGGTACCTTGATAGAAAGACAAAACAGGACTCAACAACTTAATTTATGACTGTAGTTATATTCACATGAAAGGCTGATACTTGAACCTCATCTAAACATAAGGCATTTTCTGAGACTGCTAAGTTGAAGTTTTATATTTCATTTTAGCTCTGTACTTGCTAGCTAGATGATGAACTAGAAAGAGGGCTAGTCTAGAAGCCAGGAAGATCTGAGTTCAGATCTGACCTCAGAAACTTAGTAGCTGGGTAACCATGGAAAGTCACTTGCCTCAATTTCCTCATGTGTAAAATAGGAATAACAATGCATCTATCTTCCAAAGTTCCAGGAATGTTGAACCTCCCAAATTCATAAGCTGACCTTGAAGCCTAGACACATTTATCTTAGGATAAATGCTTGTTCATCTTAGATCAGAAAATAAAAAACAAAATAATCTCCAAATCCAGATTCAGGTGCTCCTAGGCAGGGCATGTGTTTTGTCTGCCATGTGCTTATGGCCAAATGTCTACCAACTTAAAAACTAAGCCAAAGTTGGGTAGCTCAGTGGATTGAGAGCCAGGCCCAAAGACAGGAGCTCCTGGGTTCAAACATGCCCTCAGACCCTTCCTAGCTGTGTGACCCTGGGCAAGTCACTTAACCCTCATTGCTTAGCCCTTACCATTCTTCTGCCTTGAAACCAATATATAGTCTTGATTCTAAGATGGAAGATAAGAGTTAAAAAAAAAAAAAGAAAATTAAGCCAAGCTCTCCTTCCCCTAGCCCTCATAGGAAATGGCTCAAAATAGTCTTGACAAGATTTCCTGAGAAGAAAAAAAAACATAAAGTAGGTGGGTCACTCTTTCTGAAAGGTTCACTGTGAGCTTGTCAACCCAATATGAGATTGCTTTGACATCCTCCGAACACCAAGCCCCCTGGTCACTGGGGAGGATCACTGGAAGCAGCCAGGAGTTTGGTCAGCTTGGATGTGCCCAAACACTGAGCCAGCCCAGTGGGGAGTGGAAGCCAGAGGGGCAGTTGTGGGCAGAGGCCGTACGACCCGCTTACATCTATGTGCACATACACATAGACACACACCTCCAACACTTCCTGCGTCTGTGAGTTGATCTATATAGGAGGATTCCTTTCACTGCTATTCATCACAACCTGCCTCTAGCCCAGCTCCATAGCCACAGAGATCCTGGAAACCTCTATTTAGGGTTAGATAAAATGAAATAACATGTCAAATGCTCTATAAAACTTACAGCCCGTACAGCATGGCGCTGTAATGTTTTTCTTCTTCCAAAACCTTTATCTTCTGTCTTAGAATCAATACTGTGTATTGATTCTAAGGCAGAAGAGTGGTAAGGGCTAGGCAAGGGTGTTAAGTGTCTTGTCCAGGGTCACACAGTGAGGAAGAGTCTGAGTTCAGATTTGACCTCAGGACCTCCCATCTCCAGGAGTGGCTCTCAATACACTGAGCCAACCCAGCTGCCCCTGGTTTTATAAACTATTAACACTTACAGTGGCTCTAAAACTTTTGGGATATGTGGTATAAAGCTACTGTTATTATCACTATTATTTATTGGGAAAACCATTTATCATCTCTCCCTCCTAATTCAGACGCTCTTCAATAGGAGCTTAACTAAGCTCTACCTTTCGGCGTTCCCTCCAACCGAACAATAAAATGTTACGACGATGACCATTGTTTTTCTGTAACAGCTGCCCTGGGAGAGTACCCAGGCCACCAAGTTCCTGGTCCCATGACCAAGCTGGTGAGAAACTCTAGCCAAGGGGTCCTTTAGAACATGCAGATACATAATCCATCACTTAGCCTTCTCTTGGAAGCTGGCAGGGCTGTCTCTCCATTGGCAGCACCTTTGAGATTCTAGGGCCAGGATGAGGCATCAGGAGCATTACGGAGCACCTACTATGTGCCAGGCACTTGACTAAACACTGGGGACATCCAGAAAGATAAAAAATAGTCTCTGCTCCAAAGAGAGACACTAAAAGTTCAGAGGAAAATGCCAACGGGCTGGGGTGGGTGGGAGGGACTGGCAAAAGGCACATTCCAATTCTGAACACACACACCCCCCACACACACACACGTGCTGGTCTCCAGGCTTGGATCTATTTCTCCCCCCATCTCTTCATAGCTACCTTCTTCTCCCTTCTTTGGAAGGGACCTCAGAGATCTTCTAGGAAGGCAGGAAACAAACCTTTTAAAGGTGCCTACTATGTGCCAGACAAAACTGTGCTAAGCACTTTACAATTATTATGACACTATTTATATTATAATAATGTCACAACAATCATTATTATGTTATTTATATTATTATGCTGTTGTATGTATTATTGCATTATATTATTATGTTATATTGCTACAATTATTATACATTTATATTGTTATAATTATTATGACATTGCTTATATTATACTAATTATAACAATCTTTATTACATTATTTGTATTGTTACAATTATCATTATATTCGATCCTTCCAACAACTCTAGAAAGTCAATGCTATTATGATGGCCAACCATATTCAGTTGAGGAAACTGAGGCAGACAGAAGGGCAGGTCTTTCCCAGAGTCACATATCTGATAAATATCTGAGGCCATATTTGAACTTGGGTTTTCTTGACTTTAGGCTCAGTGCTCTATGAGTCATCTAGCTGTTTCTAGTCCAAACTGAACAGCTATACCCTCTATAGCACTCTCAACAGGTGGCCTTCACTTGTAAATTTCTAGTGATGGGGAACTCACTCCCTAAAATTTGGAGCCTTTTTGGCACTTAAATAGCTCTAATCATTAGGAATTTTTTCCTGAATCTTTTTCTTCCTCTATTCCTTCCCCTTTCCTTTCTGTCTCCTTCTTTCCTAGTTTCTCCTTTCCCTTCTCTTCCTCTCAACTCGCCACTTTCTCCTTACCTTTTCTCCTTCCCTTCCCCTATTTTAGGTGGTACTGTGCGTAGAACATGAGTCTTGGAGTCAAGAGTGATCTAAGTTCAAATCCAGCCTGACACTTACTGTGGGACTCTAGTCATGTCATGTCACTTTCTCTCTGTCAGCCTCAGTTACCTTAATTGTAAAATGGGAATATAATATCTATTTCCCAGGGTTGTTATGAGAACCAAATGAACTGATATTTGTTCATTCGCAAGCCTCAAAGTGCTCTATAAATTGTAGCTACCGTTATTGTTATTGCTTTGTCAAGCAGATTTTTTTAAAGCCCACCTCTTCTTCCTCCTCCCAACTGATCTTTTGTGTGTGTGTCAATGAGCATGGGAAACGCTGTTCCCTAAGGCACCCTCCATTCCCGAGATGTGCCAATCTCAATTTAGAGCTTAACAAATGAGCCACAGAACAGAGGATGAGGAAACTCTGGTCCTAAATGGCAGCCATTCTCATAGACATGCTCCTGGGAAAAGAGGAAATCTGAGCAAAGAAAGAAGCTTCTAGAGGTCAACCCTCCTCTTGGGTGATTTTCTTTCCAAGTGTCCAACCCCAAGCTAGATACAGCAGCCAGAAGAGTGGCATCCTGGAGATAAGCAGAAGGAAGGATGAAATGGAGCTGGCGCTGGCTTGTCCAGGATGTAGGCAGTGGGACATTCATAGTTCAGACCAGGGTCCAAATGGGGTGGTTTCTATGACCAAAGAGAGTCCTATGGCTGTTGTGGGTCCAAGTTGATCACCTGTCTGTCTTCCACCCTAGTCAAACCACACCTGGGCCATTATGCTCTCCTCTAGACATATTTTGAGAAGGACACAGGCAGCTTTAGGGCGTGTCCAATGGGGAAGACAACCACGATGTTGAAGAGCTTCAAAACCACGCCAAATGGGAGTCAGCTGAAGAAACTGAAGATGTTTAGTGCAGAGAAGAGAAGACTTCAGGAGAATATGACAGCTGTTTTCAAGTGTTTGAACAACTGTCTTGCAAAGATTAGCTGTGTCCTACTGAGCCCCAGAGGGCAGAACCAGGATCAATGTTGGAAGAGGAACACTGGAAGACAAGCATTAAGAAGAATCCAACTTGGGTTTGATATCAGGAAAATCTTTCTGATAATTAGAGATATCCCTCAGTGAAATAGACAGCCTGGGAGAGGCTCTAGAGTTCTTCAAGAGGAAGCCGAGTATCTGGAAACTTGTCAGGGATTCTGTAGAAATGGACTGGCTAGTGGCTCTTTCCAATTCTGAGGTTCAGTGATCCAAGAATTTTGAAGCCAAGTTATTGTCTTGTCTACTCTTGTCTAAAGTGGGAATCACAGTATCTACTCAAATCATAAGATCTAATAAGGACTGAATGTGTCTGTGTTGGGCTAAACATGGGGACGTGATTCAGAGTTTATATGACATGGTCTTTGCCTTCATGAATCTGAGACAAATACCAACACCAATAAATATTTTTGTATAAGTAGGTCCTTTCTCCTGGCTTGGATTTCTTTGGGAAATAGACCCAATAGTGGTATTGCTGGGGTCAAGGGTATGCACAGTTTTATGGCCCTTTGGGAATGGTTCCAAATTGTTCTCCAGAATGATAGGAACAGTTTGCTGTTCCACCAACAGTGTATTAGTGGAGGACAATATGATTGGCTAGAAATTTAGACTGCAAGACTAGCAACAATCCCTCCTTCCTTGTTGTCCCTATGGAAAGCTTATTGGTAATGTTCACCTGCATGATTAGTTAATGTCACAGTGATAATAAACCAGGCTTTCTTTTTTTAATTGAAAACTTTTATTTAATTAATTAATTAAGAATATTTTCCATGGTTACATGATTCGTGTTCTTTCCCTCCCCACCAACCCCCTCCTTCTCCCCGTAGCCAATGTGCAATTCCACTGGGTTTTACATGTATCATTGATCAAGACCCATTTCCATAACACTGATAATTGCACTAGGGTGGTCGTTTAGAGTCTACATCTCCAATCATATCTCCATCAATCCATGTGATCAAGCAGTTGTTTTTCTTCTGTGTTTCTGCTCCCACAGTTCTTTCTCCCGATGTGGATAGTGTTCTTTCTCATAAGTCCCTCAAAATTGTCCTGGATCATTGTATTGCTGCTAGTAGAGAAGTCCATTACATTGGATTGTACCACAGTATATCCTAGACCAGGCTTTTTTGAAGGACAGTCAGTGTTGCAGAGATAACAGTCAAGACTCCCTGGTATTCATAGGACAGTGATCAGCAAGAAAACTGACCTTCTAAACTAAACTCAGAGACAGTGAGAGATTTCTAGGAGACTGAATTTCCAAACTTAATTCAGAGACAAATTCAATGTGACTTAGGGAGCTACACAAAATGTTGGTAGTGATACAGAATGAAATCAATTACAAAATAGAATCAACTTCATTTTCTCAATTTTCACTCTGTTCTATCAGTTTGTCAGCCAATAAACATTTATTAAGCATCTACTAAGCATGGAATGGATACCCCTAAATGAATCCATATTCAGCTTCTGGGATACATCCCAAACCAGGTCCAGTGAAACCAGAACATGCCCAAGATATACCCAAGAAGCAAAGAGCATGGTTCCCACCTTGTAGGGCAGTGATTCCCAAAATGGGCGCTACCTCTCCCTGGTGGGTGCTGCAGCGATCCAGGGGAGAGGTGATGGCCACAGGTGCATTTATCTTTCCTATTAATTGCTATTAAAATTTAAAAAATTAATTTCCAGGGGGCTAAGTAATATTTTTTCTAGAAAGGGGGTGGTAGGTGTAATGCAGGATTTATGCAAGATCTCTTGCTTTTGCAAAATTACCCTAGGAAATCCTGTCAGTTAGGAGAATGGAACTCTGGCCCGGCAGGTGCTAGTCCCAGGAGCTGACAGTTTGAGCTGGGACTATAAATACCCCTGCAGAACCAACCTGGGGGTTCTGATTTCCTTGACCTCACCCAGACACCCAGCTTCCCTTGACTTCCCCTTGGGGACCCCGGGAGGTTGAAGGGAGGTTGAAGGGAGGTTTGCTTTGTGGAAAGTGGGCAGGATTTAGATTAGAGTAGCCTAGCAACAGGGACCCCCCTAAACCAATTCATCAACTATATCTGTCTAACTGGTGGACCAAACAACATCAGGGCAGTGTTAAACTATCTCTGGCTGAGGGCTGGTTCCCTCAGCCTGGCCTTACCTTCTAGGTCCATAGCCAACACTTGCCAGTCGCCCCTAGCAACAGTCTCTCAATATCCCTAAACCTTCTTGCCTCAGTTTTCCCTTCCGTGTTAAAATAAACCCTTAGCCTGAAACTGTGGACTTCTGTAGTTATTATAACATCATCTTGGGCTAAGGGGCTGAGGAGAGGGGAGGATAGCAACCACTTGACTCTAAAGGAAGTACTGGGCAAGCATCCATTTTATTCAGGAAGTATGTGAGCTTCACTTCCTGTTGAGTTCTGCTTTCACTCCAGCACGGAGGGGCCCCTCACTCTCCACCTTAAAGGAGCCTATAGGTAGCAGGGAGACCGACTGGGCATCACAGCTCAGGCTACACATCCCTGACAATCTCAAGTCACCTGCTACTGAAGTTACTGGCTCTCAGGCCCACGTGACATACTTGTACCACCAGCTCCCCTGTTATCAGCCACATTATCTATGTATTACATAGGCCAAAAAAGTTTGGGAACCACTGTGTAGGGGTTCCCAGCCTAGGCAGGAGGAAAGGGAAAGAAGAGGAAGAAAAAGGAGAAGGAAGAAAGATATCTCCCATGCACTGAGGTGTAGCAAGCCTAAAGGAGAAGAAGGTACCATGGAGCCTGGAGGGGCCAGAGATCATGAAGACCAAGTTCCAGGGTAGTCTTAAGCATATGAACAGTGTAAGAAGACTTGAGTCAGGAAAAACACAGGACATATAGTGAGCACACTGTGTAGGGAAGTAAGATCATGGGTTCATAGAACAAGAAGGAACCTTGGTGATCATTCACTCCAACCCTCTCAGGTTATGATGTGGAATCTATGGCCCAGAGAGGAAAAGGAACTTGACTAAAATCCACACAGGAAGTTATAGAATGAGTATTCAAACCAGATCCTCTCATTCCAAATGCAAGGTTCTTCCCCTCATGTTACACGTGTCTTCCTTGAGCTTCAAAGGAGAATGGAAACCAGAAACTTGGTCAAAGGAAAGCTCCCCCTTAAATTGGTTATATAGCATCCAATAGAACTTGGGCAGAAGTCAGGAAGAAAGAGAAAGTCACTTCATATCTCACCCTGTCCTTGGGGGACTACTTGTACACACTGGAGCTGTGTGTAACACCTCTGCCCACTAGGGCTGGAGAGTGTCTTGAAGGACAGATGTGTGAGGCTGCATACATACTCTGCTACATACAAGCAAGGGAATGTGACTCATGATTGACTGGGTGACCTCTGAGATCATATACTACATACCACGCAGGGAGTTAGGACTTCAGAAATGCAGTGCTAGAAAGACAGTCACAAAAAAGAGGAAAATCACACGAGTGGTAGAGGCCCAGGAGGCCCCTGAGAGTCCCCACATCAGTAAGGTGTATAGAAAGAACAGGAATCTTTAGACTGGTAGCGAGGCACCTGGCCATCAGAAAGGCATTTGAGGATGTTGGAATTTCAGATGACAGAAAACTGTGGCAAGAAGGATATGTGGAAATTGTATAAGAAGGAGACCAACACAGATTATTAAAAAGGGAAGTTGGGAATGTATGTTATAAAGAAAGGCTACTTTAATGAAACAGATTGGTCCAGATTGGGAAAAAGAAATGTATGTGGTCTTAGTATTGAATGAGTTGGACCTGGACTTGGGGGTCAGAAGACCGGAGTTCAAATCCTGCCTTTGTGACAGCTATGTGACTCTAGGTAAATCACATGATCTGAGTCTCCCTTTTCTCATTTGTAAATGGAGATAATCATAGCACCTGCTTTGCAAAGTTGTGAGGTTCAAATGAGATAAAATGCCTGCAAAGTGCTTTATAAACCTTAAAGTGTCATAGCAAAGTCAATTGCTATTTTTCAGTTGATGTTATCCACAGGGGCCTCCCTAGACACCAGGCTACTAGTCTTTGGTTTGAATTTCACTTAGTCCCTTGAAAGGGACTATAATCTGTAAACTGCTGCTAATCAATTATTCTGGAAGCATCTACCCCCCCCCCACTGTTGTGAATTATTCATCAGTAGTTTCTGTTTCACAAATCAGTTTTTCATATGAATTTTGGTGGCCTGAGCCATCTCCATCTCCTTCCCAAGCTTTGATCAACTTTTGTTGAGCAGACCATGAAATCTGGGAATCTGCAAAGCCTTGGGATTAGACCTATATTCTTTAAAAGGGAAGAACAGGGTAAGGGAAAAGGATCTTTCTAGAAATCAAACTTAAGGTCCTGTTCCTTAGGAAAGTACACCCAGATGAGAGTGATCCAAATGGTTGAAGAAGTCCTAGAAATAATTGAGCTAAGCTAATCCTGGAGATCTTCCCAAACCTTCCTAATCTTTTATACTTTTAAACTACTACCATGAACAGCTTCTATGCCTAGTATCAAACTACTTTGTTACTTGGTGTTCACCACTTGGTGTTACTCTTTGAGGATGTCCTACAACAAAGACAGATGCTGTGGCATGAAAATGGAAAGGAAAAGGAGAGAGAGTTTGCCCTCAGTTGTAAGTGACTCCCAAAGTTCTGAGGGAATGGACAGAATGTTTGATGAGATCCTGGATATTTGTGATGGAGTGTGGAACAGAGCATGCAGAGCAATAATGATAATGATAACAATAGTAATGATAATGATGATGATCACTAGGTTTTATATAGTGCTTTAAGATTTGCAAAATGCTTTACATACATAATCTCATTTAATAATTTGAGTAAAATACAAATGTGGTAACAAGATGGAGAGATGGTTACTGGAGCCCTGGAATTGCAGAAGCTGATGAAAATGGATCTGCTCACATATGCTCGTAGATGCAATTGAGATGTGGGCCCTCAGCAGGATGTGGGTGATTTTGGGTACAGAATGCAGGAGGGTTTCTGTTGCCCTGCTCCTCTTTCCCTCTCCCTTGCCAAGGTAATCTTCATCTTGGGAGCATTAGATTTTTGAAGGCAGACACCCAGAAGCAGGAACCCCTAACCTATGCAACCAGTCAATGAATACATTGAGTCATACTGGTTCTAGTGCCTCCCCAGAAAGTGAAAACAGACCATGACAGATAGCACACTTGACTCACATAGTTCTGAGTTCTTAATTGTCTAATTAAGACTAACATGGAAGAGAAAAAGGCCCTGGACTTGAGAAGGGAGATCACTCCCTCCCAGACTGGCTCCAAGTCAGTAGATGTGAGGGAGAATATATGAGATTCCCCTTCCATTCTTTACCTCTTACTTGGCTTAACTGCACAGTAGCTATCAGAATTCTCCATGAATTAACCATCCCTTAGGTTTATGTATAGCTGCACCTCAATATGTGTTCAGCTAAATTCATCAAACATTTATGAAGTTCCTCTATGTGCCAGGCACTGTGCTAGGCACTGTAAGAGGGTGATTTTAGGGGAATGAGACTAGATGGTTCCGATAGGGCCAGTAACAGAAGATTATTGGTTTGGGAAGGCCAACTAAGCCCAATGCAGGCAGAGCCAGACACTGAGATGACACACACAGACCATTCAATAACAGGAACAGACATTGGATTTATTATAATAAGGAAAGGTAGAAAGGGAATTTGGATGACCCTAAACTAATATCAACTACTTAAACCTCCTCCCAGATCTAAAGTTGTTCCCTTGCAGGAAGTCTTCAAAGTACTTTCCTACACTGAGCCTAGCCTCTCTGACCTAAAAGATCCCCAATCCTACTCTAGCTAAGGCTGCACTAAACCAAACACCCCTTTTGATGGTAATAGAGAAGTGGACTATGGCAGGTTATCTGGGCCCAGGAAAAAGATCTTGGATCCACAAGGAACCCAGACCTGATCTTACAGAGAGCTGGTCCAAAAGACTCAGGATCACACCACCTCAGTAGATCACGGCACGTAGCAGGTAGGATGGGAGATTCAAGTAGTATAGACACCAAGGAAAGCAGCCAATCTTCTCCAGTTCAAAACCAGAGAAAAATAACTCAATCCCCCAGGTAACTCTCTGAACCCACTTACTCCCAACATTCCAGAATCTTTATCCTCCCACCCCTCTTCCTTGTAGACATGCTAAAATCCTCTTCTTTATGACAGCACTAAGCATATAAAGATGAAAGGGAGATAGTTCTTGCCCTCAAGGAGCTTACATTCTACATAGATAAGTGTGTGTATCTATCTATCTATCTATCTATCTATCTATCTATCTATCTATCTATCTATCTATCTTAGATAGATAGATATACATATATATATGGAAATTTGTAGAGAATAAGCACTGGCTTTTGGGAGACAGTATGCAAAAGAGATAAAAGGGCAGCCTGGAGGAAGGGAAGCAGAAGAAGGGGCCTTACCCTAGGGCAATGTTGGCAATCTTATCCATATGCATGCTGGAGCATGCTGGAGGGGGCTTCTCCTTTCCCCCACTCCACACGTGCCTAAGGACATTTCTCATATCATCCAACCTTTTACCCAGTAGCCCAATGGGAGCACTTCCTCCCTCCCCTGCCTGGGCTAAAAGGGCAGCTAACATGTGGTATGAGGGTTGCTGTCTTGGCACTCAGTCTCTAAAAGGTTTGCCATCACTGCCTTAGGGCATTGTTTTTAAGTTCAGAAAGTCAGAGACAGGGCCAGAAGGAGATGGAAGACAAGCTGGCCTGGGGAACAGCAAAATGGGCTTTCAGGAAGAATTTACCAAAGGGAGAAATGAGCTTTATGGAGGAATATTCTAGGGTAAGCAGGCTCCTGGGGTGGCAGGCTGTTCCATGGCAAAGAGACAGCAGACACTGAGAGAAGTTGCAGGATAAGCCAACAGCAGAGAAAGCCAGAAGGCTAGGGAGTCAGGATCACCAGGTGGAATGCTGAGTTAAGGGACTAGGTAATATTTTTTTCTTCCTTGCTTTATTTTGCCTTCCCTCTCCCTCCCTTCCCTTCTATTTCTTCTATTGGTCCTTTTTAGTTGGAAATTAGACAATTAATTCTTTTTTTTAAATCCCTTTCCTTCCAACTTAGCATCAATACTGTGTATTGGTTCTAAGACAGAAGAGTGGTAAGGGGCAGGCAATGGGGGTTAAGTGACTTGCCCAGGGTCACACATCTAGGGAGCATCTGAAGCCACATTTGAACCTAGGACCTCCCATCTCTAGGACTAGCTCTCAATCCACTGAGCCACCCAGATGCCCCTTAGACAATTAATTCTTGATCCTAAATTTTATATTTGGTTGTATTCTATAAGTGATTTTATTCTGTAGCCATATTCCTCTTCTTCTGGGTAAAGTTCATGTGTGCCAAAGTTCAGTCTCCCCTTCTGTGAACTTAGAGAGCAAGGTGAAGTTGTCCCACAGTTGCTGTTAATTCTTTTTTTTTTTTTTTTAGAAAAATTTTTTCCATGGTTACATGATTCATGTTCTTGCTCTCTCCCATCCTCCCCTCCAACTGCCCCACCCCAGTAGCCACTGGTTTCTTCCTGTGTCATCGATCAAGACCTATTTCCATATTATTGATAATTGTTCTAGGGTGGTCATTAAGAGTCTACATCCAAATCATATCTGCATCAACCCATGTTTTCAAGCAGTTGCTTTTCTTCTGTGTTTCCTCTCCTGTAGTTCTTCCTCTGAATGTGGGTAGCGTTCTTTACCATAAATCCCTCAGAATTGTCCTGGGTCATTGCATTGCTGCTAGTACAGAAGTCCATTACATTCGATTTTACCACAGTGTATCAGTCTCTGTGTACAATGTTCTTCTGGCTCTGCTCCTTTCACTCTGCATCAATTCCTGGAGGTCTTTCCAGTTCACATGGAATTCCTCCAGTTTATTATTCCTTTGAGCACAATAGTATTCCATCACCCGCATATACCACAATTTGTTCAGCCATTCCCCAATTGACAGGCGTACTCTCATTTTCCAGTTTTTTGCCACCACAAAGAGCACAGCTATAAATATTTTTGTACAAGTCTTTTTCCCTATGATCTATTTGGGGTACAAACCCAGCAATGCTATGGCTGGATCAAAGGGCAGGCATTCTTTTAGAGCTCTTTGAGCATAGTTCCAAATTGCCATCTAGAATGGTTGGATCAGTTCACAACTCCACCAGCAATGCATTAATGTCCCAATTTTGCCACATCTCCTCCAACATTCATTACTCTCCCCTGCTATCGTTTTAGCCAATCTGCTAGGTGTGAGGTGATACCTCAGAGTTGTTTTGATTTGCATTTCTCTACATTAAATTAAAAAGATTTTGTACAAACAAAAACAATGCAACTAAAATCAGAAGGGAAACAAACTGGGGGAAAATCTTTATAACAAAAAACTCTGACAAAAGTTTAATTACTCAAATATACAAGTAGCTAAATCAATTGTACAAAAAAAATCAAGCCATTCTCCAATTGATAAATGGGCAAGGAACACGAATAGGCAATTTTCAGATAAAGAAACCAAAACTTTCAATAAATTGCTGTTAACTCAAGAAAAACTCTGTTCTTAATCCTCTCTTAAAGCATTATCTCAGCATTTCTGGCAAGGTTTGCATGAGATCTAGTCCCACCTTTCAAAAAGAAGGTTCTTCTAATTTCCCAGTCACCAATAAATCTGCCTTTCTCAGGAATCTCGGGATGTATCCAGGACCCAGAAAAATCCCAAATGCAATCCTAGAGATAGAGAAAGGTGGTTTCCTTCCTATATTGTGGCCATGCCCACTTGATTTAAGGTAACCAGTCATGATCTCTCACCTCTGCACTGTTGACCAGTTGTGTGATTTTTGTTCTGTTTTATTCTATGCTTAGAAAAAACTGAGTTGCATCTTCAGTTTGGGGTCTTTTACTAGAGGCAGGGTCATTGGCCCATCCATCTTTTATTAATAGCTTTGGCACCCTGTTAAGAAATGATATCTTATATGGACAATTGCCTCCATTAACTTCTTTTTTTAATGAACACCCGATAATACATTGTGTATGAAGGGGGAGTCAAGTGAGATGAGGCTGGAAAGAGATTAGAGCCAGACTACAGAGGAATTTAGCATGTGCTACAGTGCTGAGAGTTCTCTTGTCTATCTGAACAAGCAAATTCTTGTCCCACTTTATAAATGAGGAAACCCAGAGAAATTGCAGCATTCTCAGGGTCACAGATTATTTGTTATTGGGAAATGCTCCAAATTCTTCTACATCAATAGAGTTAGTGGGAGGTCATTCTGATATGGATGAGAGATGGTAGGAGGCAGAAGTGGGGCTGGGGGCAGTGTAAAAAAAGGAAAAGGCATCTCCCCCAAAACTTGCCCTCCCAGATGGAAAGTTAGATTCCAAATGAGCTCCCAAGGCAGCTAAGGCTCCTCCAAGAGATAATGGGGACCTGGGCCACAGTTCTTAGACAATTGCCCAATTAGCAGTCTTTGACGTTGAAACAGATGCAGAAGAAATTATCATTTGTCTTAGTGACAATAATCAAGATGAAGCAAATTTCTTTTATCTCAAAATGGAACTTTTTTGGAAAAAAATTGAGCTTTCTGAAAAATCAACATAAAGTCCTTAAATTCATGAAGTGATCCGGCACAAAATCCAAATGTCTGCATTTATGGAAAAGTTAGCACTGTGGATAAATTTAGAAAATGGTATTTCTAATCTATTTCTCAACTTTAAAAACCATCCTGCAAGCAAAATAACGGAAACTCAACCTGTGCTCATCAGTCACTTATCCACTCAACAGGAGCAATTCTCAATTGATCTTAAACTAAGATGAATACTTTTACATGTGCCTCTATAAAGGAGCCCACCTGGCACAAGAAAAACGTTATCCAGACAGTCTTTGCCTATCTATAATGGTTAAAAGATATCATCTAGTGATGATGCACTGAAAGATCTCTCTGGTAGTGGTGAATACAGGTCCAGATTTACCCCCCAAAGAGAGGCCTTTTGGTGACTATTTCTTTAACTTCTCCAATTTGGATGAAATGTAGTTTTCTTATGTACCTGTCAGAAAGACAAAATACCTCTTTCTAGAAAAAAATTAGCTGGAACAGGGTTATGAATGACTCTTTGCCTTAGGAAACCTTATACCCCATTAATGCTATTATTGGGGTAATTATTTATAAAGCACAACCGTGAAAATTATAAATACATGATAAATCAATGCAATTTTATTATGAGTGTTATATTATATATTTAATAAATGCCTCTGTGTTAGTTTATTTTATTGCATGTTTAAGACACATTTGTGGTTTGCTATAAAATTGTGCCATATTCTGCCAAGTCAGGGCATAGCTTTATTCTTTGTAGCTGGAAGAGAAAACATTCAACCCAGAGTCTTAGTGCCAGGAAGAAATTTCTTCCCAAACAGGATGAAGCTGGCTATTTTTGAACACTGCAAAAAAATAAAACAAACCCCCAAATCAAATTAAGTGAGGATCATAGGTAAGTAGGATGAATGAAGGTTTATGAAGCTGGAAGGTTAAGGGAGGCACTTCTGGGGAGATGAGATAATGTGGGAATACAAAGTGAAATCCATGAGGCTCAGCAGCCTTGTGGGGATCTCCAAAATATTCAGAGAAAAGGGTAAAGTCATAAGGAAAAGCTGATTACACCAAGTTGCCCAAGCATGTTTTGCAACCAGGTCCATCATTCTGCCTGAAGGCATCAAGGTTTCCCATGGGAAAGCACTTTCCCTAGACCTTCACCATGACAATATATTGCAGTAACATTAAGGTTCTAGAAGCACACTAAAATTAGGTGGTTTAGAACTTGATTCCCTTTACTCTACTTTATTTGAATAAAATAGAAACACAAGTTAGTTGTGCAAATTGTTTTAGGAAAATGTAGAGCTTATCATCTTTGGTAAAAGGGCCAAGGTAATTGCTACAGTAAGTTTGGAAAGTACTTCCATGCTCCCTGTCTGACTACCTGGGGTTGTTGCAAGCCAGGATAGAATAGAGGGTGGGATAGGGAAGCCTTGACTGAGTGACTTGGGAAAGAACAGACTAACTGTGGATCACAGGCATTGGATTTCTCCTGGTGCTCAGGGTTGGTTCCTGGGACTGGTTCCACCCTGACTTGTCATCAGTTTCTAGTGCACAGGTCAACCAAAGGGTTGTCACTACCCTTCTTTCCCTGCGCCCAGGTCTGCCTTCCTTGTGATACTCACACCAGGCTTCCTCTCCTGCTAAGTCTCCCGCACTGGAGCTTTTCTGATGCAAATGTAAGGAAGCATGGGGCCAGGAAAAGCCTTTTTTGGTCACCTCTTCTCAATCAGATCCTCAAAACAGGTTTAGACCCTACACCTGGAAGCTTCAGAGACCCAGGATCCTGGCATGTTTGGGCCCCCAGTATAGTCTGATGGGCTTCACTGGCTTATTACGTGGCAATGGTTACATGCTGGTTTTGTCACCCAGGATACAGTCCAGCCCCCTATCCCACCCTCCCCTTCATCCCTCCACACTGTTCTTATTTACAGTGGCTTTAGATTGGCACAACTTGTGCCCAAAAGGAGAACATTTCCCTCTAGCTTTTGCCAGTGAACTTAGAAAAGTTCTGTCTGTCCACTTCTGGAGGCTGCCCCCAGGCTGGAGAAAGAGAGAGAAAGAAAGAAAG